>NW_017729009.1:24178113-24182100 GCF_001723915.1 Gavialis gangeticus
TTGAAAAAAAAAAAAAAAAAAAAAGAAGAGCTTGCTCTTCAGTGGGGAAGAGTTGCATGTGGAGTTTTTTCTCTTCCGACTTGACACCTTAATAGGCTTGAGGGTTTTGGACAGCAAGTGTTTTGAAGAAAGTAAATGAAGAATGTTTCTTAGAGATGATGGACACCAACCGATTACCGGACGTGTCAGTATGCCAGCAGATTTACTTAAGCAGTAATGCACAATCTCTGTTAAGTGTAAGGGCATTTGACATATACCAGGGTCTCTACTCCAGACACTTCACCTGATGTTCAGATGTACAACATTATATAAACATTTCCACACCTTCCCTCTCAACTCCATGTTAAAAACAGAATTTATTAAGAAAGGTCAGAAGTGGCTCTGTTCTTTAGTATGCTGTCCATAACCAATTCATATGCATGAGAAAACCCCCCAAACCAAGCCACTGTCCTCTTTGAACATAAATACAAACTTACAGAAATCAGAACTTGAACGTGGTATAATACTATGCAAGTGTACCACCCTCATGATGGCTGGTACCAGGAACTTTAGGAGGTGAAATCATATGGTTATAGATTTACTGAAGCAATGAATGAAAACTGCAGGATACACAGTCAAAGCAGATAGAGGGGAATTTGAACACAGGCTTAAGTTAAAGGCAATCCAAAGAAATTAAGCAAGGCATAAGGTTAAATTCACTCCTCCCCAACAGGGTCGAGTCTGAGCTATAATGATTTATGTCATTAAGTGAGGCTGAATTTGATGCTGAGCAACATGTAAGCTCACATTAAATTCTTCTGTCTTTCTGTATAGTCATAGTAGAGATTTAGGGCTAGCCCCTTAGCTGGTTTGAATTGGTGGAGCTCTCAGACTGCAGTAAAACTACACTAGTTGAGGATCTGGACCTGAGCACATACTTGTATCTGCAGAAGAAAGGGATGCAGGGCATATGGAGAAGTATTAACCCACAGGAACATTTCTGTTTGAAGTGGTTTACCAAGCATAGGCATTTGATTCTTTTACTTATTTCTGCTCCATACATAGATGTTGCATATGTTGAGTGATGATTTCTATTTTACACATGCTTACTCTAAGTTAGTACCGTATTCTGAAATAGCTCCATGCTGAACTAGGCCCTGACATCAGCTGCTAATCTTTTTATAACACAACACATGGTCTCCGCTGATGGCGGAGAATGCGGTCTCATCTTCAGCAGCCTAACATCTTCGGAACATGAAGTCCCTGGAAAGGCAGCCTCAAACATATCATTGCTCATGAATTGGCCACCTTTGTATTTTAGCACACCCACAAGACTGGGATAGTACAAACAGACAAAATAGGAAATGACAAAAGGGTTTTAAACCTTTTTGTAAGCTTTTACCCATGTTCTTAACAGAGCCTGCCTAATTCTTTTTATGCACAAAGAAACCCATTCAGTGTCCACACACCCTTCAAGATTTTTGCTTTTGAATCGGATTGGACTGTGTTATTGCAAAGCAATAAAGAATCCCACGACAGTCTCAGCCGCTTTCTAAGATGTCCTTAGAAAATTCTAGTGAGGCAACAGAGAAGTAAAGGACTTCTGATGCCCAATGTAAGGAGTACAGGCACTCCTCAGGACCCCATGGCTGAAAGCATCAAGGAGGCAAGGTATTTAGTACAGGTCAAAAACCAACTGCCTGTCTGCTTGGGGTAGACCAATAATTTGGTATCCAAAGACTTGAATTTTAGAAATATTCAGATGGCTAAAGCTACCAATAGGTGCATAGTGGTCCTCCCTCCCAAGAAAACCTATGCACTGCGTGTCTTCACTTTTCTTTGAATTCCAACCCTGTGTCAAAACCCAGAGGGGCTGGGGGTGGTGCAGGTGCTAAGGCACATAGTTGACAATCTACAGGTTGCAAGTGTGATGCCATAGCAGGAGCACTTATGGCATGGCCTGTCAGATTCAGTGAATCTGCCAATTCTGCTACATACCTTGTCACAAAGACACAAAGAAGGAGAGGAAGTCAAAACCCAAGGCACTTCTGCAACTGGTTTCAATGAATCAACATTTGTCAAAATGTATTTTTCAACAAAACACATTTTGTTGCAGGCAGGGCGCTGGAGGTTGCTTTGACAAAAGCTCCAAGAGGCACACAAGGTTTGATTGCTAAATACAGTGACCTGCAGTCAAATAGCACATTTTAAAGGTTATGAAATGCATGGATGTGGTAGCCAGATTTGTGTCTGACAGAATGAGGCACGCTTGTCTGGCCACCATTAGAAGATGGCAGTGCTTTTCTTACCAGAGTGGTTGTCTGATCACCCAACAGTAACAAGGAATCCAAGAGTATTTCCATCTATACACAGACTTTGCTGGGAACCTCTATTCTATAACCAAAAGGTAACAAACAACAAGGAAAAATACAAGGTAAAGTAACAAGGAAGCTTTTGCTACTGGCAAGTCACTGCACTACATGGAGTTAAAAAAAAAAAATAAATCACACCTTCAGAAACTTCTGATATTTGCTGCTGCCAAGATGCAGGGTGTCAGACTACAATAACCACTGGTCTGGCATGTTATGGGAGTTGCAAGAGACATGGTGATCTTTCAATAGTACAACCTGTCTAGGAAGTGAGAGCAAAAAGCAAAACATGCAAGCATTATGTTACCGAGTGACTTGAAGTTAGTGCCATTGTGACAAATGAAAGTCTGGAAGACAGACAAGGGGACTGATGAGGGTACTTAGCACCCTCTTGAATCATACTCACATAGCAAAGGTCCCATCATTTAAAAGGAAGCATGACATTTCATTTAAAATGTCATGCAATATAAAACCTAAAAGAGGAAGGGCTAGAACTGAGGTCAGTTTTCCAAAGTTAAATGCTTCTGTTTTTCAGCATGACTCATTCAATAGCACTCATCTTGCGGGTTTAAGTCCTGTATCCAAGTTAGATATTGCAAGGCAATAACTCAGGGGTTAGGAAGTAGAAGTCTGCTGATATGCTGGCTTTCAAATGAGACCAATCAATTTTTCCCTGCTGTTTTCTGGTACCAGAATGAAGTTAAAGTTCTTTCCCTGTTTTTCAAGAGGGAAGCAATCCTCAATTACATGAAAGGTTGATTTGGGCTTAGGACTGGGGGGAAAGTGGAAAGAAAAGGTGGGAAAGAGCCAGATTTCCCCCCCCCCCCCCTTCTTGGGTACCATATTGAGTGCCCACTGTCCAGAAAAAAAGTAAAATAACCAAATATCATAATTTATCTGTTCAGGGAAACTTCATGATGAAGTGACTTTGCTAACCAAACTGTGCTCCTTTTAAATTTTAGGTTGCCAACCGTATCTTTTTCTCTGTACTGCCGCCTTTCATCCTGTAAACCAGGACTCTTGATATCATTTCCCTATTTTTAATGCAGGGCAGCTGAGATGCAGAGACTAAGCAACACATTCAAGGTCACTGCCAGCTGCAGAGCAGGGAAGAGAATTTAAGTTTTCTAGTCTCTTCTTCCAAATATCAGATATTGTTAGTCTCATGAAGCATGTCTTCCAGGAGCAGTCATTCATGCACATATTCCTACTTTGTGGCAATGCAAGTTCTTTGCAATGGCCCACACAACATATACACCAGACAGTGAACTTGACACAAAGCCCAGCAAAGTCACCAGAAATACCCACACCGACTTCAGTAGAGTTCTCAGGCCGTAAGCTTGAGGCAACCTTGATTTTGTTTTATTTTACAAAATTAGTGCATTGTAATCCACTGAGAGAGAAATACTTTTGGTCCAGCTGAGGGCTAAATCTCCCTTTCAATATACAGATGCTTTCTTGAAAGGGCAGGACATGAACTGACATATGGAAGTTAAATGGAGAGCTTTGCTTTCTGGGATGTTTCTGTGCTGGATGACTATATTCACATATAGTCAGTTCCTCCCGTGATGGCAGGTTGGTTATAATAATTCCCCCCCGCCCCCCAATAAAACAACAAAAAAAAAAAAAAAAAACAAAA
>NW_017729009.1:24182219-24194965 GCF_001723915.1 Gavialis gangeticus
CCCCCCCCCCCCCAAAATACCCAAAAAACCAAAACAACAAAACCAAAAAAACCCAGCCTCTACACAAAACACCTGCTTTGCTTGACCCTGTGACTGGAAAAAGAAGAACGCCCCCCTCTGCCCATGCATCAGTTGCCAGCTAAAATAAACTTACACTTAAAAAGGAAAAAAAAAAAAAATAGTGTAAGCTTGGACAAACAAGTGACTATTAAAAGGAGTTTATTGAACTGCAATCTCACACTTCAGCATGGTTTTCCTAGAAAGCCCCTCACTAATTCAGCACTATGTGGGCAATTTGAACAGGCTGCAATCGTGCTGCATAAGCCACACTTCCATGGCTACAGTCAGCTGGCAGCAGGTGCTGAAATGCAGACAGGAGAATGTAAACTAGGCAGGTTCATGCCATTAAATTATGTCAGCACTTCAGAAAGGGCTTAAAGGAAACCTGCACCCATTTGGGTCACATCAAAAAGCAAACTACTGAAACCTGGGGGAGTCATATGCAGTTACTATTGAGCTATACTAATTATATGCAGCATGTGCATTCACAGAAAATGTGACCACACAAAACCTGCAGTGCCCAGCGTCTGTAACAATGCACCACAGAACTGTTCTGGCCATTTTTTTCTGTGCCGTTTGAGATGTGGCAGCCCAGATGTTTCATGGACAACCCTGAATCCGGCATTTCTGAATTCTAAAGTTCTTGGGCATTTATACACGTACCTTGGTTTGCTCCAACGCACTGGAAATCCAGCACGTCAGAGCAGACTTGATTAATCAAGCCTGCGAAGCATGAAAGCTGATGTGCCCAGTGCTGCACTGCATGAATTTATGCAATTGGCAAAATGTGCAGTGGACAGAAAATGGCGGCACTGTGCTTTTGAACTAACACCTTCAATGTGTTTTAGTTCAAAAAAAAGTGCACCGCTGCCATGTTCTCAGCACTTACACTAATTTGCCGTTTATACAAATGCATGCACTGCAGCACCAGCACCGTTTTTAAAAGCACCCGGCACTGTGGCACATGCACGTGTACAAATGCCCCTAGACTTTACAGCTTAAATTGCATTTTCCCCCATAATGTTATAATATTAAACGCACACACAAAACTGTTATAGAACTGAAGTCAATGGAAGGACAATAATTTATATTAGTGTGAAGATCTGACCATTTGTGTTAAACCACTAGATAGACAGACAGAAGTGGCTCCAAAAGCTGCTCTAATTAAAGTGCCCAGAGCATCACATGCATCAGTGTCCCCGTACTGAAAAATGGCAGTGGGGGGCGCATTAACTAAAGCCTGTTCAAGCTTTAAGTTAGTTTAGTTTAAGGAGTCTGCTCCAGCACACTAACTAAAAGTGCTGGAGAGCAGACTCGCTGCATGTGTATAGGCGTCCTATACTTTCAGAATGCAAACATTTCATTTGTCAAATTTTTCTATTCACTGCCTTGGTTTTTTTTGGAAGTAGTGATGAATCAGTACCAGAATTCAGAAGGCTGCTTTTCTAAAACTCACCAACATCATAGGAGCTTTACTATCAAAGTTATAGGGCACTTTAATTTAAATAAGGTCAAAATATAGCCCAACATTGAAAATTATGACCCAGAACACAGGTTCACAAGAGGTGGCAGCAACACACTGAAAAGATACTCCAAATAGTAAGTACATTCTATCCAAAAACAAAACAAATTTTAAAGAGAGATCAATGTAAGAAAAATACCATATTTACTTGAATACAGGCTGACCCTGAATGTAGCTAGGGACAGATGTTTTACACATAAAAACTGGTTTAAGTGATCAGAAACTGGTTTAAGCCTGTAACAGAACAGACATTCAGTACACATGAACTAGTTTGAAAGTGGTCAAAACTGGTTTGAGATAAACCTGGCTGAATGTAGTATCAGACCTAACTGATTTGGGTCAAACTGGTTTATGCAATGTCTGTCCCAGACCCTTTCCTAGTTTAAGTCAAATCAGATTCCCCCAGCATGCACTTTGGCTGTGCAGGGCCCTCCCCTTTGCTCCCTGGCTAGAGCTCTGGCAGAGACTTGCAGGCACAGCAGGGTCTGCCTGGGTTTGCCCTGCCTCCTTCCCCCCACGTGTTGCTTAAGCAGGGATCCCTCCCTCCTCTCTCCCACAGCACAGATCATAGCCAACATGTGGTATGCTAGCTAATGAGAGGTGTCTGTGTAAGGCAGACAGGACAGGGTCTGCTTAGGGCTTTTTGGAGCTAAATCAACAGATCAGGTGATAATGTCCCTGTCTTGGTTCCTTTGGAAAAAAGCTGTTTAAGAGGAGCTTGAACTAATGAGCGAGGCTGTTCTCTGGCAGGGTGCTAAGATGCTGATAACAGAGCTGATAAATGCTCTTTTATCAAGGCGGGGGGGGGGGGGGGGGGAAATCCCTCCCGAATCAGAGTGTCCTGCCAGGTCAGTACTGTGGAAGCAAAGAGACAGACAGAGATTAGTAGATTTAGATTGGACATCAGGAAGACAATCTTTACAATGAGGATGGCCAAAATATGCAAAGGGCTTCCAAGGGAGGTGGTGCTTTCCCCTACCTTGGAGGTGTTCGAGAAAAAAAGATTAGCTAAGCACCTAGCTGGGGTTACTTAACCCCAGTGCTCTTCCCTGCCTAGAGCAGGGAGTCGGACTCTATGATTTACAAGGTTTCTTCCAACCCTAGAAATCTATGAATCTAGGAGGGCTGCTCTAGCAGTCCCTGGCTTCTGACCTGAGCCACTGCAGGCATGTGCCTGCATTTTTTCAGTCCAGAGGGGATGTTTGTGTGGTTACAAACTGATTCACCCTAGGCAGGTTAGACTAACCTATAAAGATTGATCAATTCAGGCTCAGGTTTTTTGGATGTCTGTCCCTAGCCTGTAAAACTACCCCCAATAAATAGATTCTACACACAGGAAGTGTATACATTAGTGTGGAATCTAATTGTTGGAGGATCATCTACTGCCGGTTGTGGTGGGGGGACGAAATGACGAAGGGGGCAATAACGGGGCAGGTGGGAAGTAATGAGACAGGCAGTGGATCAGGCAATGAAAGAGGCAGCTTGCCCCTTGCTTTCCCTCCCCTTCCCTACTCACAACATCAGGTTGCCCAATTCCCTTCCCCTCTTCCCCCATTTCTCCTCCCACCATGCCATTTCTGCTACCCAAAAACCTCAAGTCCCCACCTTCCTTCCTCCCATCTCCCCCCTGCCTGCCCTTCAATCCCACCCCCACCCTTACATTTGCCTCACACTGGCAGGCTCTGTCCCTGCTGCAGCTTGGAACATGGACTATAGCTCCATCTCGCCTTGTAGCAGCACAGAGCCAACACTGCCATTCCAGTCCCCACCCAGCCCCGCCGCTGTCTCATACCTGATTGTAAAGTGAGGGGCTTCCCTCCCTCCATGTTAAATGGGGTAGGGAACCTTGTAATCAAGTCAATACAGTAATTCAGCTTCATCCCTTTGCATGCCTCTGCTTCCTGTTTCACAACTAACTGCTCCTGAAGTGAGTTTGAGAGAAAAAAAAAAAATCACTAGAGGATGTAGAGACTGAAGAGCCAAAATGGTTCTTTGTTGACAAGTACTTTTGTAAAGGAAAAGCCTTTGCTATTTGCAATATCAAGCAAGAATCAGTGCCAAGAAATAAACCACAGTCTTATTACAGTGTCAAGATATTCTGAGTCACTTTTTCACCTCCTGTGCAGTTTAGAAACGGGAACAAATCATGAAGATTAAATCCACATTTTAAAATCCCTAATGGTGAGTTCTTCAGATCTGGGATTTTGGTTCAAATCTATCCTCTACTCTGTTTAGTAGATCTGAAAATCCAGATGTGAATTTGCTGTATAGGCAGACATATATCAGTGCATTCAGGAGCTAAATGCTCATCTTCCCATTTTACAACGTGACGTTTGGAATAGGAAAGAGATATGAACTAGAAATATTCCCTTTTGTAGCCCTCAGAACATTCCAGCTTTTTATAAGCTTATAATTTAAAAGTTCCCCAACTACCCAGTATTTTCATAGTTTCATAGCTGTTAGGGGCTGGAAGAGACCTTACAGATCATCGGGTCCAGCCCCCCTGCACTTGAGCAGGAAAGACTGCTGGGGTCAGATGACCCCAGCTCCTAAGAAAGAGCATCTCAAGCAACAGTCCTAATCAAATGTCAGCCTTCACTGTAACTTTTAGAAGAGCATTAAAACAAAACATTCTTCACAAACAATTTGCAATGAAGTGCTTGAGGGGAAAACACAAGAAAAAACCCACTGTACACAACCAAGTACAGAAAATTAAAATGAGGAGTATTAGGGGGGAAAGCATTGATTTACACCTTAAGACAATCAAACAAAATCTCTCTACTGCACAATCATGTCTGTAATTTTTCTAGAGCCTGGACTGCAATTCTGCCTGGGATAACAGGACTGGAGATGGTCCTGGAACAAACACAGAACTGCAATTCACCTGAGAAGATTCTGCTGACATAACTGATGGACAGAGCGAGCAAGCTGTGAGCTGACTTCATCCTTGTATTCATTCAGGGTCATATATTATTTCAGTGCGTACACAAGATAACCTGTTGTAGTTACTTAAATGCACGCAGAATGCACTTCACTGAAAAGGTAAAAGAAACAGCAAAAAAAATGAAGTGTAGGACTTCACCTTGAAAAATATTTAAGGCATAGTCTCTAAACTAGTATAGAACTGAGTCCCAACTTCACTTTACACAGCAATCAAATGAAGTGGGTTTAGACAGTTAGGACAAAAAAAAAAAAAAGCCTTGATTAAAAATTTCTACCAGGTAGACTGTCACCTTTTGACAATAAGTGCACGAAAAATGAAATCAGTCCACAAAATAGAGAACACCTTTCATCAGAAACAGTTATCTTGATCCCATGCTTTAAATATTTTCTGACCTGACAAGTCAGCTGAACTGTGTGGTATATGACAAAGGAAGTTTCAATTATTTTTATAAATGCATGCATATTTTCAAAGCCACCACATTTTTAGAAAAGGTTTAAATCCATTTATACAGAGCACAGAAGTTGGGTCACAATTCACTTTTTTACTGTATCAATTGTCAAAGACATCCTGAACATCTAAAAGTTTACTGCAGTACAAGTTTGGCTCGTAAAAGAAAAATGTCAACTTCACTTTATAAAACTCTACAGTGGTTCCAAGTACAGAAATGTTTAGTCTTTTAAAAAAGTTTAAAGATAGCATAATCTTTTAACTGTTCTACAGCAAGGACGGGAGCCTGCAGAGTAGAAAACTGCTTCATTTTGTTTTGGGCAGAGTCAATGCCATGAATCCTATACAGTTTCAATGGAACAATGTTCATAGAAGTTTTCATATTTAAAAAATGCCAAAATTTGAAAATTCCTGACCATATATATAGCCCATTTCTCCTGTGCAAACTCCGTTACAGGAAAGAAACATATATCCAGGTGCACCAGGGTTTAAAGAAGCCCAATGGCACCCAACTTTCAATGTTTCAAGTATTTACAGTAGCTAAGGACTCATTTTAAAAATGAAAGCAGAGAATTAAATACTGTGAAGGCCTGAACCAAACCTTGCAGAAGATTAATGAAAAGACACTTTGACTTAGTGGTGCCTGGATCAGGTTGCATGAACTCAATTCAACTCCCACTGGAATCAGTGATTTGAGCACTAGATCTGACCCACAATCTAGCAAAGATTTGCATGTTTTGTTAATTTTTTCACGCTAGAAGCAAGAGTGAAGTGAGCCTACGCTCAAGTCATTTACAAGGTAACTGAGAGCTCTACACATTCGTTGGAGAAGGGGACAAAGGGAGGGGCAGAGGTAAGTAGAGTACAGATCAGTAAGTCAGTCACAGTGGAGTTATTCTGCACAACCAAGCCCCAGAAGCCATACTGCCCAATCAATAAAACAGTGTAATGGATTGTAATTCTATCAACAAGAGATAAGGCCTATACTTCACAGTATGGCAGAGAAACGGTAATTTGAACATCAGGTATTGCAAAAACCAGTCAGCCCAATTTGACAAGAGCTATGTCTGAATTGTGGCAAGTAGACTAATATGCCTGACAGAATAATGCCATACGAGTTGCATTTGTTCAATAAAGGCGCACACACAAGTTTTGCTTTCACTGGAACAGTCTCTCTCATCTCACTTGCACAAACTATTCTGCCAGTGGAAATAAGTTTTATAATACTCTACAAAAGGAATATTCCCTGCTGAAAACTGGCACATACAGGTTACAACACTGATTTAGGTATGGACCCAAGTAAGGTTTTTGTAGTCCATGAAAATGGTTAGCATCCATTCATTTACTATATAGTTCTGGAATGGATTCTGACACCTTTGGGTAACCTATAATCAGCTACTTCATTATGGAGGTTAAAGACTTAAGCAAGGCATGGACATAACTATTTTCCCATTGGAAAGCCATGATTTTTCTTTTCTGGTTCCCAAATTTCTAAAAGGGATCTTAAAGAAAAAGAAAAGAACAAACCAAAACTAAAAAACCCAAAACACAAAATAAGCCCCCCAAAACAACCACCACCAAAACACGCAGAACAGCAGGTATACCTTTGCTACTTAACTACAAACTAGAACATAGACTTTACTTACCCATCTTCCATTTTCACTCTAATATTAACAAAGCAGAAGCATAACCCCCCCCAAAAAGGAATATAAGAACTGATAAACTGGAGCAACACTCATACTTTACATCTATTATGTTGCAGTGTCCACTACTAGAGGTTTCAGAAGAAAGTACAACAACAACAAAAATTAGTGGAAATGTGCATGTAAGGTCCAAATAAGGTTTCAGTGCTAAACTTTTATCTTAATAGATTGCCTAGCCCTTTTATTGACTAGATATATACAATGTAGTGATCCAGGTTTGTTAGCCAATGTTTAATAGTGTTTAACCAAAAGATATTATGTTGAGCAACATTGTTTAAGACGACATGCACGAGCATTTGTAAACAGTACAGAAAGTACTCTGCATGATCCGTTTAAATGGAAAAGGGGTTCTCGTTTTCATTGTTTTACTTCTAAAACAGTCCACAAAAGAACTTCCAATATTAACAGTGGAGGCTACAGAATATCCTTCTGTCTGCTAAGTGCTTTTTTACCTGGAACAGAGTAAAGAAACACTCATTTAATCCACTTTAACAGATGGAAATGATGACCGGGTTACCATGTGCAACCTGCTAGTTCTCTGTGGACTATTAACAAGTCCAGGAACAGAGAACTTCAGAAGGTGAAATAACTCTACCGAGGATGCTAGCTATTGACGAAGGAAGAATACAATATGGATTGCATGTTCAGTGTCATAAGGAACCTGAATTGTAGCTGCTAATTAAACAACATAACAGCTCCCATTTCAAAAGCAAATGAATTACAGAAAAGAGAAATTGCACGATTTCTGGCAACTTTCACAGATTACAGAAAGGCCTTGTTTTAAGTAGAAATTGTAGCAATCTGTTCCCTCAATCTGAATTAATGAAGGGATATCGCACCTCCCTCAATCAGAATTAATGAAAGGATACATTACACCTCTCTCCAATATGTTGGGACTTCTGTTTTACTCCAACAGACACTTAATGTAAAAAAAACTTTTTAAAAAACAGTAACTAGAAGACATTTCACTTCTGTTGGGATGGCTACTTATGAACTTTTAACAAACACAATTCTTGCATATAATTCTCCTGTTTTAAAGGACCAGGGTCAAACAAAGTAAAATTCAAAAGAAGAAAAAAAACCTCCTTTGTATATGCATGGTCTATACATCCACGTTTGTTCTTAGGTTCATTATAGCCTAAAAACTGAAAATGTAGTTGATCTGCTTTTATCAGACAGATGCAAATCTGGAATTGAAGCAGTAAAGCTAGTGTGCATTTAAATTCTTGGTGCAAGAAAGTACTTCAGGGATCTGAAATATTTGGACTCAGTTTGTTATACTGAAGAAGGACCATTAAAGGCATAATAGCTCTTTGAAGGCTATTCTACTCCATATAGGTTTTCACAGCCCTATGGTGTTGGCATGCCTATGGTCTCACAGCCCTATGGTGTTGGCATACCCTCCAACAGTACTTTAAGCAACATGACTAACTGCTTTGCTCACCCTTCCCCTTACAGGGAGAACCAAGGAGAACAGTGTTTGGTTTTGGAATTTATTACTATAGTTTTTTTTATATGCACAGAGGCTACTAAACATTTGTCATACAAAAGAAGGCCAAAGAAGCAAGTCTTGCAGTTAGGAACAGGAGGTGGGGAGGTTTGATGCTTCCCAAAAATCTGATGGCTCATTCAAGTATAGAAGAGGAAGCAGTGCTGTTAAAAACAAAAACAAAACAAAACAAAAAAAAAACCTGTTCCCAGTTGCGGGTACAAAGCCCTTCTGGAAATGTGGATTTAGACAGACCTCCAAAACCACTGAATGTTCTAACTTTGCATAACTGTGAACTAGCTGTAATCTCTGTAATGTTAGAGGAACTACTCTGTGCCGTTTTTATTCAGATTCTAAACCCACACTTCTACAAGCTTATTACTTCTACAAGGCCAGATCCTTCTCCAGCGTTTCGGTGCCTATGCAGGATCTTATTTCCTGAAAAAGAAATCCCAGCTAATGGAAAAAGGTGGCTAGGTACTCCTCCTCACTGATTTTTGTGACTTACCCTCAAGGCCACAATGATGACACATTAATATGTCTCTGTTCTTTTGTAATGTCTTTTCCAGAAACTTGAGCAGGGTGGAACAGGATCACAACTGGGCTCTTACTCCACTTATCAGATGTGGAAGTAGACATGGCCCTTAGTGAACACAGAAAACTGAGGCCCCTGCAAGTGACTCTGTAATGGTGAAAAATCTAGGAATCACTTATGCTTTGTTAATATCACAAATTGCACCTTGGGCAGAAAGCAATATGCAGAAAATGAATCAGTCCAATCTAACTTCCTGTAATTGATCTCAATACACTGAAGCCAGTACATTTAAGGCTTCGAACCACAAAAGGGTTCCTGTAAATGAAGGCACGCACACAGTAATTAAAATTTCGTTTCATGAGTAGTCATCCCCCGTTACATGCAACTTGCATAAGTTTCAGGTGTAAGTGCTACTTTACTGACTTGAGATTCAACACCAAGCATTAGATTACATGCCACATGCAACTGAACACTTATGCACTTTGGAAACTACCCCCCAAGCATGTATAGTTGTGACATCTATACACAAGCTTAGTGTGGGGACAGAGTAAGGTGAACTTTCAGTTTCACGAAAGGTGTTAGCATGTCCCTCAATTCACGTAAAAGGTCCCATCAAGGCAACAGCATGCCAGTTCATGACACCTAGATATCTAGTTTCCTCAGGTTAAACATTGCATCTCAAAACCATGACCCAGCTTTCCAACTGTCTCTGCACTCAGCACCTCCCACTTCACTTTCTGGGAGGTGGAACTGCAACCCGTGGCACCTGCAGGCAAAGCAGAAATACTAAACCAACTCCACCTCACTTCTTTCCAATGGGAAGGTAGCAATCAGCACTCCAACTTCCGACTGGGAACACCCCTAGGAACTCCTGCACTGAACCACATGCCTGCTCTGCCCTTTAGTGTGGGCTTGTAGTCACACTCCCAATTTTAAGCTTACCATGTATGAATACTTAGTTTTATTGCCAGGGTTTCTAGGGTCTCTGACACCACTTGTGCTAGATGCTGTACAGATATAGAGCCACGAGAAGATCCTTGCAGCCTCCAAATAGCTAACTGAATCTGTGACATGACCATCGCTTAAACTTATAGCTGAATCAGAATGTTAGTACTTTCCCTAATTAATGAAGGGAAAGTAAAGTTTTTTTACCATCAGAAAAGGCCCAAGGGCAACCAGAACCAAAGTCTGAGCTTCCATGATCTAATCTTCTGCCCGTATGTTTAACAGTGCACAGAACTGGATTTAGAAAAACTGAAGACTGAACCTTCGTATCATTTCCTTACTTCAAGGTTTATCAAGAGATTGCCTTTTGTACTAGAATATATGTCTGATGTTCAGCAAATGAAACTGGTCTGTGGTATGTATGTCCTTTCACCTTTTCCTGGAAAGTATGTTGATTAAGAGCCAAACAAGCAGCACAACGGTTTAACTGCATAATAGCCAAACCAGTTCTCTCACGGCAAATGCTATAAGGAATGAAGTGTACTTCCTACATATTGGAAGCAGCTTTGCTTTTAAATGGGCAATTTCACCACAGCCAACATCAAGAAGTTTACCACTAAGAAAAAAAAAAAGTTCTCTGCATTAAGTATTTCCATAATACAATGAACGCTCCCTTCACAGAACTTGCCAGCGCCTTGGACATGCCACTGATAGGAGTCCCATCAGTGGAACACAGATAACATGCAATATTCCCATTCTGTACAACAATATTGCTATGAATATTTATGTGTAGCAACTTCATTTTCTGTGAATTTGGGAGGAAGGGAATGGGTAGGCAGTTTGGGCACAACTCTGGCAACCTAGAATAAGAAAAGTGACATTTTAATTAAAAAGGAAAGATGATAGAGGCAGCAGAATTCCAAATGAATGGTTTAGAGCCAGGAGGTAAAATTCATCTCGTCCTGTGGACCAGATGAGTGGTATAAGACTAGGCCATGGGGCAGATAAACAAGATGAACTGAATGGTGTGTGGCAGCTCTGCAGGCCAGAGAGAGCCTACAGACCACCCCCACACCCCCCCATCCTCACTGCATGCTAGATCTAGCAGGTGCCACTCTCCCGCCAGTCCAGGACTGTGGCCAAGGCAGGTGCTGCATGTGGATTAATTCCAGACCCAGAAGCAGCACTGGGGCACTCCCTAGACTAACCTCCACAGTGAAGGACAACTTTTGACCTAGAAAAAGGATTTTAAGGCGCCATTTAAATTTACTCAGACATTCACACAAGGTCATATTTCAGAAGCAAACTGGAGGGGTTAAATACCAACACCAGAGTTCCTCACATTCTTAATCTTTGTCAATTAGCTTGTAAACCTGATCATATTCGTACTGCACTTTGACACTTTCTAGAATCAGCAGTGTGTAGCTAATGCAAATGCAGCAAGTAATAGTGAAAGTAACAGTACATCACTTCAGAACAGTATTTTTCAAGCCGTGCATGCTAAAATTTCTCTCTCACTAATTGACTTCAGTAGACTGTTTTTCACATCTCTGAAATCCACATGCCAGAGGAGGAAAAAAAACAGCATGTGTGTGTTCACACACGAGAACTTGTAGATTTTTAATCATAAATTGAAGTGCATTAATTCTAATCACAAAACAGAAGCTTGCCTACCTTTAAGAGGCAACAGCAGCTCAAGCATCATTATTTCAGATTAATAAAGCTATACACTGCATTAAAAAGAAGAGAGTCCTCTTCTCCAGCCACTGTTCTTTAGATGTCCTTATATCAGATTCTGGGCACTGCATTATGTTCTAGAGACGAGGCTGAATTGTTCAGCAACTCAAGTACCTCAGTACAGTCTGAATACAGAATGGGCAGCAGAAGGGATGCCTTTATGCTCTCTCAGAAGGACAGCTTCTGAAACAAGCGTGGTTTTGTCCCACCTTGCCTGATAGAAGAGCAGTTACCATAGAGGCAAGTACCAGGAGAATCTTGAATGCACCACTTAGAGAAGTGACCTGTAAAAACAGCCAACTGATGCTCTCCAGCTATTCCTGACAGAGCCACCTGTGCTCTCCACCAGCACGGCAGGCTTTCACATTAATTATTCCAACTGACTAGGTTTCCAACATGGGATAGGGATTTTGCTCACTGTGTTTTAGGGACTGAACTATTCCGGTAATGCTCCTCTTCGCTGACAACTTTGCAAGAGCCATTCTACTCTTCCCTCAGGAGAACACCAGGCATTTCTCTGGGCAATTTTTAGCTCCAGTAGGATTTCTGTTGTCATCTTGTGTCTCCTGAGAGAAGTGAGAAAGACCTTTAGCTTGTTTTTCCCCTTCCACCATTAATGGCACAGAAGAGGAATGGGTCATGGGGAGTGGCTGTCATTCAGACTGGAAAATGAAAAGGATGTCTGGGAGCCAGAACTGGAAATAATGCACTTCTGTTGAAGATTTTTTTTGGTAAGCAAGCAGATAGATATGTTCATCTTAAAAAAAAAAAAGAAAGAAAGAAAAGAAAAATTAAAGTGACCCCATATCACAGCCTGACCACAAAAGAAAAAACAATAATGTCCTATTGTTTCTTGTTGGACGTCAGGGTTTTTTTTTTTAAATTTCTCAGCTTCTTGGAGCTGGCCTGAAAGTCTCTTCCCACCACAGTCAACAAGGTATGCTGCAGTGTTGTGTGAACATTAATAATCATTAATTGTTGTATTCAATACCAATTCATTCTTTGGATCCTTCCTGCCATATTTTACTTTTCTATGTTTCTGCTCATTAATACTAACTAAATAATTACAGCAGATAATTGAAATTGAATTTCTTGTTTTAAAGGTATAGTTATTCATGATTCTTGGAAAATATGGGCAAATAAAATATGGATAAGCATGTATTATCAAGTGCTCCATTAAAAATTAAAGAAAGGGAGACAACTTTTTCTGTGCATTAGGGGAGAGTGTACTAAAAGCTTGTTTTAAACAAACTCCTGATGACATAAAATGTGAAGTCACCCAGGACTCCAGCCTCCCCTACCCCACCTGGGGCAACTTGCTGTTTGCCAGACAGCGTGTGTGTGGTTGGGGGGGGGGGGGGGGG
>NW_017729009.1:24195023-24197082 GCF_001723915.1 Gavialis gangeticus
GGGGGGGGGGGGGGGGGGGGGGTGTCCCTGGGGACAACCAGCAGCAGTGTATGTACTGTTGCTAGTTGTCCATAGGGAAACACCCATGCATGCTCATCTGCATGCATCTATATATGCATTTTGCTCTGGAGTCAACTAATTAGCTCCACAGTAAAAAAGTGTCACTGTTTATGCAGGCACCCGTATTGGGATGCAATAAAGTTAATTAATTCCACTCGAGGATAGTACTATTCGGGACCAGTACTATAGTACGGTAGAGTAATTTATGCCACCACAACTTGCATGTAGATAGTTGCTGGGGCTGGCTGGGGCACAAAAAGCCCCAGCAACTATCTGGCTGGCTGAGGGGCACAAAAGGCTGGGGCTAGCCTCATACCATAGCACCCTTGTGCCCCAGCCAGCCCCTCAGCTGCCCAATGCCGCCACCTGGAGCTTGTGCTCCGGCCAGCCTGGGGTTGTTCCACCCCAGCTCGAATTGCAGCGATCCTGGGTGCATGTATAAACGCTGCACCCGGGAGCAGCCAACTCCAATGTAAAATGCACTGGAGTTCTTTGCATCAGAATAACTGCACATGTAGATAAACTCAGTTTCTATTTGAACAATTCCTTAGCCACCTTTTTTGGGGAGGGGAATGGTGAGAAGCTGGGGATTAAAAAGAGCCATCTTCTATATTTTAGATTGTACAATGGTTACATGACCTAGATGTTAAGTATTCTCCAGTCTTGCAGTATTGATGACTTAACAGTTACATTAGTATCAAAAGGCTTTTTTCCCTTGAAGTCCTAGCTCCTACAGTTTAACAAAACCAGCGGTAGTTGTGTAATTTCTAAAGAAACCAACCACATCTGCACTAGCAAAGAAACCTGGTTCTGTATGCAGCTATAATTAAAAGTTTTCTATTACCACAACCACGCCACGTTTTGTAAGTTACCTTCCTGCAAGTACTTTCCCCAGTAAACTTTCATTCTTGTCTTATGCAAAGCAGACATTTTTCCCCAAATATACCATGTCTTAAAGCCCACTTAAATATTTTGATTTGAGCCAATAAGCAAACAGGCTTGATCTCAAAAGTTTGAGAATTTCTTCTACAGCAATAAACCTTGAAGTTATCTGTTTAACTTGGTTTTCAAAGGCAACTGTGTAGATCCTGTTGAGCATTAAGGACATTAAGCTGACTAAGAATAGTTAATTTTAAATTTCCTAGTTTAGTCAGCTTGGCAGAAACAGCTGGGTCCACTGTAACTTGTCATTAGTCTGCATATTGTTAGAGTTCCAAAAGGTTATTTCCCTCTCAGACCTTAAAAAGGCTATGCAAGTCTTCGTAGCATGATACTGTTAGCATATGTAATGCAACAGATTACTCAGGCTTCAGAGTAGTGGTTGTCAACCTTTTTTTATTTGCAGACCCCTAAAACATTTTGAATGGAGGTGCGGACCCCTTTGAATTGTAAGCATGGGTATTCACATACTTTTGATCGCTCACCAGGGATCTGGGTTTTCCGTTTCCCAGAGGAAAATGCAGATTTCTCATTTTCATGGAGAAAGCCATGGATTTTGCAGTTTTGCAAAGAGCTCCCTGCAGGCTGGCAGATTTCCAGCCTGCAAGGGGCTGGGAGGCAGCAGGAGGAGGGCAGTCAGACAGGGGTTGCCATGAGCATATATATATGCATATGGCCTCGGGCAAGATGGGCAGGGCTGGGGCTGCTGCCCAGGCGGGTGATGTGTGGGGCTTAGGGCCCAGGGCTGCAATGCAGCAGGGCCCAGGTGGGGAGCAGAATGGGGCTGTGGGTGGCTCATTTGGGAGGACAGGGAGGTAGGGCCAGCTCCCTGCCCTTGAATGCACTCCTGGGGCACCCTGCTGCCCTTCCCTTGGGTCTCCAGCAGGTGCAACCTGGCACTACAGGGAACAGTGGGGCTGCGCAGGAATCTCCTTGCTGCTGCGTGCTCCACACTACAGGAAGGGAACACATCGGCAGGGCAGTGTGGAGCATGCAGCAGCAAGGAGATTCCTGCTCAGCCCCACTGTTCCCTACAACGCCAGGTCGCACTCATAGGGCT
>NW_017729009.1:24202082-24208189 GCF_001723915.1 Gavialis gangeticus
GGGTCTCCAGCAGGTGCAACCTGGCACTACAGGGAACAGTGGGGCTGCGGAGAGAGGGCAGGAGCCCAAGCCTGCAGTGGGCAGCCTGCACCTGCCCCCACCCTGCGTACAGATCTGGGGGGCATGAGACCCCTGCCCCTCCCACGCAGCGTTGGGGAGCTGAACCCCCTGCCTGAGCCCACAGCAGGCAGTGTGGTGGGGCAGGAGATGGGTTCTGCTCTGCTGCAGCAGCCACTGCCTCCTGCCCTGGCACCTGGGGGAAAGTGAGGGGCCTTCCATTTTAATCATGGATTTTGGCATTTTAATTTGTGATCTAAAAAACAACATTTTTTAAATCAGGGAAAACTAGGATCCCCATGGATCACAGTCATCTTTTGCAGACTCCTTAGACATAGTCTGTGGACCCCCAGGGGTCTGCAGACCACAGGTTGAAAACCAGTGCTTTAGAGTCTTACCACTATGTACATGAAACATTACAGAAAAAATAGGCACCCTCTGATTTCATAAGGCAAAGGCAGTGTCCCCTCTATCTGGCACATTCAGAAGATTGTCTAGAAAAGAAAATAAAGTTCTGGTTCCTAGCCATTTGTTCGTTACCATCAATGGATTCTGTGTGTAGAGTCAGGTGCCATTTGAACATACAGTTGCAGTTCCAGTGATGTGCTCAGAAGCTGCTATTTAGCAGCTAAATTGTACTACTCTGATGGACACAATACACATTTTGCTACACGGAAAAACAGGAACATATTTTGAAGGTTGTCTTTAATTTCTGAGTAACAAAAGTTGCAAACTTTTTTGAAGCCATTTTCCTTTGCAGGCTGGTAGATGTCCAACAGAAAATGATATTTTTAGCCAAACACTAAATAGAACTTCGGCATTTTGCCCACCAGCCCCATGTTTCTGTCTGCTAACCTTTTGGAAGTTTGAAAGCAAGACCCTCACACCTTTGCATCTTTCAGCTTGCCAACTTGGCTAAACTCTGAAGCTGTTAGCAGAGGGCAGGAGGGGGAAATGCAAAAAAACCCCCAAACCCCAACAGCAAGCTGCCACTTATGCCAATGGAAATACTGTAGCAGTGTCAGGCTGATGCCATTTCGAAAAAAAAAATCACCACAAACTCAAACTCATTCTTAAGAGCTTTGTGAGGGAAGCATCAATGGCTTCACAGATATCAGGTTCACCCTTATCTTAAACCCCATTCTGCCAACTAAGAAAAGTACTCTGAAGTGCCAGAACTACAGCTAGAGCACAGAGTCTATTGCAAATGCTAAAGCTAGCAAGATAAAATCTTGTCAATACTAGGAGCAGCACAAACACATTATAAAAGATATCAATGCCAGCATTATCAGTAGGATTTCCAAACTTAACACCAATGTGCAGTGGTGTATGCCAATGGTCAGGGTTTCAATATTCCACCTTTTTGAATGGAGAGAAAGAGATAAAGTATCTGAAATTATAAGACCTTATACAGAGGAAATAAAGTATACAGGAAAGGAAGTACAGGAATTCTTAAATAGGAAGTTGTGAACTCTACATTACCTTTAAAGATATATCTGCATCTTAGTTAATGATAAGCATCACCTCCTTAAAGATGTTTGTGCCATATACTGTTTTTTTAAATCATCTTACCTAAAGAGGAGCTTCTTGAATTATTAGGAAATTCAAATTCACACACAATACACAAACCAACTCAGTTTCACTAAAACAGAAATCACCAAACCCAACTTACATTAAGTTTCCCAGGTTTGTACTTGCACAATTCAGGTAGCTCCTCATGTCTTTCCCCACAACCTCTTTCCCCCTCTCTCCCCGCCACCTTAAGTGAACAGCTAAACTAAAAATGCCATGTTATGACATTCTTGTTGTTCCTGAGACTTCTCCTCTTAAGTAATCTTTGCAGTTTTGAAAGATGAAATGTCAGTAGACATTATAGGCAGATTCGTGTTAGTCAGACGATGCACTCCTCTTTCTGTCCACTCAGCTTTTCAGTCCACATTAAATCCTGAGGGAAAGAGGGAGACTGGCTGGATTAGGTTACTCCTGCTTTCCCACAGGGCTGCTCATACATTTAATGTTAAGATTAGAATGGAATTATATTATTCTACAAAAAGGCTTTGCCAGGTGAATCTGAAGTGGCTGCACTCGCAATTATTTACACAGTGAACTGTGATGGGGGGGGGAATTAAAAAAAAAATAGGTTTTTCTTCCAGAAGAAAAAAACCCCCAACTTAACCCTATAAGCCTGAGTAAAGCTGCACAGAAAACATGTTTTAAGTAGTTACTCACAATTCCAGTTAAGATGTCCAATTCAAAATTATTTTACTTCTGCAAACATTCTTTGCATTTGCTAAACAGACCACTCTCTTAATTGGGCAACAGGAAAAACATTCTCTTTATATATGGGAAACCAGGTATTTGCTACTGTATACTTCAAAAGTATGCTAATAAAAAATAATAAAATTACTAATTTTAATTTATAGATAAATAACTTGGCTGAAGATTAAGTATTTCATTTCTGAGACGGATATTATGCTTCTGAATACTCTGGGCCCATCTATAACCAAAAAGAAGCTCAAAAAACTTCTGCAGAAAGGTACAAGCCTCCCATTGAACTCCCACAATGAGCAATGAAATCCAGACAATAAGAATATGGTATGGTTTCAGTTAGCTCCAAATGTAGAATATTATTATTTCTGCAACTTACAAGTTATAATGGACTATTAGTACCTGTATAAGATATAAGCAAAACCAAAGACACACTTAGGACAAAAACGGCATGTAATGTATGCACCCATGGGTAACAGTATTATAGGTCAGGGCCTTCCAATAGGCCTGTGCAAAGCGGCTAGTATTTGCTCCGGATTCAGCAATTCGAATCACTGTCCCGAATCAATTCGGACGAATCAGATTCAGAGATTTGGCTGCCGCCCCCCACTGCTATAGATCATGAAGAGTCCTTAGTTTAAAACACCTGAAACAGCTCCGTTGCAACTTCTTTGCTCCTAAGGCAGCCCTCACCCAGGTAACTATGATGAATGTATTCCTCCAGGGAACTGTTACTGATGTATGCTGCAAATGGTTTTATGGTTTCCATTTTTAGTAAGTTAAAATATTAGGAAGGTAGCTACCACCTGGAAAACACTACATGAGAACTGACAACTCCTGCTAACAATCACTACCTGTTCCAGTTGTGATTGTGTAAGTGGATGCTGCACCCCATATTCACAAGCCTGGGGTATACCTGCAATGAAGAAAATTGCTTTCTACAGAAAAGCAGAGATCCAAAATGGTTATAATACTGGTAACTATTTATATCACTTGACAGACATGATTATAAAACAAAGCCACTGTTGTTTGGAATGGAACCATTCTTGTTACAAAGGATCTGCACAGGATACTAATTAAAGCAATAAGTTATAGCCATACTATTTAGCTACATTTTTTCCAACTTCACATTATTCACTTGATTCATGTTTACATGGTTCTAGAATTGCAAAAGGGGCTTCAAACCACATTCACTTTATGGCCCCTTAGTGCCAGAGCAAAGCTGGTTTTAAAAATGATCCTAACTACCAAAACAATTGAAAGGAGCTTTCACATCTGCAGAAGTTAGGTCTTGCGTTTCTTTTCCCTGAAAAAAGCTTGGATTCAAAAAAAACAAAAAAACAAAAAACCCAACCCAAACACACACAGAAAAAACCCAATCCAAACCAAAACCACATACCAGTTTGGTGCTAGACAGGCATGCTATATAGTCTGAAATATTCAAAAATATCCTAAAACATAAAAAGATAACACTACAAGATATTAGAAATACAATAGTACTAGTTTAGCTAGGTCTTTTTCAGTCTTCCCAAGTTAATAAACTCAAGATTTGTGGGTGAAAATAAACAGTTTATCTGATCCGAGTAATTTATCCAAAAAAATCATGCCTCTTAACATTTCACGTGCAATTTACCTAAGAAGCACCAATTAATTTTACAAAGCCAAGCAGCTACAATAACTTGCATGCATCTCTAAAAGAGAAAGAATTCTCTGTGGAAATATACGACTCCTATTACTTCCCCCTCTGCTCTTCTTGTACGTCCAAACCACACCGAAACGCCTACACTGCCCCACCCTGCAACTTGACTAGACTCTGGCTCACAAAACTCCACTTCCTGTCAGCCAGAACCAGAGTCAGCTACCAAATTATAAAGCATGTTTGAGAGAGATTACCTCCAACTCCCATCAGTAGTGTTACTTTAAAAAAAAATTCTGAATACAAAGCTTACTAGCCCATTCTTCAAGAAAAATCTTATTTAAGAATTCAAAATCATGTGTATAGTCATGACAAATAGTACAGTCACAATATACACTTCATTCTTACTAAAGATCCTTTATTATAATATACTCACAATAAATATAATGCATGCATGCATAACACAAATACAGTGTGCATGTATATGTGTGCACACACACACGTGCACCTGCCTGCAGAAATAAGCCATAAGACATGTTGGTATGACGGCACTTGCACCTGGAGCAGCGTCTCTGTGGAAGACCAGCTCCTGGGTTTGCAAGCAAGCATAGCATTCTGTTTTTCTAGAAGTGGTGATGAGAACACGGCATGTTTGCTGGCACACTGAAAGTCTATAATCTAAAGCTAGGAATCTGTATATACACCAAATTCCAAAACAGACATTACACAGAGTAAGGAAGATTTTAACTAAGTGTAGAAGTATTAGTTGCAAGGAGCTGAGAGACCTTGTAATTCCTGAATACACACCAGCAGTTATCATGGTAATGGGTCCAACAGAGATATCCAAGGAACATTTTGTTTTTTTAAGGACTCCTGCTGAAGAAATCAGCAGCTCTTTGAAACTAAAAACACCACTACCACAGCACAATATTTTCACGGCCCAGAACTTAACAGTTACAGCAAAAGGACCGTTTACTAGTACTAAACCAGAATCCACAGGCATAAGAAAGACTCTTTTCCTTTCAATTGTGTAGTGCTTTACGGGGTGGGTCCAAAGTTCCATAATTACTTCCAGTTCCCAAGCCCTACCCCCTTTTAACAAATACTAATTTACTGCATCAGTAATCCCTTCTGATGTATACACCCATTCCAGAAGAAGTCTTATTTGTACACTACATGTCCCTTGACACAGTCTAATATTAAATATCCATTTTTTATTTTAGAGTAACTCTGGTAATACATCTTTGTGCATTAAATCCATACAACTTAACTACTGAAAATAAAGTTTAAAATCCTTAGAGTTTCCCATCAGAGTACTTCTGGATTGTCAGCATTCCTTACAGCCAGCAAATTAGGTCAGTTCAGGTCAGGTCAGAGCCGAGGGAGAATGCCAAGGCTGAAGGAGTCTCCATGAACAATGTTCTGCTACATTTATGAGCAGAAAACTAGGCCAGGTAGTTTAAGGATCTCAATCGTGGCAGAGCATGGCATCATTTCTATCATGGGAATAAGCACTCTCTTTCCCCAATCTGTATTCTGTTGCTGCCTTGGTTTCCTGGTGGGAAGTGGAGATGAGGCTAGCACTCATAGCTGTACATTCTCACTCTTATACAACACACATACCACAAATTATTTCTACAACTTAAATTTTTCAAGCTTGAAAGTAAGAACGCCGTTCATGCTGGCAAGAGCCACGGTAACAATTCTAGAGCACAGCAAAAGGCAGGCAACCGCTGTTAGAAAGGGAAATTTCTGACCAACACTTTTCTTTGTTCCGACAAGTTGTTTTCTGATGCCACTCAGTGACAACAAGAGGTTAATTAGTTGAAATGAAACTGAGGAAATATTTCAGTCATAGCTAGTACCATGCAAGGCCAGAGCTGGTAGGGCACAGCAAACTTTCATTTTTTTTTTTCCTTTTTCCTTTGTTAATTATGAAACAGCACAAATAAGGGCAACATTGTTCTCTACTTATGTGATGCTCCAGAAAGGAATTGATACCAACCAGTTGATTAATACACGATTTTCACTAATAGCTCAGTGTGGATTAACAGCTTGCATTTGATAAAAGTAGACAGACAGCAGCTTTTTGCAGAAAAAATGTATTTTGTCAGAAGTCATTTCCTTTGTCACCAAGCGGGGGAGG
>NW_017729009.1:24208240-24213115 GCF_001723915.1 Gavialis gangeticus
ACGCTTTTTTGGAAAAAAAAATTTTTTTGTGCAAAAGTTTTTTCCTTTCCCACAAGGGGGGGGGGGGGGGGAAGAGGAGGAAAGAGTCATAGATATGCAGGAAGGTAGGGCTAGGATTCAGAAAAACCAAGACAAATTGGAGGATTGTAGGGGTGTGTGAAATGGGCTGTATTCGATTTGGATTCAGCCCACATCAAGGACAGTGATTCAATTCATTGATTCAGATCACCGTCCCCAATTCAATTCTGCCAAATCCAAATCTGAAGATTCAATGCTGATTTAGAAAGTCAGCAATTCAGCCACAGACACAGCTTTAAGTGTTTTTTCTCAAGGTACCAGGCGCAGCTCATGAACGCAGGTCATGGACGCTGAGATGCTGGGGTGGATGAAGGATCCCACAGGAACTGCCCCCCCCCCCCCGACCCCGTGCTCAGCGGTGAACCCAGCAGACTAGAAGCACTTCTGATCCACTTCCAAGCGTGCAGGGGGGCTCCTCTGTGCCCCCCCCAGCTTATCAAATTGGCTGCTGGAGGACCCTCAGTGCCCCCCCCCCAAACCCAGGAGGCACCAGTTGCCGACCGGGCCCCCCCCCATGCTCCCCAGTGGACCCAGAAGTGCTTCTGCTCAACTGCTGAGCATGCTGGGCAGCCCTCCACGCTCTTATGGGACACTCCATCCAGCCCACCATCACAGCACTCATAAGCCACCTGGTACCTTGAGGTATGTAGAAAAAAAGATTTAAAGCTGTGTCTATATCAGAACCATCGAATCTTTCTGAATTGATTTGGAGGGTTCCAATTTGGAGAGATTAAAGGGTCCCCTGATTCAATTTGTATTTGGAGATTCAGCAAACAAATCGGGCTGAAGCTCTGCTGAATCAAATCAGGGACTGAGGCGTCGCACAGCCCTAGAGGGTTGGGCCAAAACAAATTTCATGAACTTTATCAAGGACAAGCGCAAAGTCCTGAACTTAGGATGGAACAATCCCATGCGGTACAGGCTGGGCAACAGCTCTGCAGAAAAGGACCTGGGGCTCACAGCTAAATAAGCCAGCAAGGCTAACAGCATCCTGGACTGCATTGGTAGGTGTGTTGCCAGTAGGTTAAGGGAAGTGATGATTCTTCTCTATTCAGCACTGGTGAGGCCATGTTCAGTTTTGGGCCCTCCACTACAAAAAGAATATGGACAAATTGGAGACAGTCCAGTAGAGGGAAACAAAAATGGTGAAGGGGCTGGGAGACATGACTTATGAGGAAAGACTGGGGCAACTGGGCTTATTTAGTCTAGAGAAGAGGAGACTTAATACCAGTCTTCAACTATCTGAAGAAGGGTTCAAAAGAGGATGCAGCTAGACTGTTCTCAGTGGTGGCAGATGACAGAACAAGGAGCAATGGTCTCAATTTGCAGAAAAAAAAGTTTAGGTTAGATATTAGGAAGAATTTTCTCCCAAGGAAGGTAGTAAAACACTGGAACAGGTTACCCAGAGTGGTAGTGGAAGCTCCATCCATGGGAGTTTCCAAAACATGGCTAGACAAAGCTTTGGCTGGGATGATTTAGTTGGGGCTGGCCCTGCTTTGAGCAGGAGGCTGGATTAGATGATCTCCTTAGGTCCACTCCAACCCTAACTTTCTAAATTAAAATTACCTGTTTATAATACTAGCTTATGTAAATGACACCAAGGTTAGCTTATAACAAAAGCCTTTCTAGACAAGTGTAGCAGTCATTGAACTACTTTTGTACTTCTCAGCTATAGTTTCTCTATTCAGAAATTGTGATTTTAAATTGAAACAAAGTGCCAGCTTAGGGGTGTTTGTTTTTCTTTTGTTGTTTGAGGTGCCCCTCCCCATCCTACCCCCAATTTTTACTTCAGTCAACAGCCCTTTCCCTCCTACCCAAAACTGACATCTCCTCCTTTGACACAACGTATTGATTTTGTGTCAAAGACTATAGAGCTGTTTTTTCCACCGCCCGGTGTAGTCATTTACACCTGTGCGGAGTACGAAGCCAGTATAAAAATGCTACGAAATCAGAATGCCACCTACTTCACACAGCTGTAATGACTGTACAAGGCACAGGGCAGTGGAAAAAAAGCAGACCCCATACGATACACTGTAACAGAGAACTTCTGTGCCCAAGTTGCATTATTTCTCCTGCAAAAAAAGAGTAGTATCTCTGAATAGGAGATTCATTTTTAAAATAGATGTATCCTGTTACTTCCTATTGATCACTCTGAAAGGTCACACTGTTTATGATACCATAACCTGTTGCTGTGAACTTAGGAGGAAGCTATAAACAAGCAGTTTTCATTCAAATGTACACAAGAGAAGGTTATGAGAACATTCCTCTTTTCCCCCTCCAGAATGTTTCCTCTTGTTTCTCTTCCATATATATATCTGATAAACAGAGAAGCCTTTTGTATAACAGCTGATAGCATTAAGTAGTTCGTGTACTGAGCAGTCCCTGAAAATTTAAAGTTCTGCAAACTAGAAGGGCAAGAAAGTATGGGGGGGAGGAGGGGGTGGCAGCAGGAAATCAAGACCAGAAGAATTACTACATTTTTAGTGCACTGCCTGATAAACAGTTCAAATACATCACTAATTAGACAGTAAAAATCAAGTCTGTTGGTACATTTTCTCTTTACTAGACAGCTGGCAGTTCCCCCTTCACCCATAGCTGTCCCAGTGCAGCTCCACTGATTTTACTGGGCAACATGGGAGAAACCCAGGCATAGTTTGCCTCCTGATATAGGTGAATTACTACTATGGTGATTTAACAAAACAAAAATAGAAAATACAACAGCAAAGAACCTATGCTTGATTAATGATGCCTAGGATTAAAATGCTGTCTCTGCCTGTCTGCTCTCAAGAGTAAGGTTCTCCACCTTCACCAACCATTTCACCCTTCGAGGACTTGTTTGGTCCAAGTCTGCATTCACAGTGCAACACCAAAACCAACAGCTGAGTCAGCTATAGTTTTAGATGATGGGAGTAGCAGGTCACAAACACAGAAGGAACAGAAAGATACTGCTATGGAAGGGAGGAGACAGTTGCTCCACATAGCCTGCTTCTTACTATTCTTTCCATAGCAATGGTTCAGTAAAATAAAAATTGCCTTCCTTCCTGAATTGAGAGAAGAGCCATTCAGCAGCTGCAAAGAGACAAAATGCTGCCCAACTGCTCCTGAAAGAAGGGATTATGGCCTCAGTCCACAAGCACAACAACCATATTTCTGGAGTAGGCCTTCAAAATGTAAATGCCAGCATATTATTAATTGTACTTCTCCAGATAAATCCAAGAAGCATTTGAGCACCAAATGAAGTAAAGTTTCATTAAATCCAGCACTAACCCAATTTCTCTTCTCTAGTTCCCACAAAATAATTGCCTAGCTATTTAAGAAAATGAAATTTGTCAAATTATTTTTTTCATTCTACAGATTGAGGCATATAAATATCCAGTCACTGAAGAGTTAAGGCACTGCTTTCAGAAAAACCTTATTTTTTAAAGTTTCAGATACTATTTGGATAACCATGCCAAAAAAGGACAGCCCAAAAAGGTGGCTGGAAAAGAACACGTAAGTGACAGGTTTCAATGGACACACACAAACATGCGGCAACAGAAAATCCACAGCATGGCTGATGCAACAACTGTTTGACACTGGTGAGAAGCAATATTTGTGATAAAAATCCACTCAGGTTTTTAGCTATTAAAACTGCTACATATACAAAACTTGACTAAGGACTTGTTAGGGAAACTATACATTTCCACAAGCTGATGCCCTTTGCCAACTCATTACTCCACAAGTCATGAGTGTAAGGGCAATAACTACTCATGGAAATAATGTGGTCAACCCTTGATAGATTGTCTCACAGATTGTTGGAGGTGGAAAAATATGGACAACTTCCCCAAAGTTAGAAACAAAAAGGCAGCCTCATTTAAAAACCTCTTTTGGAAAAACTTACAGTAGTACGCTGTCCAAAAAAGCTTCTCCCCCTCTAGCTGTCTTCCTCAACTGATCCACTAAGATTCTTGTGACAGTACAAAGAATCTTTTCTTTCAAGTTGGTAGCTGATCAGCTTTCAAACTGCTGGTGTGTTTTCTATCACAGAATCGCATGGATTTTTCTTCTCCCCCCCCCAGTGAAAACATGCACCTTTATATACAAAAAGAAAGGTGGGGGACAAACGGCTGAATTTTAGCTGCGTTTTGTGTGAATGAGGGAAAGAATCTCTTGATTGACAGTATTTAGTAAAGAATAAATGACATATGCTATACTGTCCACCAAACCAACAAATGCATTTCAATGCTGGAACGTATGGCCTCTCCCAGTTAAGCTAGCCAGGCCATGTCCATGGGCACTGGAAAGAGAAGTGAAATGTTTCACAGTGAGTGGTAAGCTTGTTTCCAATACAAAAACACTAAGGAAACTTGATTTTAAAGTGTTATAAGCAATCCTAGTGTTAAAAGTCTTAAGCACCAAAACCTACTGATCAGACTTGTTAAACTGGTCTGAACATGTCTGATGAACATAAGAATACATCCCAAGACATATATTCTAGTGTCTAATCCCTTTATAAAATTAAAACTTTCCTAAACTAGAGTAACAGTTCTGTAGTAGTCTCTCCTAAAAAGACTTTTCTGTTTTGCAGAGATAACTCTGCCCTGTGCCAAGAATGGGGGATGCGAGGCTGGAACACTGAGCTTCACGAGTCACTCCAAAAGTGGCGATATCTCTGATCGTCCTCTAAAAGGGAGGCCCATACTGTTAGGCCAGGTATCATGAAGGCCCTGCTCCGTTCTGGCACAAAACTTAACCCTTGATGTTAAAAAAAAAAAAAAAAAAAAAAAAAAAAAAAAAAAAAAAAAAAAAAAAAAAAAA
>NW_017729009.1:24213155-24222446 GCF_001723915.1 Gavialis gangeticus
AAAAAAAAAAAAAAAAATAATAATAATAATAATAATAATAATAATAATAATCTCAGTTAATGTAAAATGCTGTGGTTGAAAGAGGTAACGGCTTTAACTAGCTGAAGTCTGTCATGGTGTATGAAAAATTGTTACACTTGCCTTGAAATCTGAACTGGATAGGCACACTGGACCACCTGCATTTTTCAGATTATTTAGTTTCAGTAAAACAAATATTTAAAGAGCCTGCCCTTGTAGAAAGCCTATTTTTTCAGTCTTCTTACTGCAAGGCTTCTCAGTAAACCATCACATCCTCTACACTTACAGGAAGACTGCAGAGGGGGTACTATTTTGCCTTCTTTCCCAGCAGTGGAAGATTTGGGTACTCCCCCCCCACCATCCTTTTTTCAAAACCACAAGCATAAATCAACAGTCCGTGCAACTTCAAGTGAAGCATAAAACTCATCCTCTACTTGCTTCTGCACAACAAGCCATTCAAGGAGACAGAAAATAGGAGTGCAAGTAGTTTTTTAAATTAAAAATAAATAAAGAGAATCTACTCCTTAATTTGTTCTCATCTTGGTAAATTTTTTTTTTAAAAAGAGAACTGCTACCATTGAGGGTAATTACTCAGAGTGCTTTCCTGTAAGTGATGAATGACGGTACAGTGTACTTCAAGAGAATTATTACAGCCCATGCAGTTCATAGCTAAGGATTTTATTTGGAAATAAGTCTTCTATTTACATAAATATAAAACAGTGAAAACTGATTAGCAAACTAGTATTAGAGATGCCAGAAGGCCCTCAAACAATCCTAAACATTTGCTTTCTAGGCCTCAGTTTACTATAAAGCTTTTCTTCAGAATTAGTTTTCCAAATTTTTTTTTTTTAAATTAACAGTGTTAAGAAAGTGTTTGCAATTAGACTAAGAAACATTATAATCACTGCTTGATAATCATGAATGTTTTTGTGCCTTCTTTAAAAATTGCTTTTGAAAGTAATTTGATTTTTATGAATCAAATCTCAGCATTAATGAGCCTCCTACTCAGCTCATATTCTCATACACTCTCAGTACAGAAAGAGTGTTCCTCTCATTGCAAGACAACAGACTTCTGTTCTGAGAAGAAAACTGAGTTTTAAAGAAAGAAACCACGGTCACAGGAGAAAAACCTTGAATGATGTAAAACACTCCCCACTCCCCCCAGCATTATAGCAGCTCAGTTTGACTTAAGTAACAAACAGCAATGTTTAGGCCTAATGCCATAGGTTCCTGGCATGTCACATACATACATATTACTAGGAGGAAAACAATACTGTGTGCATGTTCTTTGGCTCTCATAAATAGCAAGTATTTAGTCTCTTGGCAAATTTAAGATACGATCTTATTCCCACTGAAACCAAGACAAACTTCTCATAGGTCTTTAGTAAAGTCTTGATCCTGCCCTCATTGAGCAGCTGCTTCTTTCCCTCCCACGCTAACATTAGTGCTTGACAAAACCTTACGACCATAAATATTTAGTTTCCAAGTATAACAACTTCTACTTCATACAGTGGGAAACTGAGGAAGCACAGGAACACAGTTCTCCGAATTCTTAGCCCTGCACCCTTTTCAGAAGAAGCCAACTGTCACACCACTGTTGGCTTTTGTTTCTTACTTGTATTTGTACAAAACTTGTATTTTACTTCTAATAGCAAACATTCGATTCAGGTTGGATTCATACTTGAATCCATCCTATCAAAAAGGAATTGAGTCACCTGGATAGCAGTCTTGCATATTTAAATAGCAGTTGAAATCTGATATCTGAAGTCTCTATTAGTATTCCACCAAGTAGGACCTACCAACGCACAGACCAGAACTGACATATTCCCGATCCAGAAAACAGCTACAGTTTCTAAGCATAAGAGCCCCCAAACAAAACACCTTTTATGGATCAAGGTTATCTTGTCCTAAATCAAACTCATTCCCTATCCAGATGAGTTTTAAGATTCATAAAAGTCTCTGTTCTCAAAGCCATAAAAACATTTCAGTTTAGTGTTTAGTCACCTACAAGCCAAACAGATAGGTAGCCTAAAAGCTGTGGACCTTAATCAGCCTATTATAAAAAAAAGTTAACAATGTTACAATCTAGGATTTCTATTAGAAAGGATTAAGACAGCATCCCTTTCTGCATTTGATAACACTTGGCCTGTAGCCAATTCTCTGGGCATCATCTATAAGTAGTCAGTTCTCTTAAATTTGCAAATCTCTTTCAACAAAGAGGGAGAGAAGGAAGCATAAATAAAATATGGAAGTCTGACTGTGCAGCTATCAAAACTGGTGAAGGTGCTAAAGGGAAGTTATGGTTCCTGCAATTGCTTAAGATACACTTAGACACACACTAGCTGGATGTCAAGCTAACAGTGCCCCTACAGCAAAGAAAGGCTCTCTCCTTTTTTGAGATTTAGTTCACCAATCTGTATCCTGGGATGGAAGACTAAGGCCCCAGCCATCTCTGACATTTGTAACAGAGGAGCACAATTTAGGCTTAGTGGTTTGATAGAATGGAACAAACTCTCCCACAATCCTGGTTCCAGTCTACCCCCATCCAATGACAATAAAAAATGTATTACCATCTGATGGGTGGCCCATGTATGCAAAGCAAGGTTTTGTCTTGGTACTGAGAATACTAAATCACTGAGAACTCAATTCACCCACTCAGTATCACCTTCTTAAGTTTAAATTAAGGTGAAAGTTCATCAGCTGGGCAGCATAGGAAAAACTAGGAATACTTCCAATTCTACTGTACCTACTCCGAGGAGAAAGAGAGAGAGAGAGACTGACACTGGTTGTCAATCCAGAACTAAAGTTCACTTGGAAACAAATGCTGACCCTCACTAAGCTAGGGCTAATTACTCTAAGTCCAGAATGAATCAACACAGCATGAGCTGAAGTGTCAAGGCATGCAGAAACCTGCATATTTAAGTGGCAAGAACTGACAGAATCAGGCATAAAGAGGCATTTGTAGTAAGCTGTGCTCAAGCCATGATCCCCCGTTGCAAAGCATCAGGAGGCTGCCAAAGTCCAACTGTTTTAATATTAGTTATGACAGAGTAATCCAAGTGCTTATATACCATAGTAGTACAAAGTTCAAGCTCTTTCAGCTTCTTATAAACCCTAACACTAGTAAGAACTTCCTGTTCCTTACCTTAAATATGCAATGACACAACCACATTAGTATATGTCTATCGGACCAAGCATTTTACAGGTTTTAATGGTGAAGTTACAATAACCAGCCTCAAAGCAATACAGCCCTCCTTGTGTGGGTTTAGTTCAGAGAATGCAGCCCATTAAGTTTGTCCCTTTTTAACCGATTCCAGGTAAATGTGGCAGGACACCTGACAACATGGCCCACGTGTATCCTCTTGTTACAAGCAACAGACAGCACTAAGCTCCAAATAATGCAGGATGGCAGAGATTTGGGCAAGCTACAAACATTGTCTTGTCACAACATGTGGCAGTTCAGTTTGGAGAGTAGAAGTCAGTTTGGGTTTTGGGGGAAAGAGAGATAAGTTGTCAAACTCAGTCAAACATAGAAGTTAAAATTCACCTAAAGTTCATAAAACAAGAGCAGGATAGAGTTAGAGCAGGGGTGGGCAAAATGCAGCCCGAGGGCCAGATGCAGCCCGCCAGGCCATTCTATTCATCTTGCAGAGCCCCTAAAAAAAAATTTAGAAAATTCATATTAATCTGCTGTGGGTTGCCTGTCATGGGGCCTTTGATGGCTTGCCAAAACTCAGTAAGCAGCCTTCTGCCCAAAATAACTGCCTGCCCCTGAGTCAGAGGGATCTTAAGGTTAACAAGACCCAAACCCAACTATGATTATGTCAGTTTCTAGAAGAGGAACACGGACAGACTAATTTTACTGGTTAAGCTATCCTACTTAGTAAATAAAACTCAGTCAGAAGACTTGAGTCATCTTGTATTTAACTATTTTCTTTAAACTTATTTGCAATGTGATCTATATGGTGCATATAAAATTTTCCTACTAACGCCTCACACAAATTTAAGACCCAAGTCATTTTCAAAAGAAACATTTGGCTTTAAAAAAAAAAAAAAAAGGGTATATGACATTCAAAGGAACATGATATGTTAGCTTCCAGTGGGTCAGGATGTACCAGTGTCACTGTTTCCTGACTTCACATACAGGTATGAGGTTCCAGGAGCTTAGCGCCACTTAGTTGTTGCAGTGTCCAATGAGCAGCACAGCACTTAATCAAAGACTGCAACCTTTACAAATGCCAAGACCGGGTAGATGGAATCCACACATTGAGCAATAATACTAGACTAGATTTGGAAGTTGATATCTGACACCATATGAAAGAGAGCTCCACTTCAAAATTCAGGTTTGAAGTTACTGTTATTCACTAATCCACTAATATTGGTACAGGACCAGACAGATGAAACAGTTAATCGTTCAGCTGACATGCACTCCCCAGCAGCCACTCTCTCCTTTTAGAACAGTATATTGTTTGTTAGGTCTTTCCACAACCAGAGTAGCAGTGTAATTCTGTTTCCAGTACAAGGATTTCCAGACCCATATTTGAAAGGCCATGCTAGTATCAATTTCTTTTTAGCTAGCAGTCACTAGAAAACCATGACTGAGAAACAGAATCGCATAGGTATAAGTGCTGTGCTTACATTAACTATTTTTTCCAACAAGAAATTCTCATTTTTAAAAGGATTAAGTCTGTAGTGCTTTCCATTATGAACTTTTCCTCATTTTGTATAAATCCATGTTCCAGCTTTCCCTAAAGAAATTTCTATCAAAAACAACACTAACCCAAGAAAGCAGTATATCACTTTGTCAAGTATAATACAAGACTTGCTTTGCTTTAGTTTTAAACAAAGTTGGAGGACGATTAGCCACATTACTTTTCTTTAAAACTGTAATTATAACTTGCTTATATAATAAATCTGCTTACACCCAGGCATTCTTTTAGACACACCTGATAAATTTAGCAAGTAAAGCCTTTCAAAATATATGTATACTCACATGCATTTTGAAGAAGAACTACTCCTTACAGCACTCCTATTAAAAGTTTTGTCTTTCCTATTCTTGGACAACTTTGATAATTCACTATCCATTTGCTCTTGGGGCCAAGATCCCCCTGTCTACCCCCTCTTCCCTCCCCAACAGCAAGCCTAAAACTTTGTTTTTCTTGGCTTCAGGCAACTGCTCTTTGTCACAACATCTTCACAGAGTGAATTCCTTCCATTCCTATTGATATTTTTAAAGATATTTACGTACTGAACGTGTCACTCACCCACCCTTAAGCCACTTATTTTCCAAATTGCATAGTTTTGAAACAGGATCATATTGCCAAGCTCATGTTTAAATATGCTGCCTAACCTTGCCCCTAGTTTCAATTTGCTAGGGAAATGGAACATTTTAAAAGAGGACTCTAGCATGAATGTGTTGTGCAAGGCACACTCAAAAATAAATAAGTCAAAATAGAAATAAATACATCTGGTTTAAAATTCACTGTATTCTCCACTGCCATAGGCTGGAACCAGATAGGGGTTCTTATTGGCATTCTTCTCAATATTTCATGCCCCAGCTTTTATGGAAAATAAACTTGGTTTTAAGGGGTTTATTGGGAAGCCAGGCTTGTCAAGTGCTTCACTAACATTTATCTCATTTTCGACCAGCTCTAATGGCAAATACTCGGTTCAGTGCCTTTCCTTACAGGCTTCAAGACAGACAAAATGTCTAGGGACACACATGATGTACTTCATTTCAGAAAGAAGTAGTCTCCCTTTTGTGGCTGGTCTTTATGCTATACTTCTTTCCTCAAAGTCTCCTCCACTGCAGTTTTGTATTCCTAGCAAAATATAGTTCCCTAACTTCCCCTTCTCAAACCCCCCCACCCCAAAAGCCCCACATACCCCCCTATCCCACACACACACACACTAATGTTGCCAAGTCACACCACAGTCAAACAGTCCCAAAGGCCACAAATCTCCTTGTAGTCACTTCCGAGCTACCAGTAACATTCAGAGTCCCTACCCTATGGTTAATGCAGTCCGGTATCATATATCTGGCTAAGAAAATAAGCAATTCATTTAGTTAAATTGCTGTGGTGCTTTATTCAGGACATGAAGTAATAAGATCTACATCCTATTCTTGGACATTGAGTATTACCTCTCCAGCATTTATGTCAATTTCCTAGATTCTAGGGCTAAAGATCTGCTAGGTCAAGTGAAAACCATGAGTGGAAATGCAAAGTTGTCCCTCCAGATCAGCACAACTACATATCTAATCACATACTGCTATAATGCATCAGTCCTGGTAGGAAGAATACTACATGAAAAAAAGATGCATTCCTAACACATTCAAGTCAAGAAAGTCAGGTCCCCATCTGAAAGGAGGGCAGGGGGAGTATAAGGTGCTAATCAACTGAAATTGGAAAACATGTCCAGGTACTGATAGCCACCATCTAGAAGCAAGTAGGAATCCTACATTAGACTTAACAAACCCCCCCCCCCCCCAAAGACTCCTTGATAAATACATTCCTTAATCAAAAGGGCTTGAAACAAATCTTGCATTCTTCCCATTGAATCCCCAACACACAAGCCTTACCTCAGCTCTTTGTAGCCTAGCTCTCACCCAAACTGCAATCTATGCTATATTTTGAGCAATTCATCAAGCCATGTTGTCCCAAGTAGATGGGATGAAGACATAAATCTGGATATTGCCCACATACTGCAGCCCATCATTCTACACCAACTGTCCAGAAAACACTTTCTTACATGAAGTGGAGGTGACAAGACACACTCCTACAGGAAAGCACTCAGCAATTGCCAAATACAGGTTTCCCTTGCTTTATGCTGTATGTGTTCCCAGAAAACAGTGCATAACTCGAATTTGCATAGAGAACCAACTTTACAATGTAACAAATAGGGATACCTTCCAAGACCTCGACTGTACTGACCCCCAGACCCATTTCTACCACTTTCACAAGACCATCTTAGTACTCACCAACAGCAGACAGTACACACAAGCACAGGGATGGCAGCTATAGAAAAACATGTTGCAGACAACGAGCAAGCAGCACATATCCACACAGACTATATTTTGGAGCACGTCACTCCCACAATGCACCGCACACAGCAGCTGACTGCAGGCTTCCACCACACTGAGATAAGAGTGAGTTTACTTTGCATATAACAATTTTTTGGTATAAAAAGGGTCATCGCTTAAGAGCAAATTCGCACATACAGAACCTGCATAAGGTGAGAGAAACCTGTACTGCACTCTAAGATCTTCCAGAAGGGAATGGAAGTGGCCTCCCCAAACATCACCTTCAAGTGCATTAAGGTTTGCAATCACATCATCTCTACTTCACAGCCAACAGTATTGAGATCAATGATTGAGCCAGAGCACGGACATCCAGCCTTCACCCAGCCAGGAAGACCAAAAACCAAACAACTACAGGATTTCTGTAGCATGTAGTTGAGGTACGCTGCACAAGAAACAGATGCTGAAGGACTCAATGCACTGCTGGATCCTTGGTGAGAAGTGACAGCAGTCACCTGTATCCTTCCCACAGACAACAGTGGTATTATGAGTATTCCCATCCCAGACAACATGCCCCTAATCTGACCTGAAGGAATCACTTGGCAAAGCCTGACTAATTTAATTCCACAAGAAACAAGCCTTCAGCTCCTCAAGACTGCCAGCAAAGGTGCCAATTAGCATTTTAAAAGAACACCTGTATTGGAAAATAATTTACCACCAATTCATTTCACAGAGGCCAACTGGCAATCAGGGATGAACTACTAACACACACTGAGTTTGTGCTACCAGCTAGAAGAGAGCAATAAAAATGCAAAGAAACCCCCCCCAAAACCCCGAAACAAACAAACAAAATCTATGGACAAGATTTTTTTACAGGATTGCTCATACTACCCAACCCAAGTAACCGCCCCAAAATGCAGCAGAGGTCTTCCAACAGGCAAAGATCTTATGCAATTTATGTGCTGCAAGAACTTCAGTTTGATGATGCAAGTCAAGACTGCAACATTAGGCATGACTGAATTTCTGTGCCTCTGCTGGCAAGATTTACAACCTTCACATTACACCAGCTTCTTTACAGCGATACATTATTCAAAATCATTTCCTGAGCACTGGGCCTGCAACATACCAAGAACCGATTAGCAAAATCCTAACTTCAGATGCATGTGACTTTCGACCGATAGCAAGTTTGCAACTAATGAACACTCGGACTAGGAGCGCACCTTCTGAAAAGGAAATCCAGAAACATGCCGTCGTTATTAAGTTTCTACATTTGTGAAGCAAACTGCTTTCCTCAAGCAGCTCAAGACAGTCGTTACAGATTTCCCCACTCATTGCGTACGGTGGCTCCGAAGCAGAAATCCGACCGTGCCGCTTGTGTGGAACTCGGCTTCCCAAAACCCCCAGGGCCAAAGCACGCACCAACTGCAGACGCTGCCTCAGGCTCAGTATTTGTACCCAAAAGCTTGCACAGAGAATTTCTCCAACTATTTGAGTTGGTCTAATAAAAGAGATCAGATTTACCCGAAGAACCTTCTCAGCCCATGCCCTTAGACCAGCGTTTCCCAGCCTTTCCCAGCCCAAGGTGCACTTATATGAATAAAAATTTTCTGCGGCACACCTGTTAAGGCATTCCCCATCCACACACCTACTGTAGACCTCACTACCACCGCGACACACCCGTTCATTTCTGAGGGTGTGCTTTTGTGCCGTGGTGCCCTGGACACTGCCTTGGACCAACATGGCTACCGCCTACAACCCAAAGCAGGACTCATTCAGCGCAAACGGGCAACAAAGACCAGCTCCACGCATTAATCTCCCTGCATCACACGGGGCTGTCGACACCCATTAGAAAAGGACTCACAAGACATCACTTCAGAAGGGAGAACAAGGAGTCTGAGGAAGAGATCAGCCAGCAACACCCCTCCCCCCCATCATCACCAAGCAGCAAACCCCACCGCTCACGGGCAAGGGGCCGAGGGATGCCCAGCCTGCTGGGGGGTCAGCCCGGGGAGGCCGCCAGAGGCTGGCACAGCCACAGCCGCGAATACACCCAGCCACCCAGGGCAGGCATCAGGCCTCGGTCTCCCCCTGCGGCTACCGGGGCGGGGAGGGGCCCGCCAGGGATGGGATGCCCGAGAGCCGAGGCCGGCGGCGCACCTGGTAGATGGCGAGCCAGCTGGCAGCCTGGTCCAGGCGGCGGAACTCCTTCTCCACCTCCATGCTCGGCGCGCCCCGCGCCCGGCCCCTGCCGGCCG
>NW_017729009.1:24222457-24246967 GCF_001723915.1 Gavialis gangeticus
CGCGCTGCTCCCGTGGCTGCGGCTCCAGCTGCTCGCGGCTCTGCATGTCGCCCCCTCCCCCCGCCGGAACTACGCCACCAGCCCGGCCCACGCATTTCCGGGCCGGCCCCCGAGCGGCGCGGGGAAGCTCCGCCCCGTCGCTGAGGCCCTGCCCTGCGTTCCGTTAGCTCTCGTGGGGGATGGGGAGGTAGGGAGTTGTATGCTGAGGGCTGGTCCCGCGACTCCAGGAGCCGGAAAGTAGCGCGAGACCCGGGGGCTGCAGCCCCTAAAAGCTGAGGGGGCTGGTGGTTTCAGGCTGGAGGGGAAGGGAAAGCTGCCTGGACCCTCTGAGCCCTGCTTGGTCTTGCCCCTTCTCTGAGGCAGCAGTCCAGGCCTGCTGCCCTCATGCTGGCAGACAGGAGCGAGGGTTCTTGGGGCAGAGGTTCTCATCTTCTTGAGCAGTGCTTCTCCCTCGTCTTTTGCTGAATTGAGGCAGCCTTTGCCCAGCTGCAGGCAGCCGGGGGAAGAGGCGAGGTGCCCCTGGGAAACGGCAGCGCTTCCTTTTCGCTTGATTTGTGACAATGGGGAAAATCGCAGGGTGGCTCTTGTGTCGCAAAGCGCCCCAACCTCTGCTGAGCCTGTGATGAGGGAGCAGCTGCCCAAGGTGTCCCAGAGATTTCTTTGCCTGCAGCACCAAATAGGCACCCTGTTAACCTGATCTTCATGGGAATGGGTCTTTCCCAGTTTTCTGATTTCCCCTGAAATCTACAGGCTTGTACCCATTGATGCTTCCAACACTCCCAGGTATTTTTGGATTGATGGCATGCAGTTTTCAAAAGCTATCCTATTACATCCAAAAAGAAGGAGGAATTGAATGTGGGTGCTAAATGATTTTATAACTTGTCACACTTGGAGCTGCCTAGAGCTTGGCAGTTCTGGCCCGAAGTAGCCAGATTAGGGTCATTTATCCCTCTTCATGTGTCTTTTTCTAGGACAAGAGAGACAGATAGGGTGACTGAGTGTTGCCCCTCTGACTGCAGAGAAGTACCCTTATCATAGGCCTAGGTAACTAGTATTCAAAATGGCTGAGTCCCAGAATCCCAGCCTCCAGGAACTGCCCCATCTTCAGATCAATTCTAGACTTAAAACCTCATTGTGGCATCTCCGAGGGGCATTTTGATGAGGTGCTCCTAGGAGATCGTCAGCATCGCTTTTGTAATGCATAAATCTTTCTCTAGTGAGACAGTCTCCCCAGGGTCACAGCCCTTATTCCATATGGCCCTTTCCAAGGTCAGTCCATTCAGGCATAGGCAGTTTAGTCCATTATAATAGTTTATAGCTCTCTAGCACTTTTCGTTCTGAAGGATCCCATATGCTCCACAAATGATATACATCTGGTTCCACTGAGATGCAATGAACCCTAGGCAGTAGCTTTTAACAGTATACAGCATTGCTAACACAGCAGTTTAAAACAGAAAAAGAAAAAATGTTGGACCATTTAAAATCTTGGGAGTAAATTTTAAGTACGTAGGATCTAATCAGACCTTCTCTTATGAAATGTGTTATAGGATCTAAAAACAAAGGAGGTCAGGGTATTTGTTTCATATTTGAAAGTCATCATCTGTAGTAGCAGAATGCCACCTAGCAAGGGGTCAGTAGTCAGTTTTGGTAATTCCTAGATCTAAGCCAAGCTTTTAATACCCCTAGGACCTGCAAAACCTAATTTTAAAAGGGCCAGTTTTTAGTTGGAATGAATAAAGGCAATTTGAATACAGAAGAAAAGAAAAACAAGGACCTTTTAAATGTGTTTAAACTCACTGGATTAATAAGTGTCTACCATTTTAGAGATATATATTTGCAACTGTGCTCACAATATTCCAGATTTCAAGATGTCCTAGTTTTAAACAGCCAGTGTAATAAGTCCCCATGAAAATGCCTGTAAATAAGATACATGGTGTTCCTGCACTTTGACATTGTGCATGCAAGTCTATAATTAAATTTAACTGACAAGTAACAGTTCCACCAGACGGGATCACCATTTACAATTGGAAAGTTTGTCACTCATGTTCAACACGCTTCATACTATCACATTGCACATAATTGTTCCATTATTCCATATTAACATCTCTATTTTATTTAACAGAAGGATAGTCTTATGTTAAACAAGGCTGATATTTTACTGGCAGCTTCTGATATGCCCTTTAGGTACTAAGCCTGAGGCAATTTGTGTCCTTATTTTCCTGCTTACTGTTACTGGTATGGTAAGTTAGGCATTCAGACCGTTTACTGTGAAGAGATAACACAGTTCAAGCTAAATGCCCTTCCCCCTCTCATTCTCCTTCTCCCCCAGCCCCCACCTTCAGCAATACCAGTTTGTCAAAAGAGGCTTTTATGGAAAATATGGGAACTATATCATGATGAGAGAGGCCACCAGACCCTGGGAGTAGAGAGTGTCCAGAATTTCTCAGCACCTTTTTAGGATCAGGAATAGAATTCAATACAAATAGACATTAATGCCTCGGTGTTTACATAATAGTGTGTAAGTACACGCCCCTATGATTTTGGTGTTAATTAACAGGTAGCTTTTCTCCTCTCTGAAAAAATAAACCTGTAAAGAATTTCCAGCCCCAGCATTCCTGGCTACTGGTTTTCATCTCTGGTTTTAAAGAAACAGCACTTATACTCTTTCTGCTCTTTTTCTATGTAGATAAGCCTGTTTAGCAAACTATAGATGTAGACATGCCACATGGTGTGGACATGTTCTGGAGTTGAGGAGGGTTTCAGTTTCATTTATCTGTATTATCAAGTCCCAGAATCCTTTTCAATAATATTAAGATGCTTCTCAAGAAGATTATCTTCCTTCACTAAGAATTCACAGATAGTATCTGTACACACACAGAAGATCCAGGTAAGTCTCAACCAAGAAGGATTTTAGGATGCAGCCATGCCCATTGGCTACATCTGTACTGCCTTGATGGTCTCTTCATCCAGGTTTATTATCACCAGGTACCTGGCTTAAGCATGGGGCAGTTCCAAGCTATATTCTGACAAGCGACCCCCCTGAGCCTTGTATTCTTTAAGCAGGCAAAAAGTTACCTTGTAGATAGTGTTGTTCTGCTCTATGAATCTGGTGACTGACAACAGGGGGTTACCCTACAAGTCTGAGGATCCAGCATAGGGTTTTTATTGTAGAATTCCCTATACTGCAGAGGCCTGGAAGTAAAAAGTCTGAAGTCACATCATATCTTACCAGCTTGACATTCAGAGCTAACCACCAGCTGTATTCCCCAGACAGAACCCATGATGGAGTAGAATCAGCTGACCAAGTGTCATATGACTGCTTCCTAAAAAATTGCTAGGGGAAGGTTCCTAGGGGAATGTGGGGAAAGGAGTAAGAAAAGATTTTATGTAGGAGCTGGTGTAAGTGTACTCCAGTGTGGAAGGTGTGGTCTCTCTTCTCAGTTTATGGAAGGAAGACTGAGTCTTTGTTCACTTTTTGTTGCTGTTTTGAAATGTTTCTATTCTCTGTTTACTAATCATTTGTTTTGAGAAAAGGAGATGGAGCTGAACTTGAGAGTTTAGGCGTTGACTAGGTTGGCTAGTGAATCTGTCCTCTGGTTAGCAATGCTCATTAACATTTCTGTGACTTGTTGGCAGTGGAACAAATAAGGAACAGGTTTTCTACAAAGTCAGAGATATAGTCTGTGAGTAGAGAGTAGCATGTTCCTCTCCTCCTGCTGTGTGCTCCACACTCCATTTGGTCACTCCATATTGTAGGCTAAGCCCCTGTGGTAGTGGTTTAAGCTGCCATTTTGGCACTTTAAGGACCTGTCTACATGTGCATTAAGGTGCTTTTTCTAATGCATATTAAATTTAGTACCTCCAGTGTGAGGTACTAAAGAAATGTGCATTAGGCTGCCTAAATGCTTAGTAATGAATTCATTAGCATAATCACGTGTTCTTTCTGTGATGCTTTAATGCACAGTAAAATTGCCTACTGCACATTAAAGTGCATGTGTAGATGTGCCCTGAGAGACCCAGCTTTATTCTTTTGGATATACTCTTCTTCTATGACTAAAACTTTAAGCTGACTTCTTCAGGTAAACAGATCAGTATCTGTAACTATCTAGAAATCACAAGTTGGATGTAGGATGCTGACAAGCCATTGGGCCAACCTTAGTTTTTTTTACAAAGCTTAGATATAATTTGCAGCCATTACCTGCTTCAGGGGCTAGTTAATCAGTCCAATTTTTGTGGCAAGGCTGGAAGGCAACTTGCAACAACACCATATAGGATTAGATAACATCTCAGATATTACAAATAGCTATTAAAAAGGGATCAAACAAAGGGTCTAAATGTGCATAAGCAAATCAGATGTAAGTTTATTTTACTGGGCTGGCAGCAGCAACGAACTGTATGTTAATGTTAACTTTGCTGATGAAATCATTCTAACAAGAGCCTTGGGGGATGTCACTGGTTACGGAGCACCATAGTGACTCACTGCCATTGACCACTACTCTCTGGGTCTGACCTTGGAGCCAATTTCCCAGCCATTGGACTGTGGTGTAGCCAAGGCCACAGCTGGCCAATTTTTCCATGTGGAGGTCATGGGACACCAGATCAAAAGCTTTTTTAAGATCCAGGTATATGACATCAATCACTTCTCCCTTGTCCAGGTGATACATCACCTGGTCATAGAAGATGAGATTGGTCAGGCAAGGCCTACCCATGACAAACCCATGACAAACCCATGCTGGCTATCCCTCCCATCTTGATATGGGTTCTATTCTGCATGTAAGCACAGTTCTGAGCATTAGCTGCATAGCACCTGGAATAGTTCTGGGAAGTTCTGTACTTTAAAGGCACCACTCTGAATCACAATGGCTCCCTTGGTTTCTCCTTGCTCTGGGGAGAAGTCTGTACCTGCAGCAGAAATTACCATGTGTTTTTTCTCACCTGCATCAGTTCAGCAGTAGAAACCCCATTACTTTGGATGGGGTTAGGCACGGGCAGGGGGCCAGTTCTTCCTCCTCTGCTTGGATTGGTGGAATGAAGAGTCATGCAACATCCCCCAAGCCTGCATATTGGAATTCTCTGCCTGGTAATGCATGCAGTGATTTAATGGGGAGCTCTTATTCCTATATGAATAACAGTGATAACATAATAGTATGTGAAGAACTGGTGATTATCTGCCCCTCATTGTTGGTGACAGTGATTTCACTGTTAAGAATGACTGCCTCTCTCCATACCATTTGGTCAACATTTTAAGATTTAATCTAGGTGTCATAGTAGTTTTCTGGGATTAACATGGGGATCATGTACAGCTTGGCAGATATTTAACAACATAGATTTATGTAAGTTATTGGCCTCTTTCTGATCTCACATCAGTTCTATGCGAGTGCAGTTGTCTTTACACTGATGTAATTGCTTCTAATTCCCATAAATCTTAGGACCAAGTATAATATGTTTTAAAATCAGTTTATGGCTGTCTAGTGCCAAGTTACATTTTGTAGCACCTAAGACTAGATGCACAAGGGATGCTTAGGCTAGACATTATAATGCATAGGTGCCTTGCCAGGTGAGTGCTCCAACACTGCACTATTGGAACCACCACTCTTTGCTCCATTTTGTGTGTTTTGGGGAGTGGGGAAAATGAAGCGTGTGTGTGTGAGGTAAACTGCATCAAAGCCTGCAAGTTGCATAGGTGGAGGATCACCTGCTTTGTTAATTAAATCTAAATTTTGGCCTGGGTGCCTGAGTTTCTCTTGTGAATTTTGCATATAGATGCTCCAGTTTACAGTGGGGGCCTGCTGTCCAAACACATAGTGACAAATGCCTACAGTTTAAGCAAAGAGTTGAAGAAGAAAGAGGCACAAAGAAATGAAGTGACACAGCATTAATGAATCATAGAAAATTAGGATTGGAAGAGACTTCAGGAGGTCTTCTGGTCCAACCCCCTTCTCGAAGCAGGACCATCCCCAACTATTTCATCCCAGCCATGGCTTTACTTTCCTGGGTCTTAAAAACTTCTAAGTATGGAGATTCCACAGTCTTTCTGGGTAGCCTCCAGTGCTTTACTACCCTCCTAGTGAGAAAGCTTTTCCTAATATCTATCGTGCAGAGTCCCCCACACAGCGTGGGGCAGTGGGGGGCAGCAGGGATCACCCCACCGCCAGGCAACACCCAGTGAGTTAGGCCTTTTTTTTTCCAGTGCCGAGAGCTGGGCTGAGTGGGGCAGCCACTGCTGGGCTGGGAGAGCAGGTGGGCGATGGGCCTGGGTGATTCAGAGATTTGGCAGCAGCTGAATCTCTGAATGAGATTCGGCTGAATCAATTCATGACAGTGATTTGAATCACTGTCCCTCGAATTGGCCGAATCCGAATCCAAAGCGAATACTAGCTGCTTCGCACAGGCCTACTGTTCACCTCTTCCCCAAGCTGTGCTTCCAGGTGCAGGAGTCTGGTAGCCGACCTTTTATGTGAAGACTAAGGTTAAAAAAGCATCAAGTACTTCAACCTTTTCTACATCGTCCTTTACTAGGTTGCCTCCCCCATTCCATAAGGGACTCACACTTTCCCTGCTCTTCCTGTTGTTCCTGACATACTTGTAGAAACCCTTCTACCCTTTCATGTCCCTTGCTAGCTGCAGCTCCAATTGTGGTTTGACCTTCCTGATTTCAACCATGCAGGCCCAAGCAGTTTTATATTCTTCCCTAGTAGTTTGTCCAGGTTTCCAGTTCTGGTAAGCTTCCTTGTGTTTTAGCTCACTGGAGAGTCCTCAGCTAAACCAAGCTGGTCTTTTGCCATACTTGCTAGTCTTCCTGAACATCAAGATTGTTCATTCCTGGGCCTTTAATAAGATTTCTTTAAAGTACAAGTAGCTCTGCTGGACTTCTTTCTTCCTCAGGTTGGCCTTCCAGGGGATCCTACCCATCAGTTTCCTGAGTGAGTTGAAGTCTGCTTTTCTGTAGTCCAGGGTCCTTACTCTGCTGACTTGGACAGGGTCATGCAAGATGTCAATGGAAGAGACAGGATTGGCACCTAGGTTGCTGGGCTATTATTAGACTTGTACAAAGCCAGTTTGCTTCTTAAAAATGTAAGGAATATCCTCTTTTTCATGCCAGATTGGTGTGTGCACACTTTCCATTTGCCAGGAAACATTAAAAAAAAAAAAGCAAAACAAATGTCAGTCAGAGAGCAGGGTACTGAAATATGCTGTTATCAAAATCTCTTTACAAAGAATGCAAATAACAAAGGTGAATTAATCAGTGAATCATAAGAAAAAAAGTCTTTCTGATGTGCAAACACTATTGATACAGCAGTAAATTCCTATAAATCAGCAAGAGTAACAGGTTTGACTGATAAAGTAAGGGGTGGTTAGGCATAGAACACTTCTGCTGCAAGTCAGACCCCTGCTGGCTATCACAGTTAGATCTACAACACTGAATACATTTTTCTTTTCCTTGTGAAAAAGAGCCTCCTCATGAAGGCAGTAGGGCCCAATTCCCAGGTTTTGCTGGCTCAGTGTCTCAATTTCAGCCAGATCTCTGGAGGATGAATTTTTTGAGATGAAGACCTGGAAAGCAGATGAATTGCCATTTCTGCAGCCATCACCAAAAACATTCCAGATGTAGAAAGGTTAGGGTGCTTTCAAGACATGAGTCTCATCAGGCTGGGAGCCTTTAGGATGGATCCATCAGCAATCTCTCACAGTTGAGGATGATTGTCTTTCATGATTGCTTTACCTGTGGGTCTGAAGATGGCTGATGAGGCTGATCTGGGATTGACAGACTCTGTTGCAACTTGGGCATGTGTTTGCATGTGGGGTGGGTCAGGTGGCTCTGGATTCTTGATTTAGTCCGTGACACACTGTTTCTGCTGCTCCCACTTTTCCATCTACTGTCATCCTAATTTTTCAAAGTACTGAGATCCTTTTAGCAGACTCCTCCTCCATTTGGAACTGTCCTGTGTGATAGTCTCCCAGGAGTTGATGTCATTGTTACATTTTTTGAAGTTGGTTTTGAGACCAAGCTCTTTCTCTGCCCTCCTCTTGAGCATATGCCTTGACTGAGCTGGGAGAATAAAAATTGCTTTGGGAGTCTGCAGTTGGACATCAGGATGATGTAGACAGCCCAGTGACATTGATTTTGGATGATCATCGCCACAATGTTCATGGTGTTTACTTGTAAGAGGATGCTAACATTGGTGTATCTGTCTTCCCACTGGATTTGAAGGATCTTCCACAGGCAGCACTGATGATAGTTCTCCAGTGACTTGAGGTGTCTCTTGTATGTTATCTATGTCTCAGCTTTGTACAGTAAGGTAGGGATCATGACTGCTTGATAAACTGTGAGCTTGGTTTCAGATCTAATGTTGCAATCTTTGAACACCCATTGCCTCAGGAATCTGAAGGCTGCACTTGCACTTCTAAGGAGATGTTGAATTTCTCAATGTAAAGCTGAATTACCAGAGCTAGAGACTGCTCATTGATGGAGAACCTTAGTCTTCTGAGTGTTAAGCGTCAATATCATTTTCTTATATGCATCAGGATAGACGGCAATGATTGCCTGAAGATCTGCTTCTGAGTGAGCACACATTACAACAATATCAGTGTACTGGAGCATGTTAATTGAGGTCAGGGTGATCTTGGTTTTGGCTTGGAGTTAGGACAGAAGTTACTATGCAAATGTAAGATAAGGTTGTCCTAGAAACAGATGAGAGGTCTGTGAATGTTTAGAGACACCACAGGCTTGGTGTATTGGAGGACTGGACCAAAAGAAATCTCATGAAGTTCAATAAGGACAAGTGCAAGTCTGTGAATATTTAGAGATGCCAAAATGGAGATATCAAAATGGTTCCCAAAATGCTTCAGTGAAATGTTTCCTCCCTCGTTCCTTCTGCTATAAGAACAACTCAAATTTGAATGTGAATGTGGTGCACTACGGGGTAGTAGGAATAAGACCTCTTTTTTTCTTTGCTTTATAGGCTGCAAACAAACACCACATTTATCCTGGGACAAAGTGCAATCATATAGAGCAGTTTATCCCATTGTCCTAGAATAAATCCTAATAAGCTTCCCAGATAAAAGGTAATAATAGTTTATCTTGGGGTGCTGGAAACTATGTCTGTACAGTTATCCCAGGATTATATCATTGAATCAATGGCACTGTATTCAGCCACTCACTAAACACTGTTTAGAAGCGTGAAGTGTGTACACACCAATCCCTGAATATTTTTTTTCCAATACAAACAGGCACAGTTTATCCAGGGACAAATGCAGTGCCTGCTCTTAGCTATAATTACAATGCAGTGTCAGAGCTTATGGGAAAATATAAGAAGTCCGCTTGTTTCTAAAAGATTTCTGATGAGAAGGCACAACTTTATCATAGAGTAAGTCCTTGTGCATGCGTATGCACATGCATATCCATTTAAGGGGCACTATCCACTTGACCTTGTCCAGCAACAAACACAGAAGCTGCCATGGGGGTTGGGATTTGTGCTTAAGAGCAGATAAATGGTGCTTAGTGACAGTACAACCAGAGCATTAAGAAAGCAAATTCCAGTTCCTGTGTATGCAGCAGACTGCCTCCTATCCCATTTGTGAATATTGGAAGTCCTTGTTTTGATTCAAGCAAAGCATTTAAAGGTATAAATCCTGTTGTCCTGGAACCCATAGTACATTGAAATTGCTGCAGTTTCACTTCAAGAATAACCGATGGAGGGCAAGGGGTGTGCGAAGCGGGCCCTATTCCATTCAGATTCGGATTCGGCCCAAATCAGGGACAGTGATTTGATTAATTGATTTAGATTGCTGTCCCTGATTCAATTCGGCCAAATCCAGATCTGAAGAATTGATGCTGACTCAGAGAACCAGCGATTCAGACACAGACATAGCTTTAAATGTTTTTTCTACATACCATTGCAGCTTGTGAATGCTGCGATGTTGGGGCGGATGGAGCATCCCACAGGAGTCTGGGGGGTCACTCCACGTGCTTGGTGGCAAACCCATAAGTGGACCTGAAGTACTTCCAGTCCACTTCTGGGTCCGCTGGGGAGTGCGCTGGGGGGCCTCCCTGTACCCCCCAGCTCGGTGATCAGCTGCAGGGGGACCCTGGGTGCCCCCCCAGACCAGGAGGCACCAGTTGCTGTGCCAGAGAGGTGTGGGGGACCCCCCAGGGTGTTCCCTGGCGGACCCAGAAGTGGACTGGAAGTACTGCTGCCAAGCATGCTGGGGAGCCCCCTGCGCTCCTGGGGGATGTTTCATGTGCTTCAGCATCGCAGCATTCATTAGCCACTTGGTACCTAGAGGTAAAAAACATTTAAAGCTGTGTCTATATCTGAATTGCTGAAACTTTCTGAATTTCTCCGAATTGATTTGGAGGGTTCTGATTAGATTTGGAGAAATTAAAGGGTCCTCTGATTTGATTTGGATTTGGAGATTCCGCCACCGAATTGTGCCAAATCTCAACCGAATCAAATCAGGGATTGAAGATTCACACAACCCTACAAGAGGTGCAGACTGAGTAGCACAGCAGAAAGGCTTTGGCAAGAAGAGAGCCCATTTCAGAAGAGGGGGAAGAGGATGGAGATGGGTCAACAAACTGTAGATATTCTTAGGCCCATAGAGTTTCTTGTCAATGACAGCTTTCTTGCAACAGGCATCTTGCAGCATCTTGCTTTGCAAACATGAAATAACATTTTCCTGCATTCCCCTTCCATCACTTTTTGCACAAGCTCAAACCCCTTATGAGGTGTAGTTGTTTATTGTCCCCATCTTACAGATAGAGAAACCTAAAGAATGGGGAGGCTGGAGTAGTTGCTCAGTCATGCACAGAAGGAAACAAAGTTCAGGTTTACCGATTTCCTTTCCTCCTTTAACTAAGGACACATGTGCACTGCAATCAGGAGGTGTGATTGAAGCAAGGATATATACATTAGGGCGGTACAGGGATATACATTAGATTACGCTGGGAGTGGGAGGCAGCCCAGCTGGGCTGCTTTTTGGTGCCCTGCGCTAGATCGCGCCGGGGCACTAGATCACATCATTTATCTGCTCTATCTAGCACGGGGCACCAGGAAGCAGCCCAGCTGGGTTGAAGCCCAGCTGGGCTGCCTTCCACCCCGGCGCGATCTAGCGTGGGGTACTGGGAAGCAGCCCAGCTGGGCTGACTTCCCATCCCCAGCCTGTGGTTGAAACGTTTTGACTTTCGAAATATTTTGACCAGCCTTGTTTTGTTTCGAGGCTATTTTGATGGCCTGTGTTTCATTCTGATTTTGCTGTTTGGACCTCAAAATTGGTTGAAACAGTGTCAGAATGAAACAGCTGGCAAAATTTTGCATGGCCCTAATATACATCCTAGAGCTGGCTTTTATCTAACTAGCACAAACTGTGAGAAGATTGATAATACCTGCCCAGGGGAACTCCCCAGTCAGAGGGACACATCCAGCAGTAGCAGCGTGGCCACGCTCAGGAGGGAGCTTCCAAGCTCCCCAGGGTCAGTCTTACCAACTCACCAAGTGAGCTGGATTGGCTCTACCCGGGCTCCAGGAGCTATTTCCAGCATTATGTGCCGACAGAAAGGTGGGGCAATTGCTCACCTGCTGGTCTGGGCTGAAGTCCCTGGGAACAGGGCAGCAGACCCACAGGGTCTATAGACATTTCCACATTAATCCGCTGCAGTGGGCAGCTAATTAAGCTGGCGAGACAAAAAAAATCCAATCGTGGCTGCAGCGATTGGGATTTACAGACTGAGCAGAAAGAGGAGGGACAGCAGCTACTAAAAACCACGGCACTGTAGAGAAAAGTGAGCGAGCAGACATGTCGGGTCTCTATATGTTTTTTTGTTGTTGCAAGAAGTTTTTTTTTCTTTTCTTTTGCCTGTCCTTGCATTTGGTGATGGTCAGTACCGGGTCGGGGAAGTCATTGCCCCTTCCTAATTTAATTAATTCATCAAGTCATGGCAGGCAAGTACTGAGCGGAGCACTGACCTACTCGACTGACTGGTGTCTGTCCAGCATAGGACTGGCAGAGGACTGTGTCTGTACATGGTAATGTCCCAACACAAACAACAATAGCAGGGAAGATGTAGTGACGCAGATTTCAGCACAGGTTAGCTAACCAGGATTTCCAGCGTGCCAGGTTTGCACATGCTGCAATCTTGAGTGCTCTTCTTACCTGGCTAGCTAAGTTGCACTATAGCTGACATCTATAATATTGACAGTTTGTAGTCTGGAATAATTTTAGTGCCTAACAAAATGGTTTTGGAGGTGTATCCACCAGATTTCACAATGAGGATCCTAATATTCTCCTCCCCCACATCAATAGCAAACAAAATAGTCCATAACTACTTCCTGTCTTTTGTTAAAGTATGGTACTGCTTTTATCACTTCTAAGAGCTTGGCAGTTTAGTCTAGCCCAAGGAAACATATCTCAATCATGAATAGGTCACTGAGCAGTAATAACGAGCAAAATGGGAAATAACCACTTGGTGTCACTCTTCTCAAGCTGTTAATGGTGCATAAAATTAAATGTAGAAAGCTCTTTAAAGCTGTTGTCTTGTTCTGTGACCATTGTTGTAGAGAGGTAGGTAGAAGAAGGTTTGGTCATGTAACAGCTGAATACCTTCCTCTAAAATGAACACACTAAGTTAACTTTTAGTACTATTTCTCAACTGGTATTCATTTTATATACCTGTACCACCCTGTGAACAGTCTGTCTGATCTACTAAAGAAATAGAAACTCAGAGACTCAGTAAATACAGGATCCAAGCTCCCTTCCTTCCTTGAGTTTGAATGACTAGCACAACATTTTTATGGTAGTCTTGGAGTCCCAGAAATGGCTTAGGACCTTCACTGAGCTGCACACTATAAACACACGACAAAAGGAAAATCCTTGATCCAAAGAGTTTACATTAAAACTGTAACTTCTTCCCTGAACCTGATCATCTACAATTTCATATCTTGACCTTTTATCCTAGTGCCTTTCAGGCCAGAATTACAAAGGTATATTTAGGCACATAAAGATGCTGATCTGTGCTTAACGGAATTTGCACAAGCATTGAAACAAGTTTAAATATCTCTAGCGTCAATTAAAATTTTAGCCATATTTTTGTTAAAATTGCCTTTGTTCATGAATTCCAAGATGAAACTTTCTGTGAAAAATTCTCAGAATCATCAGAACAGAACTTTCCATTTTTGTAATGCTTCATAACTTGGAATCAATATGTTAATAAGAATAATTGTCAAAATTCTTGTTAAATGTTTGTATTTGCTGAATACTGTCTTTTTACTGACTTATAGTTTCATAGTTGTTAGGGGCTGGAAGGGACCTTACAGATCATTGGGTCCAGCCCCCCCTGCACTTGGGCAGGAAAGACCTCTGGGATCAGACAACCCCAGCAAGATGGGCGTCAAGAGGCCTCTTGAAGATTGCTAGGGTGGGTGATTGTACGACCTCTGGGGGGAGCCTGTTCCAAACCCTTGGCACTCAACTTGTAAAGAAGGTTTTCCTTTTGTTGAGCCTGAAGTGATCTTCAGTCAGTTTGTGCCCATTATTTCTTGTCCTCTCCCGGGGGGCCTTGGTGAATAGATGTTCTGATGTATGCCCCGATATACTTGTAGGCTGCCACCGGGTCCCCTCTGAGTCTTCTCTTCTCCAGGCTGAACAGCCCCAAGCCTTTTAGCCTCTCCTCGTATGACGTGGTTTCTAGGCCTCTAATGATGCATGTGGCCCTCCTTTAGACTCTCTCGAGCTTCTCCATATCCTTCTTGAAGTGCAGTACCCAGAACTGGATGCAGTACTCCAGTTGTGGTCTCACTAAGGCAGAGCAGAGCAGGAGGATGACATCCTTTGCCTTGCTCAAGATGCCTCAGTCTGTGCATGCCAGTGTTTGATTAGCTCTGTCAGCTACGGCATTGCATTGGTGGCTCATGTTCATTTTGTTGTCAGTCATGGTACCCAGGTCTCTTTCAGTTGTAGTGCTGGCAAGCATAGCATTACTGAGCCTGTAAGTGTGTTGTGGATTATTTCTCCCCAGGTGGAGCACTTTACATGTCTTGTGTTAACTGACATTCAGTTGAGGTCTGCTCACCTCACGAGCCTGTCCAGGTCAGCCTGTCTTTGAGCATGATCATGCTTCCCCATAGTTTGATGTGACCAGCAAGCTTTGCCAGTTTGCTTTTAATACCTGACTTCAACGTGTCAATGAATTAGTTGAAGAGCACTGGACTGAGTACTAAGCCCTGTGGGATGCCACTGGTCACATTCTGCCATGATGACTCAGTTCTGTCAGTCAATACCCTTTGGGTCCTGCCACAGAGCCAGTTGCCTAGCCACCAAACCATAAAGTAGGCCACATTCTCCCAATTTGACCATGAGGACATCATGGGAGACCAGGTCAAAAGCCTTTTTGAAGTTCCAGTATATTACATCAACCTCATTTCCCCTGTCCAGGTGGTGAGTTACCTGATTGTAGAAGGAAATGAGGTTGGTCTGGCATGACCTGCCCATTATGAAGCCATATTGGCTATCCTTTAGAATACTGCCTTCGGTTAGCCTGTGTGTAATGGATTCTTTGATAACTTTCTCCAGGATTTTACCAGGGATTGAGGTCAAGATAATTAGCCTGTAATTTTCTGGGTTCTTCCTTCTCTCTTTTTTAAAGATAGGTACCACATTGACCTTTTCCTGTCTTCTTGGACCTCTCCTGAGTGCCATGAGTCTTCAAATAACTCTGCCATCGGTTGCAAGATGATATTGGCCAATTCTTTTAGCACTCTTGGGTGTAGTTCATCAAGTCCTACTGACTTGTAGATATTTAGCAAATGATCTGTGTAATATTTTTTTGGTAAAAGAAGACATTAAACTCTAGAAAACTCAGTGGGGAAGACATTTTGTTAATGTTTTCTTATATTTTGAACCAGCTGTACTTATAAGCATGTTTTGATTGTAATTTTGGGTAAGAATGGATAGCTCATAACTTTAGAAGTGACATAAGTAAGACCTTCTCTTACCTAACTGGTTTAGATTCAGACGAGGAGTAAAATTTTCAAGAGGGGTGTGGGCACATAGGAGTCACAAATTCCACTGGTCCTCAGTGGGATGTGGTAATTAATGGGGAAATTATAGTAGCAGTAGTTTATCTTTTCTATCACATGTAAAAAAGGTTCCAGTCCAAATATGGTATGGGGGTTGTATGAATTCATGTGCGTGCACACATTTTCTGGGACTTTTGTTGCTTTTCAGGTATCTGGTCTTTTCTGAACTTGTCCCAAGTTAATCCTTACCAATGCAGAGGCTGAGCCTTCAGTTGAAAGTCTTAGGTATGAGAGAAGAGCTTGCCACTAGGTGGTATGGTAGTCTTTACAGTCAATTTACCCTGTATAGATTGAATATTTTCCCCTGTTCAGAAAAACTTTGTAAGACAAACACCAAATAATAGGAGAATAGTCACTGAGTGACTGTTCTTACTAATGTGGTGTTGATACATTTTTTTTCTCCTTATTCTTGGAAGGTTGGCTCTATTCTTGTTACATCTGGTTCCAGGAAGCCCATGTATCAATTTTGATAAGGTTGATTAGCTTTCAAGGAATCCCATGGGACCTATGCTGTATCTGCTCTGTAATGCCATTAAAGATTCTACCATGCATTTTCCAATAATAGGGGCTTACCCCAGTACCATTAACCAATGACAACTGTTCTTCATGCAGATGCACTGGAAGGTTGTTGTTTGTCACTCTCTAAACCAGTGGTTCTCAACCTTTATAGACTCAAGGCACTCCTGGGTAGATTTGAGGTACTCCTCAGAAAATGCCAGCTCTTAGATTTCTTTCTTTTTTTGAAAACAGAAAAATAATAGAGTACTTTTTTGTTGCAACGAATTCAGAGAGACCACAACTATGAATCTCTTTTCAAAATCTCTGGGTTTATCTTGTGAATCGTGCTTGCAAACCTAACAGTTCTAACATTGTGTAGCACCCTTGAAAGGATTTCAAGGCATCCCAGGGTGCTCTGGCACCCAGGTTGAGAATCACTGCTCTAAACCCTTCTGGCTTCCCTTGAGTCAGTCTATGCTTCTGGGGAAATAACATTTTTTTTGGCTTCTCCCTTCAAGTCTTCTTTTTACAACACTCTCACTTTTTTTCATCTCCAGCAGCAGTGGCACATCTGAGTATGGAATCTCTTGCACCATGCACCAGAATGACACAAATGAGATAACTTATGGAAAAGGTGAGTTTTTAAGCCTGCCCTTAAAACTGGGCCTACAAGTCTGCAGGGTGAAATATTTGCACCTAAAGTCAAAGTTATTTGGAGAGTCAGTGGTATGACTATACACTACACCAGGGGTGCTCAAATTCTGGTCTACAGGCCAGGTTCAGCCCCCAGAGCCACAGCACGCAAACCATGGGGATCCCCATGGGTCAGGAACCTTGACAGCAGGGAGCATTACAAGCTCTGTATGGCTGGATCCAGCTTCGCTCGGACCATTGCTGTACAGTAAGATCAGGCTGAGCTGCTCCCTTCCCCCTGTGAACAGATCAGGGTTGGACTGTGTACTGAATTCCATGCTACCACAGCAGCACTAGTGTGCAAACTAGTCAGCTTAAAGCTACAAGAGTTGCTGTCACAGTTTCATTGTAGTGTAGATGAGTATTGTATCTGCGACTTTATTCACGTGTATGTGACTGGAATATTCATGGTACTTAAAAGGAACGGTGGATGCATGTTAAAATAGGATCATATTTTCAAGAGAAGCTGTTGTCAACAGGCACATGTGTATGGGCTTGTTCATGCTGTCTCCTGAACTGCCCATACAGGTATAGTAAAAGCATATACCGACATCGATGTATAACTACACATAACTTGAGGCTCCTTTAAAAATTCAGAACTTACTGAAATGAATGGCTGAAAAGTTATACAACAGCCTCCCCTAATGGAGTTCAAATGGTCTTAAAGTGAACTGGAGTGAAATTCCATTTGTAGTGTAGTGGAATGAGAGCCTTGTAGGCTTCAGTGTTCTAGCTATCGGTAAGTCCCTGTATATACAGTTGAGCTATTTTATGAGAATAAAGACATCATAAGCATCTTAGCCTATTTGTAACCATCCTTCTGATGTAAGAATGACTGTTTGTATTGCTCTCCGACCAGTTTCCTTTGTAAAATACCCCAACTCCCTGGGAGAATTTTGGGTAGGGGTGGGCTCTTTAATTTATCCCCTATAGTCACTGCCCCCCCCCGCCCCTTCCTTGGCCTAGCCTGGCCTTTCCTTCAGTCCAAGAAGGGCTGGATGTGGCACCTTTTGAGGCAAACACAAGGCCTCAGTCAGTTGGAGGTGGAGTTGTTTTAAAACACATGTTCAATATGCAGAGTTTATGCATTTGAGTGTGCAATATGCATTTGAGTGCAATATGCGTTTGAGTGTGCCCCCAGAGTGCATACCCATCTGATCCTGGCTCTGAGTGGGCATCCTTTACCTTAAAGACGTTTCAGTCCATGCAAAAATGTTGGCATACTGGTTTGGTAAACTGGCAAGCAGAGGAATGCTGAGGCTGTGAAAGGAAACCTCAGTGCTTGCTTTTCCTTGCTAACTGCTGCACACTCTCGCCTAACACTACAAGATCTTATCAGATCAAACACTTCAGAATTCAGGCAAAGAAGCCAAAGTCAGTTTTTCCTTAGAGTATATGAAACCAAAGATAAACACAGAGAAAAGGGAGCAGTTGTGGGTGGGGGAAAGAGGGCTTGGGGTGGAATAGGAGCTAAGTGGTAGGAGTTGCAGAGGTGCGTTGACTCCATTCCTAAACCAACATGAAGGGATCCACCCCCACTTATGCAGGTGATGATGAAATTAATCAGTACACAATTGGCGGAGGGTGGAGAGATGCTGACCAGTACCCAGGGGCTGCTGTTCTCTGGGTATCTGGTGTAAAGTATAAATTGTCTAACAATTTCCTCAGGACTCTTAACATTTTTCTATCTGGCTCTAACTCTGTAGGGCCTGAAAAACGACCCCTTAAATGCGTAAAGCAGAAAATGAATTTCTAGGCACACTATAGACAGTCAGCCAAAGTGTGCATTGCTGAACATTTGGTCCTCATAAGTCCTTTGAGTCCTCTGGGTCACTGCTTGCAAATCTCAGCCTGCTCTGCTATCCTGAGGTTTTCTGGATCATAGCCCAGCCATTCACTCTCTAGTACTTGAAGTGGCTTCCTGTGTCCCAGTGGCTGACAGCAGTCACTCTGACAGTACTCTCACCCTGTTTTTGTCTGATAGCAGAAAGACCAGCTCCTTCTAAATGCTGCAGTGTACTTGCAGCTGAGCTATGCAACCAAATTAGCACTAAGATCAAATCATAACAATAATATTTTGTCTGTAAAAAATCGCATTCAACCAGCTCCTGGTTTTTCGAGGGTAATGGTTTAGAAAAGCTGCAGGGGCTAGTCCCTAAGGGACAGATTTTACCATTTAGACATTGGCTTGTGATAGCAGTCCTTCAGAGCTGATCTGCTCTGGGTTCCCCCAAGGAGAGCTCCAGTAAGGAATGTGCCTCAAGAGATGCAAAGCATGTATTATTTTGTCCTTCCTGCTACACCCAATATGGCCTGTGGTCTGGGTGTGGTGGGGACTAGTTGCAATTTTCTGGTCTCACTTCTTTTTTGTGGGGTTCCCATGTGCTAAGAGGAAGCAAACAGGACTTCAGCTGAGCACAAGGGCTAAGTACAAACAGTCAAAAAGCCCAAGGCTGAATCAGTTCAGTCTGTGTAGGTTAGTCTGAGTTGCGTAGATTGAACCAATAAAGCAAGTGAATAGACATTCACTTTTGATTCTGGAAATGCAGTCACATGCCTGCAGTGGCCCAGGCCAAAAGCCAGGGGGTGGTAGAGCATGTCTCCCTGCTGGGATAGAACAGACAGCTTGGGAGAAGGCTAGCCTACCTTCCCAGCAAGGGGGTTGGAGGGTGAGGGGAGAGGGGGTTTGTGGGGATAGTACAAAGCATCCTGGGATGCTGCGGGACTGTGAATTGAATTGAATCTGGAGGGGATCTGGGGCAGAAGTTCAATAAACTGATTTAAACTAACTAAATCAGTTAAGTCTGATACTATAGTGGTTCCCAGCCTTTTTATGCTGTGGCCCAGCAAACTGCAGACCAGAAGCAGCCATGGCCTGGCAAACTGCGGACAACCGCGCAGAGCCCCATGGCTGGAATTTCTAGCTGGAACACAGGTAAAGCTAGTTCCAGCCCCAGGGCAGGGGGGTGGGCCAAACTGCTGCCATGGGCCCTGCGGGAGGAGTTGTGACCTCTCTGCCTGGTTCTGCGGGGCTGCAGTTTGCTGGTCCACGGTCATTTCTGGTCTAGCAGCTGACTGTCCTGGGGACTGACAGCCAACCCTTTGCGGCCCAGCACTGGGAACCCCTGTACTACTACATATATCCAGGTTTATCTTAAACCAGGTTCAGCCATTTTGAAAGCAGTTTATGTGCACTGAACTTCTGTTGTGTTACAGATTTGAACTGGTTTCTGGTCACTTATACCAGTTTATGAGGAATTTCTGTCTGTAGTCATAGACTTTAACCCTTTTTTGGCCTTTGCCTAGGCTGAACAAAGCCCTGGGGGTGGGGGGTGTTGCAGTCACACTGTGGGACTTCATTTGTAGCCCCTCTGAGCTATGTCTGCTAGTAACTCCCCTGAATCTGAAGGGTACAGGAATCAGCTGTTTGCAGTTTGCATCAGGTCTTTAAAGTGGGAGCTGCCTTGAATTCTCTCTCCTTCTTTCATCTCTTTCTGCATTGGAAAAAGCTCACCAAATCTGCTCTGAATTGGGTGCTATTCTTAATTTTTTTGTCCTTGAGGTATCCATTTTACTCTCTCATTAACAAAACTTCAGATCTAAGATATGTGTAAAGTTCAAAGCCTTCTGTGAAGTAAGGAAATGGCAGAAAGTAACCAGTAGTCTAATTTCTGCAGGTGCTTCTAAATCCACTTGAGGGTGACCTTCTTCTTCTTAATTTTATACCACCTGATGTACCTTGCAAATGAGGGTATATTGGCAGTGCATAGGTACCAGAATTGTAGCAACAGATCATTCTTTATAGGAGTATAAATTATCCATGTGTAGTTGCTATTGTTGGATTAGGAGCCTGGGTGTAAAAGTGTGTGGAATAATACCTCCCATGTAGATTCTCTTTCTCTGGGGATTGTAAGAAAAGCTAGGATTAGGGCAGAAAACTTCCAGCTTGTGATGTGCCTATGAGTCTCCTATTTTGTTCCATAGGCAGGAAGGAACCAGTCAGAATCTGATCCAGTATTTGCAGCCCTCTGCTGTGGGAAGGAGAACCATTTACTTAGTTCTTAATCAAAATGCATAATGCAGTAATAAATACCAGACTAACTTTCACCTACAGTTTATATCTTCTCTGTTCGGTAAATTTAAATGTCTTAGGCCCAGTACATCAGGGATGAAATGCACATGTAAAATGTGTGTGCATCTGATTTGCAAACAGATTGAGAAACAGAGTCTGCACGTGGCTAAGTAGAACACATGCCAGCTGACCATGGGCCACAATTACACAGTTTGCCTATACAATCAGATAATGGGGGGAGGGAGGAGGAGGTGAAGATGTTGCGCTCACACTTGTATTTGTATAGCTGGTGTTTTTGGAATTTCCCTTCTGTGATGGTGGCATCATCAAAGACAGATGCCATACACAAATCAATTCTGAATGCTTGCTGGAGGACTAAATTGCAGCTCTCTAGTTTAGAGTGAAGGAAGCTCAAGGTAGCAAGGATGAATGAATTATTGCTGCTTTGCATGTTGTTATCCCTGTTTCATATTTGATAAAATAGGAAGAAGTTTAATGAAACTAATTTATTGTGGTCACAGAGGAAAATGCTAATTATGAAAAAACATAACTCTTACAAAATATCAAAGCACTCTGGTCTTATCTTCATGTAGATCACAGTGTGAACATGTCACTGTAACCTCCCAGAGCAGGTCTGCATGACAACCAACATTACAGTACTATGTATTTAGGGCCCAATTCTGCAAAAAGCCCTTATTCACCTAAGTAGTCTGCTTGTATCTGATGTGAAGCATTCCAGTGTGGCTGCATGATTAAGGCCTATTAGATGGGTATTTCTTTTAACTTTTCATATCAGAGGATGACACAAAGAGACCTCAGTCAATATAGGCAGAATGTGCTAGGCCTAAGGCATGTCTCATCTGAAAGAATTTATTCTTTGTTTGCTTGTCACTCATTTCATTTTCACATTAAATGAGACATTTTAATATGATGCATTTTTAAAAAACATTAATGGACAAAATGCAAATTAGGTTTTCTTCTGCACGTGTAATTAGCACTATGCCTAATCATGGCAGATATGCATGCATGTCCATCTGGGAATAACATTTTCAAAAATGGCTAAGTGACTTAAGAGCCTCCAAGTATGCTGACACCATATTCCTGGTGCTCCTGCAGAGGTATGCAACTTCCCTCCTGCATTTCCAGGTTTGGCATATGTGAGTAGAAACAGGTGGGTACAGTGCTCAGGAACGTAACATAGACCAGTCTTATTGGAAGTTAATGGGACTTAACTTCCAAAGCCACTGAAGAGCTTTTAAAGCTGTTACTGTGGATCACACTTAGAGCAATGATACATGTTTTGTATGCAGAATATTGAAAATCACAGCCCAAGTGGTAAAATATTAAAATAACTTTTTATTGCCCAACTTGGTCAAGCTCAGCGAAGCCACAAATTTGGCCAAATATATTAAAACTGCCAATCGAAATAATTGTGATGAATTCCTGTGGAACATTTTTTTTTAGCCAGCAAACACAATTTTCTTAATGAATATTTATTAAGGAACCTTTGCCTCAGGTCTTCAGCTGCTAGCTAAGAGTTAGACACATTTTTCAATTCAAATGCAACAGAGTCCCAAAGAAGAGAAGTGACTTTTGGTGAAATGATGCACATTATGTCAAAGGCCTAAGTTGGCTTTTGTCTCCTCTTTGATCACTAGATCACACTCCTACTGCTATGGCAGCCACCTTTCTGCGTGATAGTGTCACGCTCTTTCTAGGGGAGAATTTCAGGACAAAATTAGTGCTGCCTACATGTGCATCTTGGATAATTGTAGTGGAACAGAGGAATCAAACAAGTGGAGAAACGGTAATTTAAATTTAGTGAAAAGCTGTATTTTAATACTAACTAATAGCAGATAAAACAAAAACATCATAGTGATTCTGGTTACTGTGTAGCCCTCGGAATTTAAAGTGTGCATTGGTCATATATATATATATATATATATATAGGCAGCCCCTGCTTAGCACTTTTAATTGGTTTCTGAAAAACCAAGCCTTAAGTGAAATGAGTGTTAAGTGAAATCAAAAGTATCTGAAGACCCAAGATGGCGACTGCAGTTGTTTTTAATGACTCAAGATGGTGACCACAAGTGTTATAATGAAACTTAGTTTCATAGTTTCTAGGGTCGGAAGGGACCTGAGCAGATCATTTAGTCCGAACCCCTGCCATGGCAGGAAGAGCACTGGGGTCAAATGACCCCAGTAAGGTGGTCGTCCAACCTCCTCTTAAAAACCCCCAGGGTGGGAGCCTGCACCACCTCACTTGGAAGCTGGTTCCAGACTCTAGCCACCCTGACCGTGAAGTAGCGCCTCCTGATGTCCAACTTAAACCTTCCCTCCGCCAGCTTGTGACCATTGTTCCTGGTCACTCCTTGCGGCGCTCAGGGGAACAGGGACTCCCCCAGCACCTGCTGATCCCCCCTAACCAGTTAATAACAGGCCACAAGATCCCCCCTCAGCCTTCTCTTTTGAAGGCTGAACAGGTTCAGGTCCCGCAACCTTTCCTCATAGGACCTACCCTGCTGTCCCTTGATCATACGAGTGGCCCTCCTCTGGACCCTCTCGATGCTGTCCACATCCCTCTTAAAGTGCGGCGCCCAGAACTGGACGCAGTACTCCAGCTGCGGCCTGACCAGTGCCGCATAGAGGGGGAGGATCACCTCCTTGGACCTGCTCGAGATGCATCTGTGGATGCACGACAAGGTGCAGTTGGCCTTCCTAGCCGCCTCCCCACATTGCCGACTCATGTTCATCTTGGAGTCAATAATGACTCCCAGATCCTTTTCCACCTCCGTGCTGACAAGAGGGGAGTTCCCCAGCCTGTATGTGTGGTGCCGATTGTTCCTCCCCAGGTGCATCACCTTACACTTGTCTGTGTTAAACCCCATCCTGTTCTCCTCCGCCCATCCTTGTAACCTATCTAGGTCTAACTGTAGCCTGTTGCTCCCCTCAATTGTGCCCACATCCCCCCACATCTTAGTGTCATCAGCAAACTTGAACAGGGTGCTTTGCACCCCCTCGTCCAAATCACTGATGAAGATATTGAACAGTGCAGGCCCAAGGACCGAGCCCTGTGGGACCCCACTTCCCACGTCCTTCCAGATCGAGAAGGACCCATCCACTACCACCCTCTGGGTGCGACTCTCTAACCAGTTGGCGACCCATTGGACTGTATGGGTGTCTACGCCACAGTCCCCCAGCTTCCTAATGAGAATGGGAGAACTTGTTGAGCACTAAATGAAATCATGTATCAATTTCAAATGAGCGTTATAACGAAATAGCATTAAGTGAAACAGTATTTGGTGAGGGTTCCAAAGCTACAGTTGTGTGACATGCAGAAGGTCATTTTAATTTGAAGTTATGGCCACCATTTTGCCATGTGTCCTCTGGAAATCCCCAAATCTGAGCCATGTAAAGGTGGTATGATTTATGTTGTGTGCATGTCATATATTGTAGGGTACATTTTGTAAGATGCTTGCTGGATCATGTCCAACTCATAAATGTTTGTCCAAAAGCTTTGTTATGAGTGAGGGTGGTTACAGGGAAAGCTGAATATTTATCTGCTTGGTAATTGGGGGTAGGAATGCTAACCCCACCTCTGCAATAAAGAACTCTTGGGCTGCCTTCCAGTACTTAATATAGAAATCTCTTACAGTACTGAGGGCATGTTGTATTATGAGGTATAATCAATAAATCATGTGTCACTTGTGGTTATTCTGCATGTCAAGTCTTATTTGTATATCTCAGTGTTCCAGCTGCTACAGAGTATTTGCCTGTTTTTCTAGTTACACGGTTCTGCTTCCTCAGTACCATCTGCTGCATTGTGATTAGCAGCAACATCAGTTCATGCACATCTGTGACAGGATAGGAAAAAGGGACCTTGATGTCCTCCTCTCTCACTAGCTTTTACACCATGTAGCAGTGTTGACTTCAGTAGAGCATCATAAGTGAGATAAGAATTAGGTGTTAAAAAATAACAATGATGAGAATCAAATTATTTTTTTCCCAAAAAGGAAGGAAATGGACTGGAAAGGTGAAGAGGAAAACCAGGTTACTATACTCATGTGGTTTTGCATAGAAACTTGAGTGCCTATAGGCATGTTTGTTCATGTTCTGATTATAACGCTGCAGCCTCACCTCACCGCCAAGTGTATTAAGGACCTGCATGTTTCA
>NW_017729009.1:24251967-24252236 GCF_001723915.1 Gavialis gangeticus
CAGCATGTTTGTTCATGTTCTGATTATAACGCTGCAGCCTCACCTCACCGCCAAGTGTATTAAGGACCTGCATGTTTCAAAAAGGCCGCAGGGGCGTTTTATCTAAACCTCGTTGAATTAGCTTTAGATAAAGCATCCTGCGGTCATTTTGAAATGCATGGGGGTTTAATACACACGACAATGAGCAGTTTTATTTACAGTGGCTGTTCAGGAACTGCTCTAATTAAAACTCCCTCCTCACCCCCACTCCCACCCCCACCCCCACCCCC
>NW_017729009.1:24252300-24259649 GCF_001723915.1 Gavialis gangeticus
TAGGCAGCCTTGGGCTCCTGTGAATTGTATTAAGGAAATTGATGGACTTGGCACAGTGAAAGTCAAATGATATCAGTCTCACTAGCTGTCTTCCAGTTGATCAGTTTCAAAACTCAAAACCTCTTTGGCTACAAGAACTGATGGGCACAGGGCACTTCACCAGTGATGGTGTGAGAAATTGACTTGATTGATTAGATTAGTAACAGCAAGAAAAATAAAAGGCAACTAGCCGGGCAAAATTTATTTCAATGGACCTGTTTATGGCAGTATTCAGTTTTCAAAGATTTGACCAAAAAACAAACAAAAATTGTCTTGAAATTTCAGGCTATGAAAAGATATTGCATTTGTACCAGAACAAAGTCTTTTGGCTTGGTATCATACAGATGTAGAGGTCCACTCTTCTGCTTCCAGTCCCTGTGAAGTATGCCAGATAAAATATAGTAGCACTTTTTCCTGGTATATCCTATTGTATGTCTGTATAGTTATTGCGGTTCATTCCAGAATACTGTCAGGCTGTGTGTTCTTACTGGCCAGCTACTGGTGAAGCTGGCAGAGGGTAAATTCATATTAGACATCAGGAGGCGCTACTTCACTGTCAGGGTGGCTAGGATCTGGAACCAACTTCCAAGCGACGTGGTGCTGGCTCTTACCTTGGAGATCTTTAAGACAAAGCTGGACAGTCACCTTGCTGGGGTCATTTGACCCCAGTTTTCTTTCCTGCCATGGCAGGGGGTCAGACTTGATGATCTGCTCAGGTCCCTTCCAACCCTACCAACTATGAAACTACAAAGAAGAAGCAATATAGCTTGGATGGGCAACCTGTGTGATGCTCCTGCTTTGATTCAGGTCAAACCCTGAGACAAGCAGTCTCAGTTCAAATGAAACATTTGTTTACAGCCTCAAGGGAAAAATATCAATTTAATTTCAGGCCTCTGTATCACCAGTTCTTTTGTGTTGCTTTTGTTTGTTTGTTTGTTTTCACAAAATCTTTTACAAAAGGAGCAGTTATTTCAGCAAAGCATGTCCAATTTTAGAACACCTCGATTTATTAGACAAAAACTCATGTTGGCCAAAAGATAATTTTAAAATAAGGAAAGGTCAGAATTTTCATTGGAAAAACAGGCCCATTTCTGAGTGATGACCTACACAGTTTTGCAGACCATCTGCAAAATGCAGCAAACTTTGCAGTAACACAGTAAATGGGAGAGGTTCCAGTTTTCAAGTCTTCATTGGGTTTTTTTCTTGATATAGAGACCTACACAGAAAGGTTGAAAGAGGGACGACTTGAGTCCTCTGTAGAGTAGAACTGGACTGGTTGGGAATGGTTTCAAATAAACTTTTTTTAAAAAGGAAAATCCTGATTTGTCTAAACCAGCGGTTCCCAACCTCGGGTTGCGACTCAAATAAGGGCTGCAGGGGCAATGCCAGTGGTGCCGCACACAAAGGACGAGGCGTGCCGCATGCCAGGAACTCCCCTGCCTTCTGCCCCTAGGCTGCCACTGCGCTCCGCTCCTAGCAGCGGGTCGTGGCAAAAAAAGGTTGGGAACCACTGGTCTAAACCATTTTTTGTGTGGAGATGAGCACTCTCTAAAGTAGCTACTAGTCCAGAAAATAAGGCCTTCATTCAGAAAGAGAACTGAATGATAAGTCTTTATATTGCAAGAGAGTCCTTAAATACTGGACTATTGGCTATTGAGGCATGTACCAGTCCATTTCAGAAAATTTTTCAAAGGTTATTTCTGATATAGAATAAAAATCAAATGATCTTGAAACCTCAGCTTTTCCCCCCAAAATGGGATTATTTTTCCTCCCTTGTTTTTTGGGGTAATTTAGATGGTTTAACTGTAGAACCCATTTGCATCTCTACATAATCTGTTCATGTAAAAAACAAGCCAATCTGCCTTCTCCTTTTCTAGGTTGCATAGGTTATGTATCATTTCACACCCTGTGCACAAATGAGCAATGCAATGGGATGCCTAACCCACTTAATGGCTTAGAGTCCTGACATTGTCTTACTGGGTAAAATAGGTGGGGCTGTGCACACCCAGAACCAAAAAATGTGGGATCAGACAATGAGAGGATGCACCGGAGTGTGGTTTGTTTGTGTTTGGCTTCACACACCCTGTATATATATCTTAAGTGAATAATTAAAAAAAAAATCTATGAAACTATGTATTAGAGAAATGTCCTACAATTTACTGAATTAATAGTTTATGAAGTAGTATCCAACTAATGCTGCATGTGGCAAAGCAGTTACTTGAGGATTAATGTAAATTCCAAATTAAATCCCTGGATCGACTTGGGGTGGGATTTAGAATCCAAACCAGCATCTACATTTTGCTTCTGGAAGCATTTTTATAAGGGACCAAAGTGAAAGGTAAACTTGGAACCTTTGAAATCAGGATCAGAAAATAAATTTTGTAGCTTAAGTTCATCTCCATGGGGAAATGGGTTTCATGAATTGCTAACTCAATTTCCCTACAGAAAAATCAAAGCCCTTGCACCCATTGATTAAAGGACAGCTGCAAGATTGAAAAGAGACTACCACTCAAACCAGAGCAAGTGCCCAAGGGGATGGACCTAGTTGCAATGGCTTAATCCCTATAGGCCACAGTGGAAAGTAGAATCAGTAGCAGTTATGATCCACAAATAGAAAAGGTTTGACTTGGACTTTCCAAGCTCTGGCCTCCAAGTGTCAGAGTCATAATTCTAGCCTTTTCTGATTTATTCCTGTAGGACTGCAGAGTACTGTGAGCTAGTTTGTAACTAGGGGTCTACTCTATTCATGATTTCGTGGAAACTGTGACATCTGGGATTGTCCACAAAAGCAACTTAAACTTAATAAAAATAAAATGCTGCCCCCACCCCCAGTGGGAGCCAGAGGTCCTCATTGGCCTGGCCTCACAGACTGCCTGGTGGGGGGAGGGTGCCATCTAGCAGGGTGGTACGAAGGGCATCAGACAAGATCGTGGCTGCCCCCTTTTCCCTTCTCCTCTGCCAGTCAGCCCTGAGGGGCAGGGCTGGAGGAGCACATCCAGAAAATATCTGTGAAATTTGCTCTTTATGCAACGACCAGCTTGTGAAAACTGTTTAGTCTCATGCAATTTATGTAGGTCCCTATTTATAACCAATCCTTTTATCAAAGTGAGAGTGTTACAGTTGCAATCATCTATGGGGAAGAAGGAGCTTCTGGTACCAGTTTCTTCATGTAATGTTTGTGAGGCACAGAAGCCCCTTGCTTGTTTCAGAGTCTGTCTTACAGGACCCTACAACATGTTAAAATTAAAGCTGGATAGAATCCAGCTATGGAGTTGTTACACATTTTCAAGCACTAACTTTATGGCTGGTTGGCTCTTTTTATAGCTGGATAGTCATTTTTATTGTGTGATACTTTGCACGTGTGTCTGGTCAAAATTTATTGCACAAGTAACCAGTTGTGTGCTAATTACTTTGCACATATGGCGGGTCTAAATTTATTGCACGATTAGTTAATTGTTTAATATATGCAACATGTAGCAGGGACCTCAGGAATGTATTTTCAAAAGACGCCTCTGCCCAAGTAGCCTATACTTTTAAGCAAGTGAATGCAATTTTGCATGCATGGTCCCCACTAGTCAGACGGGACCAGCAGGCACTGGGGAAGTCCCTGTTCCCCCGTGCACTACCAGGAATGACCAGGAATAATGGTCACAAGCTGGCAGAGGGTAGATTTAGGCTAGATATCAGGAGGTGCTACTTCACGGTCAGGGCGGCTAGGATATGGAACCAACTTCCAAGGGAAGTGGTGCTGGCTCCTACCCTGGGAGTCTTTAAGAGGAAGCTATATGTACACCTTGCTAGATGCACCTCTTTCCTGCCATGGCAGGGGGTCGGACTCCATGATCTGCTCAGGTCCCTTCCAACCCTAGAAACTATGAAACTATGCATACAAAAACAGGTAGATCCCATTTGTACACGTAGGAACGTGATTTGGTGTGCGTAGTATGACAGTTCACTGGCACCAGTGAACAAAATTAGTCTGTGACTGTTCCTACAATGTGGCTCTTACCATTCAGTCTAAGAGCAGTCGGCCCTTTCAGATGAACCCCTAAAAACTGCAGTAGTAGAGTACTGTGTTTGTGATTAAAGACAGAGGAGTCAGGAAGCTGGAGGTCTGTCACTGCAGTGACCCTGAATGCTGCCAACAAATGAGCCCACTCTCTGGCTGCTGCACAGCATACATTACTTGCCAAAAATGTATGGTCACTTTCTGGCATTTGTCCAGGAATGTTCTCGGATCTCAGGATTGGGCATGCTCCTGAGAGCGGTGTTGGGTGTGCCCAGCACCACTCTAATAGTGACCACATTACATTTTTTCAGCGTGAGCTACATGCAGAGTGGGAGTGAGGGGGCAGAGCTTGTTTCTCAGCAGCAGTCTTGGGACTGCCAGAGATGTAGAGACATATCCTTGGATTCACAACTCTCTTGGCAGCCTTAACTTGGTCCTCTCTAGAGGATGCCTTATTTATAGGAAACAGTATTCTTCAGGGTATGATTGTATAACACCAGGCACTGTGACCTGCTCTTTGGCAACTATGGGCATCTTTACATGAGGTCCAGGGCAAGGGGTGGGGGGGTGCTTTAATTGAAGCATCTCTCGGGAGCCGCTGTAATTAAAGTGCTTGCAACATCTCATGTATTCAGCATCCCTGTGCTTCAAAATGGCAGCAGGGGTGCTTTAACTAAAGCTTGTTGGATGAGCTTTAGTTAAAGCGCCGTTACTGCCATTTTGAAACACGGGGATGCTGAATACATGGGACACCGAGGCTGCTGGAGCATGCTAATTATCACACTCCAACAGACTTGATTGAGTCTGCTCCGACACATGCTAATTAGCACGTGTTGGAGCAGATGTCAGGCATGTGTATAGATGTTTTAATAAACCTTAGTGGATTCTTTAGTAATAATGAGACATGTCATGGAGTAATTTTCAGTTATCAGGTCACACCAGTAAAATGACTTATGAGAGATTCCCAGGGCACTGGTGGCCCAGTTTAAAATCTCCATGGAAAGGATGTCTATCATGCTGCTGATCAGAGTATATTTCCCATGCGGAGTGGGTACATTACTGCCCATATTTGTCTAGTTTCAGCTTAACCGGTTCCAGATTCCAATAAAACACAATGTTCAGGACCTTTTCTGCATATGTGTATAATGACTATGCAAGCTCTTTAGAGGGATTTGAACTTTGCTTACTAATGCAAAGTCTTATGGTCATGACCTGGGCCAAAAAAAGGATGGCAAATGAAAAGACCACAGGCTCCTGGAATGTATGCCTCTGCATGATTACATTTTAGCTCCACATTGCTGAGGTATGTGTGTAGCTCCTTCCACAGAACCTCTTCCTCTTCAGAACTGAACAAGAACTAGGAGAAACTGAGGTCTTTGAGAGGTAGTGAATCACTTTGGGATAGATCCTATAGGCTTCTGAACAACTAGGAATCCTATTGGCTTCAACAGGAGTTGAGTATGCTCCAAGAAAAACCCAGTTGCTTCAAGGATTACCAGGAAGGTGGGCAGGCACTTCCAGAAGGTGCTTGTTTGAGGTCTGATGATCCAGTCAGGAAAGCCATTTCAATATGATGCTAGTTGTGAAATAACCACAGTTGGGCAATGGTGTCAGAGTAGGGAAAGTGACAGGTCCAACATTGGAGGACTTATTTTAATGTGATCTAAAAGCCAATAGCCAAAGTTATAAAATATGTGTACCAGTGCTTATAATTGAACATGAAGATCTGAAATCTTTAAAGAAGTCTAAGGGAGTTAGGTATTCAGATACTGTAGAACTCTGATGCGCTAACTTCCTTAGGTTCCTTTCAAAATCCCTCTCTAAAACCCTATACAAGCACGGCTTTTTCTGAGTTTTCTGATAACTCACAAGAAGGTTTATCCTGAAGACCCCAGCTTTACATTGTCACCTTTGGGCTACTGTCTGGACAACACTACATTCCTCATTAGGTTGCAGAAAACCCAGGAACTGTGTTTTAAAGCCAGCACTTCATCCCCTGTTGATCTTTCACCTCTGGTGGCACTGTCATGAATTGGCATTTCACGTGTTCAAAATATATCACAGTCTGTACCTTTAGGCTAGGGACAGACATTACACATAAACTAGTATAAGTGACTGGAAACTGGTTCAAATCTGTAATACAACAGAAGTTCAGTGCACATAAACCACTTTCAAAATGTCCAAAACCAGTTTAAGATAAACCTAGATGGATGTAGTATCAGACTTAACTGATTTAGGTTAAATTGGTTTATTGAACTTCCAGATCCCCTCCAGATTCAGGTTAACTCACAGTCCCCCCAGCATCCCAGGATGCTTTGCACCTTCCTTGCAAATCCCCCCTTTTCTTGCAGGGTGTGTGGGCTAGTCTTGGCCCAAGCTATCTGCTCCAGCCAAGCAGGGAGGGTATGCTCTAGCACCCTTAAGCTTCTGCCCTGGGCACACTTCATAATCAAAAGTGAATGTCAGTTCATTTGCTTATTCGTTCAATCTATGCAGCGTAGACTAACCTGCAAAGATTGAATTGATTCATCCTTGGGATTTTTGACTGCCTGCACTTAGCCTTAGAGTCTGCATTAGAATCCAAAATTCAGCAGTCTTCAGATTCTGGGACTTGGGTCAAGTCTAACAATAGTTTCATGCATTGGGAAAAAAGTTAAGTCCAGGCATCTTAACTAACTGACTTGATTTATAGAAATGTTGAGCACCTCTTAATGATGCAGGGTCTGAGCAATAGGTCTGAGAACTTCAGGATATTCAGAGGTGGATTTGGCTGGTAGTATTGAAAGACAGTAAAAAAGAACAGGCTTGGGCCATAGGAGCTTCAGATCTGCTTTATTTTTCACAGTGCACACTACTAAAATAATGTATTACTAAAATAATGCAAACCTCAATGAGTCTCTGACATTCCTGATATATTTAGGTCTAGCTTCTGAAGGTTCTTTTTGAGGACTCTAGAATTGGGTATCTACTTTTGAGCTTCACAGGTGTGCAGTTTTAAGTAGTCCTCTCAAGACATCTTTGGGGAGTAAATTAAGAACATATAAGAAAACTCCATGTGGAATCCAACTGGGTAAAAATAAACTGTCGCAGGGCACTGAAGTGCCTGCTCCTATAGAAGGACAGGTGTTGGTTGCCGGGGCAACCACAGGGGTCAGCTGGCCAGGAGGGGGCAGGGCCTGGCATATATAAGCAAGCCAGGCTGAGACCAGAGGCAGTTCTCCTCTGGCAGCTGAGAGAGTAGGAGCTCTGTGGAAGCAGGCAGTTCCCCACTAACAACCATGGGAGAAGGAGCTCTGCTGGA
>NW_017729009.1:24260490-24260938 GCF_001723915.1 Gavialis gangeticus
AGGGCACTGCACCTAGGGGTGCACTGACCCCAGAGCCCTGAGAAGGGGGCACAGTGCATTGGAGGGCCAGGTAAAGCCGAGGCTGCCTGAGCCGTTCAGAAATTGTAGACCCGAGAAGGGGATTTAGGGGCCAGGCATGGCTTCGGCCACCTGAGCCCCAATTCTGAGGAGCACCAGAGTGGGCACTGAAGAGAAGCCCAGAAGGTGTTTGCGTTAGGCCCCAGGGAGGGCGCACAAGGAATAGAGGCCCCAAGAGGGGAATTTGGGGGCCAGGCACAGCTACAGCCACCTGAGTCCCGATTGTGGAAGGCCCCAGTGCGGGTGGGAATTGCGAGACAGGCCCCGGAGAGGGCGAGCGCACTGTGAGAGGCCCCGGAGAGGGCGAGCGTATAGAGAAAGAGAAGATAAGCCCAGAGGGCGTCTGTGAGGGTGCGGGCACTAATAACTG
>NW_017729009.1:24261865-24270564 GCF_001723915.1 Gavialis gangeticus
TCATTAGGGGCTCCACAGTGGTGTGGGGACCCCGGTGCCAGAGAGGGCACTGCACCTAGGGGTGCACTGACCCCAGAGCCCTGAGAAGGGGGCACAGTGCATTGGAGGGCCAGGTAAAGCCGAGGCTGCCTGAGCCGTTCAGAAATTGTAGACCCGAGAAGGGGATTTAGGGGCCAGGCATGGCTTCGGCCACCTGAGCCCCAATTCTGAGGAGCACCAGAGTGGGCACTGAAGAGAAGCCCAGAAGGTGTTTGCGTTAGGCCCCAGGGAGGGCGCACAAGGAATAGAGGCCCCAAGAGGGGAATTTGGGGGCCAGGCACAGCTACAGCCACCTGAGTCCCGATTGTGGAAGGCCCCAGTGCGGGTGGGAATTGCGAGACAGGCCCCGGAGAGGGCGAGCGCACTGTGAGAGGCCCCGGAGAGGGCGAGCGTATAGAGAAAGAGAAGATAAGCCCAGAGGGCGTCTGTGAGGGTGCGGGCACTAATAACTGACTCAACAATGTCCGGTACATCTGAGAGGCTTGGGGCGTGGTATAAGGGGAGGTAGGAGCCATGCATAGCCCATAAGGCTGGGTGCACCAAAATCTATCTATACAGAACAGGGGCCAGGATAAATAAGAGCACCGTGTCCAAGGGAACAAATAAAGGCAGCCTCCCTTATAATACTTTGATCATCAAAGATGTGGCGGGCGAGAACGAGGGTGCTTGACTGCCAACTTGGCACTGTAGGGGGCGCCAGGAGAGATCACGGCTGCTCCTGGGTCCCTGCCCTGTGACATAAACAAAACTGAAAGTTGTGTTTAGATGGATTAATGAGGTTGTAGGGTTGTAAAGTGTCATTGCAGTGTATGGAATGAAATAAGGGAATCAAGAACAGCCAACAATAAGCACAAAATATATTTCTGAATGACTCATGGGACTGGTAAATGCATATGATTGGTTCCTCTGATATCTGGGGCTGCTAGGGGCTGGTTTTGTTGCTGGTGCGACTTCCCACCTGGTAACATCCACTTGGGATTATCAGAGGGTAGTTGTTCATTGGCCATACTCTCTTCCTCTCAGCCAACCCTATGGAATCAGTGGAGTATTAGGACAGCTACTTGAACTAGGAACATTTTCTGCTCATTTTTAAGGCTTCTCTGAAGCTTTGGAGCTAGAACTGTCCAAAATGGACTGTATGAGGGGTCAGGTTTTGGTTCTTATCTACCATTATACTACTCTTATCTAGAGTCTTATCTCTAGGCTGCTTGGTCAAATATAGCCCAAAGCAGTATGGCTAGAAGCTTGATACAAGTTAGCTGTTCTGTGATGTGTTTAAGATGGGTTTGATAAATCTCAGTTTGGACATCTGTATATGTTGTCCTGGAGTGGCAAGGGGCTTTAATTAGAGCAGCTCTGAGAGCCACTCTAAGAAAAGAGCCTGGAGCATCTCTTGTATTAGCATCCCCATGCTTAAAAATGGTGACAGGGGTGCTTTATCTAAAATTCGTTGAACAAGCTTTAGATAAAGTGCCCCTATGACACTGATATATGATATGTTGGAGTTTGCTGGAATGCGGTAATTACCATGCTCCAGCAGACTCAATTAATCAAGACTTGCTGCTCATGTATATGAGCCCTTCACTCCCTAGTAGCTGTATAACAAAAAAAATTGGCCCTACAAATGATACTCATGAAAATACCCAGCACAATATCATTATTCCCATTTTACAGATGGAGAAACTGAGTCATAGCTACCTGAAGTGGTGGTGCCCTAGGTTACCCTGCAGGCCAATGTTAAAGTCAAGAATATAATCAGGGTATCATCAGTCCCAAGCTCCTTCCATTATAATACACTACTCTAATAAAACACCACTCATTGACACCAGTCTTTTGACAGCCCCAGTAGTGAAGTCAAGGACTGATTTCCATTAGCAGACATTCCAGATCAGGGACTGGCTCCCTTGAGGAAGTCTGCACTGCCAAACAATACCTAGTTTGTGGATAGTCAGTCTGGCATCCTAAATTAACAAAAATGACAATTAAAACAACAGCCGCCACCCAAATATTTTTTTCCATGCTTTCCTCCCCTGCTCCTAACCAGAATTTGTTAGAGACAAATCAATGTGCAGTTCTTTGTAGCACCTGATTGTGGCTGGACCCATGGACAGATTATTTTAGCACTCTTCAAACTGGCTTTGGAGCATTAGCTCACTGCAGCCTTTTCCAGTCTCCATTGAAAGACCTGTTTAATATTTAATCCCAAAGAACAGAACTTACCTTTTTGCACAAAGAATAGTTACTGAGCAGGAAAAAGAAACCCTGTGTAATATTTGGTTTGAAATGATTTAAAGAAAAGGCATGAATGGGACCTTCCTTAATAGTTTAGTAAACACTCCAGAAGGCAAAGGAAGAGGGAAGTCACTGTGCTTTAAATAAGCAATTTTTTATTGTTTTGGCTGTTTGTGCTAGTATTATAATACTGGTACTTTTGAGTATATAACATAGCACAAGTGTCTAAAATACAGAAAAAGCAAAAATTCAGAGTGGTTTATTTTGTTTTCTGCCAATCTGCCCTGCATTTCTTTTACGCATCTAGCTCACTCTCCCTAGCTTCTTTGATATGTTTCAACTTGTTGCTGTTTTTTTCCATAGTAAAGGTTTGTCCCTGTGCCAGTACATTATGTTCCTGGTTAGGACTGTGACGTCAAATGGTATCTGGCTCTGGGCCAAGGAATGCTGCTGGGAAGGAATGAATGAATGAATGAATGAATGGATTTTTTCAATTCATATTGTAGCTGCTCTTTTGGAGCCAGGAATCTTCTTTTAATATGCAGCCCACTGGGGAATATGAGTCTGGTAGAGTTTGTTAATCCAACTAAAAGGGAATCTATAATGGAGTTTACCATAGTGAAATCAGTGCATGAAAACAATATTGTTAATATTTAAGGGTAGAAATGATAGGAATAACTTTTAGAGTTGTAAGAGAGGCAGCACGTGTGATATGAAATATGGGGGACAATACATGTTAAATATAACAAGAGGAAGCACTGTGAGCATGGGACAGGCGCTATCTAATACTCAGGAATTAATTGCTAGAAATGAATGTCAGCTCATTTAATATATGTTTTCTAACTGCCAAGGAGAAAGCTAAGTCTAGATCAGAGCCCTGGATTCTGAACTTCATATGTCTGTACTTTGAGCACGAACAAACCTGAGGAATAAAAACTGGGATTTACGTCTGAATGGATCCAGGTTTCAGGGGCAAGTTCAAAATGCACTCTCAGCTTTGACTCAGCTCTGTCCCTGGTTTTTCTCTAGTGGAAGTCTCTTACTAAAACATTAGCTTCTAACTCAAGGGCTCAGGTTCACTTTACCATTGGTTCATTTTGATGATTTCCTGATGTTAGAATCGTTATCCCAAGAGTACTGGAAAGCAGGACTGCATAGAGTATTTCCTATTCTGTGTACAATCAGTGCAAGACTAGATGACTTCTTTGTATCATTTCCTATCCCTATTAAAGTCCAGCATCAATGCATAGTGTTGGAGACCCATATCTTAGTAGATCTTTTGTTATTGCATTGCAAAATGTGAAGTTCTAGGTCTAGGTCTAGGTCCAAGTTATCCAGTAGTACACCACGGGATGCAGGCTAGGGGAGGGAGACCCTGGAAGGGTTTTCATTTTGTCCACTCTGTTTTCAGCCTTTGTTCAGTTCTTGGCAGACAAAATGCTACATTCCCCCTTTGATATCATTTACACAGAATAGAATGAATGCATACTTTTAATTTTACCTCTAATCATCTAAAGAAAATAAGAAAAAAGTTAATGTGAGGGCTAATTGTACAGAGAAAGCATATGTGGAACAAATCCTTAGGGCCTGGGCTCCTAACTGCCTTACGTGCTTTTGAAAAGCTTATCATAAGTGCACGCAGGCTAGATACAGACATTACCCTTTTACCAGTATAAGTATTCAGAATCCAGTCTATACCTGTAACAGAACAAAAGTTTGTCACACAGACTGGTTTAAAAATGGCGAAACTTGTCTAAGATTTCCCCCTCTTCCCGCCTCCCCACCAAAAGGCGAATGGGTATTCTGTTCACTACTGAGTTAAACTATACCACTCACAGAAAACTATGCAACTTAGATTGATTCTGCCTTGGGCTTTTTGAATGTCTGTACCTTGCCAGTCTCATGGAGAACTAGTGAAATAGGATGGTAAAGTTATCCTGAGAATATCTGTAAGAGGATGTGGACAACATGAAAAGGAATAGAAATAGGTAAATGTTGTTTATTGTAGTTTTCAGTTTGATTGCACAGAATCTTTCAACAGCCCACTGGCTGCAAGAAGAAGAGTCCTGAGTTTGTATCAGTAACATGGAAGCATTATGGGTGCAGTCAAAAGTTACATTTGTCATGTGGTTGGCCCTCGAACAGCACTTGATAGCCATGTTGTGACATGTGCATGGCTGTAGAGTGCTTCCAAAGAGGCTGATCACCTGACAAATTAACCCTCATTAAATGAGGGATCAGATGAAGGTGCTCCAGGGAACTTGTGTTCCCTAGGATTAATCTATGGTGCAATTGGGACTGAGCTGATGCAGCCCAGCCCCATCCCCAGGGCTGTTTGCAGGACAGAAAGGAAGATCAGGGAGGGAGAGCAAGCTGCGGCTGTGGTTTGCCTGGCCTGAGCTGGAGTAGGGGATGGGACAGGTGGATTGGAGACCCTCTGCCCCCCACAACCCATGCTCTCCAGCTCAGGCCAGGCAAACCCCCTCCCTTCCTGCAGACAGAGAAAAAAAAATCTAAATTTAAAAGTTTTTTTTTAGCGGGGGGAGGGGAGAGATGGGCAGGGCGAGGGGAGAGAGGCTGCAGGCAAACTCCTCTAGCTTGATCAGCTCCAAAGTGGAGTTTGATCTCCTCCCCCTGCCCCCAACTCAACAGATGAACATCTGTTGGGTTGGTGGAGGGAGGGGAGGTGCTCTAACTCATGGCGCTTTGTGTAAAGCATCATGAGTTAGAGCAGGGGCCTGCATGTCTATCAGCACCCAATGACACATCCAGCATACAATAAATGGATTAAGGCCTGTCTAATAGTACTTTGGGCTCTTACACAACCCAGAGCATAGTGTAGGATAAAATATGCTAATCTTCAAATACACACACATTAAGAAACAACTTATTTCTCTTCTTTGTCACTTGCACAAGAGGTTTTTTGTAATTTACTGAACATTTGCTGGTGTATATTTGATATCAAAGGGTTCAGGAAGAATAGAGACTGCAGCTCATACAGTCTGCAAACACTTATGACTCTATTACTGATTAGAATTTTAAAATCAGCGGGACTATGCGTGCAAATAAAGTTAAGCACATGTATAAGTTGGAAATTAGAAGGTTTCTAACTATTAGAAAAGTGAAGTTTTGGAATGTTCTTCCAAACAAAGTGATGGGGACAAGGAAGCTAAATTACTTTAAGACTGAACAAAATGAGTTTATGTTAAGGATGGCATGAGAGGACAAGAAGTTCAGGATTTACAATCAGTAGGAGTGATGTAGAGGCAAATTTACAGTCCTCAGGTTGGGGTACTCGTAGCATGGAAAGTGTCTGGCAGTTCCGGGACTCACGGCTTTTGTTGGTCACGCTAGAAGGCATTTTTTCCTCTCATGAATACTACTTGGCTTCTGAGTTCTTTTTCACTTTCTTCCTGAGGAAGGCCTTCTTGCTACAGCTGAGAATAGGGGGAGGGTTGACAGGGATGTATTGATGCTCTTACTGGTACTTGGGGACTGAACCCAATGGCCCAAGAGACCTATGGTCTTAGGTGTTTGCAAGACTGAAGCCTAAATGGTGAACAAGAGGGATTTTAGTTTTGCTGTAGGTGCAAGTCTCAATATCACTTTAGCTGTCTGTATAACTTGTGCCTAGTGTGGGTTATGAAGGTGGGAAAATAAGTGTAGGAGGAGGTTCACTCTTATAGTTTGGAGAGTGGAAAAATGGACGATCTACAATAACAATAATAGCACCAGCTTGGACTCCATTTAATACCTGCTGGGTGCATCTACATGAGATGTTTTACTGTACTTCACACTAATTTAAGGTGCACTAAAGTGTCAGCATCTATACATGTGCAGCAATTACTGAATAGTAGATTAGTCTAATGCACCATTTTCTAGTACCTGTACAAAAAGGTACTAGAAATCGGTGCATTAAACTAATGTGCTGAAATGCATGTGTAGACACTGACCAGGAACAAATTGCTCCTAGTCAGCCTAGGTGGCAGGGGGTCACAGGAGGCAGGGAGAATTGTCCCAGCTGGGCTGGAGGCTGCTTCCCAGCCACAGAGATTGGGACAAGTCTAATGATCCAAACTACCCAAACTTCTTGGGTCTGTGTAGTGAGGCAAGACAAATGGCAGAACAAGCTTGTGTGTTCTCACTTTTGCATCCAGTTTGTTTCATGCAGAGAGGTAAATAATAAAAAGGAATTAACTGGACTTCGTTGGATTTCCATTTCATATATGACACAGTTCAGAATAGCTTAGGTTTTAACCGAATCACTTCACTCATCCCTAAATGAAACCAGTTGTATACAGTGGCCAATGTACATAGCTGCAGGCATTGCAGTGCAATCAGATGAAAAGACATTTCTTTGTCTGTCTTATTTACTTGTAGCTAAAAGAAAAGCCAAAATTCCACCCTTGAATAAATCACCACTTCACACATTTTACCCTCGGGCATAAGCTCCTCCTTTTCTCTACCTCAAGAGATGTTGTTGCTTATTCTTTTCTTGCTCTGCTTCTAAAAGTGGACTTTTTCTTTTTGGGGGTGGGGGAGGAGAAGCAAATAAATTAATGTGAAGCCATGACACACTTTCATTTTCATGTAACAGCTCTTTCTCACAAGTTTCACCAGGTACCAAACAGCAAATATGACTAGACACAGTCAATTATGATAGCCCTTAGATAATGAGAAACCGGGAAAAGAAGAAATGTAAGTGTTTGCACAAATGTTGAACAGTGGAGAAGGGGGAAGAGAGAGAGAGAGAGAGAGAGAGGCAGCAACAGATTTTTTCATTGATTCTCTGTTGTCTGTGGACAAGTAGCTCAGAATAGTAATTAAGTGCTAATAATACTTAGCACTTATTTTGCTTTTCATCTGTAGACCACAAAACATTTTACAAGGACAGATGTCTCTCCCCATTTTTCAGATGTATGTTGTTGTAAAAGTGGCAAAGAACACAAGGAAGTTAAGCCTGAGATTTTAAAAAGGGCCTGTTTTTGGCCCAGTTCTCCTTCCTTTGAAAGCATCAGTTGTCTCATCATTGATTTCAAAGAGAAGAGTTGGACCAGTGCTGAGTGCTTTTGAAAACGCCACCTTGAATAGTTAATTGAGATTTTCAGAGGATCCTAAGAATTGAGCAATCAAAAACACACTGAGCAGTTTAAGCATCACTAGACACCACAGGAAAATAGAGATGTAATAGATCAGTGTTACACAAGTTGAGAGAGATTCTCCAGATGAGGCATTTACACTGATTGAGCTACATCCAGTCAGAATGGTTCAACTAACAATGAAGCAGAGAGCACACCATTGTTCATAAAAGAGTTACAGAAGTTTCCTCCAGGTGGACTGACTTTGTGTTGGGAAGAAGCATGGGGAAAGATGCTTCATTTGTAACCTAAAGCAAAAAGCAATGTCAGTTTATTCAAGTATTTGTTCCTGTATTGCCCTCTAGTGCATGGCAACAATGTGTGACCTAAGTAGGGTCCCTTAGCATAAATTAGAATTGGGCCCTTATTATTCAGTTTAATATATTGATCTAAATGCAACTTGTGGGAGAAGCACCACCACTGCACTTTCAAATCAAAACAAGGTCAGTGCATGGAAGTGATTTAAGGGCTACTGGGATCCTGGTACAGTACAGACAGCTGGACTACTTCATGGTTGGCTATGATACAGAAGTGGGTTCTCTTTTCTTAGAAAAGAGAAATCAATAGAATTCAAAGCCTGTCTATGATCCAGAGAGAACAAGAGAAGCAGTTCACTTTCTCTGACCCCTGCTACTCTTGCCTTGCCTTTGTATCATCTTCTATTTCCAAACTCAGTGTTTTATTAATGCTTTTTCCCACCTGCTCCATTAACACTCATAACTCATTGTTAGATGAGCCTTAAGCAGGTGTGAGTTCAAATGAATTGTACAAAACTCTTCTAGGCAAGTCCTATGAAAAGTCTAAGAATTTAGCCATCTTTCCTTTTCCTTAGCCACTCTTCCAAAGAGAAGAGAATTCAGTGGCAATGCCAAATGCAAAAAAGAGCAATTGATTCTTTTATGGGGCCTACTCACCTTGTCTAGTGATCAGTGCGAGTGTGTGGGAGTTCCATGCTGGGCATTTCATAGATTTCATAGACATTAGGGCTGGAACGGACCCTGGAGGATCATCGAGTCCAGCCCTCTGCCCCATGGGCAGGAAGTCAGCAGGGTTTGTAGGAGCCCAGCAAGATAAGCATCCAAATGTGTCTTGAAGGCGTTCAAAGGGGGTGCTTGAACCGCCTCCGGTGGCAGGTTATTCCAAACCTTGGGGGCTTGGACACTGAAGAAGTTCTTTCTTATGTCCAGCCTGAATTGGTCGCGGCAGAGTTTGTGACTGTTCGATCTTGTCACTCCTTGGGGCGCTCTGGTGAACAGACATTCCCCCGATCCTGATAAGCACCCCTGATAA
>NW_017729009.1:24270575-24274222 GCF_001723915.1 Gavialis gangeticus
CTTGAAGGTATCCAGCCTGTCAAGGTGTTCCTTCACAAGGCCAGCTTCAATGGAGAGCAAGAAATCTCCCTCACCTGGGCTTCCCTGACCGATAGTGGGCAGGGCCGTCACATGGGACTGATGAAAAACTGATGCAAATTACCCATTTAGCAAGTTTGCTTTTTCCTGAGCATCGGTTGTCAGTTGCTCCATCTGGTTTAGCAGGGGTCCAGTGTTACCCTTGCTTTTCCTCCGGCTCCCCACATATCTAAAAAAGGACTTGTTCTTGTCCTTGATATTTGTAGCTAGCTGGAGTTCCGTCGCAGCCTTGGCTTTCCTGATTTGCTCTCTGCAGGTCCAGACCAGAGCAGAGTATTCCTCCTTGGTAGTGGTTCCAGTCCTCCATCCTTTGTAGGTCTTCCTTTTAAGATGCAGGAGGTCCGCCAGTTCCCTGGAGAGCCAAGGGGCCTGCTGTCCCCTTTTGCTGCCTTTCCTCCGAGATGGGATGGACTTTGCTAGCGCATCCAGGCTTGCTCCCTTGAGGAGCAACCACTCGTCATGAACTCCCCTCTCCATTGGGTTGTGGCCTTTTAGGGCCTCTCTGACAAGCCTCTTTAGGTTGTCAAAGTCAGCTTTCCTGAAGTTGAGGACTTCTGTATTACTGACTGACTTGCCAGCTTTACAGCAGATGGTGAAGGGGATCAGCTCGTGGTCACTGTCATCCAGCTTCCCTTCAATCGTTAACCATTTACCATACCATGATTTGTTCTCAGGAGACCAAACACTAAACGTTGCTCATAGAGATCTGCTTGTATTTTAGATGAGTTTATTCCTTCAGTCCTTCAATTAGGGTTATGCAGATTCTCCTTATAAATCAGGATTTTTTGTGGGGTTTGAAAGATTGGTAACTGAGTCTACAGAAAGAGACCTTGGAAATCCATGTGAAGTCATGAATCATATTCTCCTCTTCTAAGTTTTCATATTATAAATAAATAGGTACATATTTATGCTAGACCCACACCTCTATGGACTAAATAAACAAATATAATTATTATAAAGAATGCTCCACACTACCCACTTACATCTCCTGTGAAACTCCCACTCCTTGAGTAAAGGCATTGGATTTGGTCCATAGGGACATTGAAAAACAGCAGAAATCAGTTGGACAAGGACATTGCTCAAAGTTACCTTATTTAGAGAGACACTTTGACTTCATGTGGGTGTTTGAAAAAGCCAGCTTTGGTCAAAGGGGAAGGTAGCTGACCATGAAAACTGATAACCTATGTAAATAAAACATTTTTTTGGCTTCAGAACAATGTGCACATGTTCCCACTGCAGGTTCATGTAAGTTTGCAACTGAACTGCATTTTGGTTAAGCATGTGTGGTTTCCCACACCATAGTACAGGCAAGCAAATGTATACTTCTGCTTTGGCTCTATATTGGTAAAGTCTTGGTGTAAAAAGAAAAAGTGTAAATTATATAAATCCAAATGTAAGTTTCAGATTTTTAGAAATGAATATTAAATTGTTTATACATTGGGTAGCTGATAGGTCTCAAAATGAATGCTACAACCTTGGTTATTCAAATCATGAATTGTCCAAACAGTAACTTTGTTTACTAACTTGTAACTGTTGTTCTCTTTTAAGATTTATGGTATTTAATATGCACACTGTTAAGTTTGGTACGGTTATGTGTTATGCATCCTGTGGTTTCACAATTTCAGCTATCCAGATGGCTTTTTGGTGAGCACTTTTGGTGAGCACTTTCCAATATGATTCTGATAACTGCATATATACTATAATTGTAAATGGAGAATCATCATCAAAAAGGTGTGTTTCTAGTAGGGTCTTGCATAACGCTTCTTGGCCTTGTGCTATTTAATATTCTCATCAATGATCTGCAAGAAAGAAAAGTAAACAAACTACTGGTAAAGTTTGCAGAAAACACAAAGATTGGGGGAGTGATAAATAATAAAGAGGACAGGTCACAGATGCAGAGTGAGCTGGATCACTTTTTAAACTGAGTAGAAGTAAACAAGAAGTGATTCAATATGGCCAAAGCAAGATCATACAGCAGGAACAAGGGCTGCCTATACATATGCTCCAATGCATTCTAATTAGAATGCATTGGAATAGATTCAATTAATCGAGTCTGCTCCATGTTCTAATTAGAATGCTCTAGCATCACCGCTTCACATGCATTAAGTGTTTCAAAACCGTCATGGGGGTGCTTTAACTAAAGCTCATTGAATGAGCTTTAATTAAAGTGTCCTGCAGCCATTTTTAAATGAACAGGGGCTTAATGTGATGCTGTGGTGTTTTAATCAGAGCAGCTCTCAGGGAACTGCTCTACTTAAAACGCCCCACCCCCACCCCTGAGCATGTGTATAGGCAGCCAAGGACAACAGGGCATACTTACACGCTGGGACTAGGAAGCAGTGACTCTGAAAATGACTTGGGGTAGGGGGCATGGTGGATGATTAGCTGACCCTGAGTTTCTAGTGCAGTGCTTTGAACAAAAATACTACTACAGTCTTTGGATGTATAAACAGGAATATTGAGCAAAACTAGGCAGACTGTTACCTCTATATTTCTTGTAGTTGCTGCTGGAATCTTTTGTCCATTTCTGGTATCTCTGCTTCAATTTGTTGAAAAATTGGAGAAGGGAGAGCAGAGCTACAGACCTGATTTAAAATAGTGGAAAATGTATCTTCTAGTGAAAGACTCAAAAGAATTGTAAAGAGAGTGGCAAGAGGTGACTTAACCATAATCTGTAAGACAGCACAGCATCTGATGAAGTAAGTCGCTGCCTACGAAAACTTATGCTATGCATCTCTGATTTAGTCTTTACAGTGCAAATCTACCCTGCCTTCTGCCCTACTCTGTAAGTACATGTATAGGGACAGCAATGTAATAGCAGAAGCTCTTCAATCTAGCTTAGGAAAGTATAACAAAGTGCAATGGCTGCAAGGTAGACAAATTCAGGCTGGAAATAAGTTGCACATGTTTAGTAATAATAATAATAATAATAATAATAATAATAATACAACTTGGAACAATTTACCAAGGATTATGGTAGATTCTCCATCACTGGAAATGATGGAGGGCGATTCCCGCCGGTGTCTCCACTAGGGCTGGTCCCTGCTCTGCCTGGGGAGCAGAGGGAAGGGGCCAGCCCTGCTGTGGAGCAGAGAGCCCTGCCCAGCTCAGAGCATGCTGGGATGCTGGGGGTGTTTGGTTTATCTTAAACCAGCCCGGGGTCTGGGGCAGACATTGCATAAACCGATTTGTGCCAAATCAGTTAAATCTGGTACTACATTCAACCAGGTCTATCTCAAACCAGTTTTGGCCATTTTGAAACTAGTTTATGTACACGAACGTCTGTTCTGTTACAGGTTTAAACCAGTTTCTGATCATTTAAACCAGTTTATGTGCAATGTCTATCCCTAGCCCAAGTCATCTGCAGGGATGCAGATGCATCCTCTGGGGGCAGTTTAAAAACAGCCGGTTTTCCAACAGAAAAAATCCTCTGGTTTTCTGTTTAAAAATTGCATATTCCCTGATAAACCCTGCCCCCACAAATTCCCTGATTTAAAGAAACCCCAAATCAGCAATTAAAATGAAATGTCACTCTGTGTGTGTGTGTGTGTGTGTGTGTGTGTGTGTGT
>NW_017729009.1:24279222-24279622 GCF_001723915.1 Gavialis gangeticus
TGTGTGTGTGTGTGTGTGTGTGTGTGTGTGTGTGTGTATTTGACTGATTCAGTGGTTGGAGGAACCCAGCCTCACTGAACCTGAGTCCTGCAAGATAGTTACATTGGGGGTGAGGATTTGCAGAAGGGAGAAATACAGCCCTGTATAGAAACACAAGTAATACAAGCGGCACATTGATAGAATTACAAAGACCCCAGAAATGTACCCCTAATAAATGATCACACCCCAAAGTGATGGGCAAATCTGGTAACAATGTGCCTGTATATATGAGCAATTCTTATAGATTTCATAGACATTATTTCATAGATTTCATAGACATTAGAGCTGGATGGGACCTCGGGAGATCGAGTCCAAGCCCCCGCCCCAAGGGCAGGAAGTCAGCTAGGGTCAAAGGATCCCA
>NW_017729009.1:24280832-24281605 GCF_001723915.1 Gavialis gangeticus
GGGGGTTTTTATCATGGAAAATCAGAGCTCCCCCTGCCCATTTGCTCACTAGGACGCAGTTCCAGGCCCTTCACACCCCACTCACAGCCCTCCAGCTCTGCTGGTGCTGCTCATTCCCCACCCACAATCCCTGCACCCCCACCAGCCCTGCTGGAGGGGACCCCTAGCTGCCAGGAATACAGGGCCAGAGACCTGGGGCTGCAGCCCCTTGTTCCCCCAGCAGTGCCCAAACCCTGGCTGCTGCTCACTGGAGGCAGTGGCTGCTGCGGCAGAGCGGGGTGTGGAACCCGGATCCCTCTCCCCCACAGGTGGCATGGCTGGAGTGGAGCCCATGGAGGGGGTGGGTGCAGGCTGCCCACTGCAGGCACAGACTCCCTGCCCTGCTGCCTTCCTCCAAGGGCTTCCCTGGCCCCATGGGTGGGACCTGGCACAGCAGGACAGAGCAGGGCCAGGCGGAAAAGCTCATTGCTGGTGCTGGGAGCTCTGCATCACTATGACAAGGCGCCCCCTTCCTGCCCAGCAGCAGTGAGGGGCATAACTCCGTGCTGCCACCCCTGCTGCTGCCAGGTGGGCAGGGGGCACTTTGCAAGAGTGGCACGGGGCTTGTAGCTTCCCTGCCTGGCCCCACTCTGCACTGCCGTGCCAAGTCCCACCTGCTGAGCCAGAGAGGGGAGGGGAGCAGGGCAGGGAGCCCAAGCCTGCAGAAGGCAGTTTGGCCCCATCCCTTTGCACAGATATGGGGGGGACATGACCCCCCCCCTTCCCCCCCCCCC
>NW_017729009.1:24281698-24288647 GCF_001723915.1 Gavialis gangeticus
TGCCCCCCCCCTTGCCCCCCCCCGATAAGCCACCTGAAGCACCATCTCTCTCCCCACTGGGGCCCTGCAGCTGCACATTTTGGCCCTAGGCCCCAAGCCCGACACACCACCCCAGAGCCAGCCCTAGGCCTGCCCAGCTTCCTCCCTACGGGGGCCTCAATCCCTCATCAGACTTACCTGCAGGAGCTGCTCTCCGGGCTGCCTGGCAGCCATGTGCATGTGTGAGCGCTCACGTGCACATGGCATCCCTTGCCTAACTGCTCTCCTCCTGCTCTCCCCAGTCCCTTGCAGGCTGGAACTCTGCCAGGCTGCAGAGCTCTTTGCAAAAATGGAAAATCTATGTGTTTCTCTGTTAAAATGAAAAATCCGTGTTTTTCCTGGTTAAAAGGGAAAATCAGTGGTTTTTTTCCATTTTTCTGTGGGAAACAGAAAACCCAGATCCCTGGTGATCTGTGCTGTCAAACTAAGATAGTGTTTCAGTTGAATGAAAACTAAAACCAGTAGAAATGTTAAAAAGCTGTCCTTGCTGGAAATGTCTGTTGGTAAATATAGTATGCTGTTGACTTACTTGTGACTAAGATTTGGACTGATTCAGTTACAAAAGTGCTATCAGTTTCATCGTTATAAAATACTTACGTTGTTCCAATGCTTACTTTCTTTGATATGTGTTTAGGTTAGATGGCATTGTCTGGTCATCAGAGCGTTTCATGAGCAGTCAGAACTGTATGGCTTTTATTTCCAGCTTTGTCACTGTCTTGCTCTGTGAACTTTGACAAGTCATTTAGAGCCTGATTCTGCAAAGCATTTAAGTAGATGACATCAATAGGACTCTTCATCTGCTTAAATATAAAGTACATGCTACATTGGAGCCTTAACCTTCCTGTGTTTCAGTTTACCCATGTGTAAAATAAGTATAATACCAACCACACCAGGGATATATAAGGCTCTTACTGGCCGTGCAAAAATGTGATTTTATACAAGAAAAAAAGATGAAATGTCATACTACAGCTTATACTTTCCTCCCTCTTACTAACTCTTGTACAATGTATTCTAAACTGAAAAAGGAAACATTTTGCAACCCCAGGTGCGGAATTGCATTGTGGCTGGTAGAAACAGGAAAAGGGCTCAATCAACCCCCCCAGTTACTTCTTTCTGTAGAGATACGTGAAGTTTGAGGGCTCCACTGGAGGAGGCTGTGAGAGCTGTGCCAGCATCGTGATGAGCCAAGAATGGAATTTGTGTAATCCCTTCCTTGGGCCCTGCTAGTAGAGAGTGATTTTTCTCTTCTCTCCTCTTTGCTTTGCTGTCCCTGATGATGATGAATTATTTCAGTCAGACCATATGACTGAAATGTAAAACTAAACTTTCCAGAAGTAAAGAGGAATGTGTAGTGTGTGATTTTCTTTTCTGGAGGGATGGTTAGCCTCTTTGAGGTTAGTCCTTGTCCATAGCATATAAAATGATGTTTGGATGATTGGCTTTTCTCCAGATCCTTGTCTTGGTAGAGAATCGAACACCTTTCACAGAGTGTGAAATATCTGACTTATGCCACAACAAAGAGCTTTAAGGTCATGCATTACATTTCCAACTGCCTTCTTCTGGAAAACTGAGTCATAGGCGTCTGCCGTTATTTTTATTTACTGGCAAAGAAAAAATGCTGTTTTGTGTCAGTTACCTACCTTATGGAACAGATTAGCTGCAAAAGCATAACAGCTGGAAACTCAATGCAGTGTGGGCCCCATTAAGAGCATAAGGGCAGTAGTGTATCTTCTGCTACCAGCTTCTATTATCTTTGGTGGACTGTGAATGTCCACCATCCCCAGTAACTGTGTATAGTACACTACACATAGCCACTACAGCGGATGTCGTGTTCTGAGGAGCCCTTGATGTCAACACCTAGAGGGAGCTCTAGTCAAACCAAAGGTTTGGAGGAGCCCCTTGTTCAAGTATGTGACCCATTCCAGTAACAAAGGTTTCCTTTAGGAAGTTTCCAAAACTCTGTATGTCATAAAACTGAGCTATCTACTTCTATTTACCAGGCAAAATCCTGGAGACCTTCCCCATTCTCACATAATCACATGGCTTGGTTGAGAATCTCACCTGAGTAAGGACTCAGGTAATCTGAATTTCTAGAGATTTCCAGAATTCTATTTAGGGACAGAAACTTTTAAAACTTGCTGAGCTGGATTCTATTTCAAATATTAGACATCCAAGTAGACTGAGGCACCTGAGTGATTCCCTTTCACCTCAAGTTCTGGCAATCCATTAATGCATCTTCTGTTGCAAGACAGCATCACCCAGCTCTTAAGACTACGTCACAAAAAAGCAGTGAGGAGGATGAAGACCCACCCACCTTTTAAATTAACTGTTTTTCAAGGGACTTGAGTGGGCTGGAATAGAATTGCACTAAAGCATCTATGCCTACTTAAGCACCAAATGAGTGGATTACTCTGGCTCAACTGACTCCAGAGTGAGAGTGCCCTTTAAGAGTCCCTGTCTGCATGCCCAGCTGCCCAGTTTATCTCCACAGCTGGGGTAACTGAGAGTGGACTTCTGGTTCCTTTTTCAAGAATGTGTGTCCTGGAGTCTAATATTGTATCATTCGCTGGCCATCTGTGTTTTACAGAAGGTTACAATAATAATAACATTATCATCATGAGGATCTAATTTTAAAATGCCTTGAAAAGGAAGTTCAGAATTAATACTAAACCCAGGATTGCTAACTAGGCCTTTGTTAACTGCAGAACTGTGGATAGACCACTGAATTGGGATGCAAGAGATTGGGTTACATTCCTGACTGTTTTATTCTGTATTATTCTGCCTAGCACAAAAAAGTCTGTGGGTGCCCAGAATTTATATAGTACTAATAGAAGATTCATAGTTGAAACATGAACTGTTGCTGCAAACTATCAGTATTTACTGACGTATTATCCATGTCTGTAAACTGACCACTAGGACGTTCAATAAACTGGTTTACTGTCTCTGAATATCTGCAAATTGTTAAGCCACTTGTTTTGGAGAGATTTTGTGTACCTTAAGCTGTTTCATTAGGATAGATCAGCTGGAGAAGTCACACCCACTTTTCCCAGTTGAATGAGCTTCTGTTATATGTTAGTTCTCTTCTGTTTCTAATTGTCTGAATCTGTCCTGTCTTACTTTAGCTCTGCAAAAATAATTTCAGTTCATGTCTCATCAGAAGCATCTTCTTGAAATGTTTTTTGCAAAAATCTTGCTGGTCTAATAAAAGATATTATCTCTACTATGAGTCCTGATTGCTGCCTTCTTCAATATAGTTCTGTGACCCAGTTGGACAAATAAGGCAAAGAAATATGTTTTCCTAGCCCTTGTGTCTGTTTGACTCTGTCCTATAAGTGTCTAGTATGGTATTACCCACTGTACTCTCACCAGTTATTAGGAATTATCTCATTTTGTATTCTGAAAGATACTTCCCAACAGGGACAGGTATCCCTCTGGGATCACAGTCTACTTGTTGCACAGAGTAAAAACTTAAAAACACAAATTGGAAGAAGAACTAAGCACAACGAAAGTTAATTTTATGTGCCTTCTACATTATGATATCAGTTCCATTGCCAACATGGAAGTCTCTGAAATTATTGAAAAGGCAAAAAATGCATCTCAGAGTTTAGGTGGAACCTGACTGTACTTCAGCCCATCTCCATTAAATATTCCACAGCCTGATTGCAAGATTTACTAATGGTAGCTCTGCTTCAAGACAAGCCTAGTGTGAGGTCTGCTGAGCCAGAAGCACCAACAGAAAATCATCATGTGAGTCCTGCTATGATGATAAGACACTTCTTTAAACTATGAAATTCAGGTGCTAGTGCTAGTACTTAGATGGCTAAGGACTTGGGTAGGGTGTGAGCATAATGGTTAGACAAGTCATTCCACTCAGGTGCTTACTAGTGGAACCTGGAATTGTTGAAGAGACATGTGAACTCATTTGTCTTTATCAACAATAGGTCCCAAAATAACTACCCTGAACTGTCGAACCTGGGAGCTGCTGTACATTCTGTACCCAGAGCTCAGTCACGATGCTCAGAGGTTGTTTACTTTGCTGCTTTATCTCTGAGTTGTGCAGGTGTGTGGCCTGTAGCCTATGGGAAGATAAAAAGGGGTGGGGGGAGAGAAAGGGAGGGAACATTTAACTAGAAGCATGATAATGAGTCTAGTGCTGTGTTAAGAGGATTTGATTGAACTGGAGGTGGAAGATGGTTTCAAAGACCAGACTAATTTAATTACACTGTGCATCTTCAGTGCAGTAAAAAACAATCTGTTATTTAGAGGGCAGTTTCAAGCTCAAGTTTAACAATAGGCGGGTGCCCAAGCACTGACATTCATTTCCAGACTGTGATCCTGGTGGTTTACTGCATTCCTGCTCTGAGGTTTCTGAAAACTGCCCTGTTCTTCCAAGCCCTTTAGAGATATCAGTGAATCTCTGAAAATGCTGAGCTCTTTGACAGTTATGGGTGAGGCATGTACAATAAAGTAAACCAGACTAGTCTTAGCCAACCACACAAGTACTACCTAAGCTGCCAGTGGGGCAAAGATGTACCTTTGTGGTTGCTCGGTACCCACGCCTTCTTTGAAGTACCGGCCCAAACCCAAATTTTGAATTTAAATGCTTCTGGGCTCATTGACACGAGACGCCCAGTTGTTACTGCGCAGTAATTTAGCGCTTGCATAACCAAGTACTAAAGGACTGCGCAGTAACCAGCGTTACTGTGCAGTAGCGTCCTGGCATGTTTGCCTGGTGGCACTTACTGTGGAGTAGCTTGTTACTACTGCACAGTAGCGTCGCATCATGGTTTGTGCCTGGGGATGCTACTGTGCAGTAGTAATACGCTACTGTGCAGTAGTAATTAGCTACTGTGCAGTAAGCATCTCATCTAGACATGCCCATTGGGATTTGAAGGAATCCAAACTTAGGGGCTGGCCTCATGCCTATGAAGGGCCAAAGCAAGAATTAAGGGTTGATACAGCCCAGAGCTCTCTAAGGGAAGCTCGATTGCACATTCACATTTCATTTTGGTGGTAAGAGCAGGCAAATGGACATCATGCACAACCGTGTGCAAGTGAAGCCTACTAATATCTGATTACAGGTACTGTAAGGAGTGCAGGCTGCTCCTAATAGCTTGCAGGAGGAACAAAGTGTATGCAGTTTGTTCCCCAAGACATTTGGCCTGCATCTGCCCTATGTAGGCAGAATATCTCAGAATACTTCTGCTAGGACCCTGTAGCTCGTAGCATATTGGACAAAATCAAGGGCACAGTGTGAGCTTAAGGGATGCTATGTTGAATGTTTATGTACTTTTAACACAGAACATATTAAAGATAAAGAAAGCTCTCCATCAAAGTAAGGAAGAGAGGCAGTAGAGCATTCTTGTTCCAATGCTGTATGTAAAACACGTTTTTTTTAACTTTGGATCCAAATTAGGACTCTTCACAGACATGATTCATCACTTAACATTCTCCTGTGAACAAAACTGTGTCGAAATATATGAAGAACACTACTGTTTTAAATTAAGTACTTTTTTCCATACCAATCTAATTAATTGCAGATTTAGGCAACAGATAATTTATGTTAAAGTTATAATGTGATATTAATTCTGATTTTTTGATATTGAATTATCATTTTATGTAAAGATAATTACACAAAGCAACAGTGAAAAACTGGTCAGACATGCTGCCCAGTGAGAATTTTAGGTGACTTAGAGAAACAAACATAATATTTTACTATGGGGTACCTGATAGTCATTAGACAAGAACAGGTTAATTTTTCCAGAATCCTGGAGTTAGCAACAGTAATTATTTTGCTAATGCAGGAAGGGAGATCTTCACTGTGTGATGACTTTATCATCTGCTCCACTCTTCCATCATAAGCTCTGTAAGCAGTCTGTTCAGTGCCAGCCAGTACTTCCTCAGTTTTAAAGAATTGGAGATAGCTCTTCTATCCATGACCCAGGAATTAAAGGGCAGGGAGGATTTTTGAATCTCTGCTATCATTTTGGGTCTTGACTGAATACTTAGTTAGTATCTTTGGTTCTTCCCTTACGTACTGCCCTTCAATTTAAGTTTACGTAACCTGTGCCTTTTTATTTAGATGGTAGTACTTCCCTTTCAGATATTACAATGTGAATAAATTATATGTATTGGTCACCCACATTAGGATGTCTCTTTCAAGAGACTACCAGTTTTGAAAGTCACCTTATAGCCATAAGTGGCAGAAAGCTGGGGTTTGCGGGGCTTATCCCCACACCCACAACTAATTTCACGGTGGCCAGCAACAGCAGTAGCGACGCAGCGCATCTCAGCGTGCAGCCAGGCCTGCACCCCGTGTGCACTCGGTTCCACACAGTTGAGGAAGAAGAGGCTAACTGTGCATGTGTTGCACCACACAGAGTATGATGGGAGTTGTAGTTGTCATACATTCAGCCTCCCCAAATAATATTTTCTCCCTCTGTCTATGCTTATAGCAATTATAAATGTGGTGCTTATCCTCACTCCTGTTTCCCTTAAGAATCCTGCATTCTGGTTGTTGCTAACCCCTCTCTCCCAACCCCACATTCACCCCCATGTCTGGGCAAATGTGATTCTTTGCTTTCTAGCACTTTACATGGAATGATGCACAGCTTCCATATGTGATTTCTACATAAGATCCTGAAAATAAAGTGGGAAGACAGAATACCAAACACAGAAGTACTGGAGCACACTGGACTGGCACACTTAGAAACCACTGTCAAGAGGAAGTTGTAACAGATCAGCCGTGTCAGGAAAATGGGAGAAGACTATATCCCCAAGAATATTTTATATAGCAAGATTCAAGACAGCTCTAGAAAGCAAAGTTGCCCTTTGTGGTATGACAGTGTGTGCAATAATGATATGAAGTCATTCAACATCAATGTAGAAAGCAGGGAGGAGTGCTCAGAAT
>NW_017729009.1:24293647-24294325 GCF_001723915.1 Gavialis gangeticus
GTACTGGAGCACACTGGACTGGCACACTTAGAAACCACTGTCAAGAGGAAGTTGTAACAGATCAGCCGTGTCAGGAAAATGGGAGAAGACTATATCCCCAAGAATATTTTATATAGCAAGATTCAAGACAGCTCTAGAAAGCAAAGTTGCCCTTTGTGGTATGACAGTGTGTGCAATAATGATATGAAGTCATTCAACATCAATGTAGAAAGCAGGGAGGAGTGCTCAGAATCTTGTCCAGTCTGGAGGGAACATCTGGCACTGGGTGCAGCTCAACATGAAGTGGCTTTGATCCAGGGGATGAAAGCAAAAGAAGAAAACAGCTTACTGTAAATTTGGATTCCAACTCAGACAACATATGTATCTGTGAAACTTGTAACAAACTGTGTCACTCTCGAATTGAGCTTGTCAGCCACAAATGGATTCAACAGGCATCTGACTAAATCTGTTACATGTACACCATGATCTAGAGGATTGATGATTGCCTGCAACATGGAGTGATAGACACACGAGCTTGCGCTGTAGTATGGAACTGGCTCTGAGTTATACTGAGAGCCAGTCAAGTACCATGCTTATCAAGGGGGTTAGTGACATGAAAAACAAATGCTTCTGCTGTTGTTTCATAGTTTCATAGTTAGTGGTCGGAAGGGACCTGAGCAGATCATCAAGTCTGACCCC
>NW_017729009.1:24294336-24300231 GCF_001723915.1 Gavialis gangeticus
AGCATGGTAGTCCGCCATCAGGTGATCAGGGCTTCTCCTGTGGTCGTCCTTACCTTTTGCATGTATATATAAACCAGGCCAGTCTTGTATGTTTTCAAGACTTGTATGCTTCAAGATTTTCATCGGGAACCAGGAATTCCCTATGCAATCTCCTGGGAATCTGTTAGTCTATCAGCCTAGGTTACCTAGTGTTGCTGGCCATGGTAACCTTCTGAGACTTGCAAGCAGCAGCCTAGCAAGAAAAGCTGTACAGTACAGTCGCAACTTATGCGGGGGTTACGTTCCGAAGACAGTGCGTATGGTTGAAATTGCGTATAGTTGAAATTGTCGGGCTTTGGTGCCGAGCAGCCACTGCTGCTGCAGGGCCTGGACAAAGCAGGTGCGGCACCACACAGCCCGCGTGTGCAGTGCAACAGCTGCGCCTTCCGCGCGCACTCCTTGTCCCTCTCATCCTCTGCTGCCTCGTCCCGCCAGGGCAGCCAGCTGACCGTGAGCCCCCCAGCCATGCCGACACATGCAGGCATGTGCAGGCAGTACTACGCAGTGCCGCACTACGCGCTGTGCCCTGGCCGGCACCCGGTGGCCAGCCCCAGCAGCTGAGCGCGTATAGTTGAAATCGTGTAAGTTAAATACGCGTAAGATGCAACTGTACTGTGTGTTGAATTAGCCTTGAGCTTAAATGTAGCTATTAACCCTTCATCCTTAAATCTACCTACTTCTAATCAGATAAAAAGAAGCACCCCAAATGCATCCCTGATGATGTGATAATTAATTTCCCTGGAATTTTACCAGGGATGAAGCTGACCCATCAGGTCCCTTCTCTTTCCTCTTGATTAGATTATCCAGAGAAAGGCCTTGCAAAGCAATTCAGCTGATGCACACTCGCAACACACAGCCAAGGCAAATCTTGGAACCATCTCTATTTAATATTGATAGGAAAGGGGCTTATATGCTGGCCTGGTAAGGTTTTGCCATGAGAGCTTCACAGTGGTAATAAATCCTCCTTTTGTATCTCTTAAGCATCTGAAAAAAATCTCTTCATTTGTTGACTTGCAGAGAAGTGGGGAGAAAGGGGTCTCCAACAGGCTGGTGTTCTTAGTAAAGTATACACTCCATCACTTCTTATATATAGGTAGCCAAAATGTTTGGATGTCCAAGAACTGCACATATGGTGACAGACTGACTTGCCCACATTCTCTTCAGTGCACCATGGGGTATGGTGCTGCTCTTGCATGTCAGGCATTTAACCAGGTGCAGTGCAGAATTATATTGCTGCACTACATGACTAATAGCTCAGGTCAGACCTTCTGATGACGATAAAAATACCCAGGATCACTTCAGTCATGATCAAGTCAAAGAAAGTTTTGCCACTGGCGTCAGTTATGCAAAACTGTGTTTTTGCTGTCTCTCCTGTAAAGCAAAAGCCTTTTCCTATCGCCATACCTTTTCTGGCTGTCACAGATGTTACAACATGAGATGGATCCAAATTCCAGAGAGCTCAGACATTTTGCAGTGAGGGGGTTGGGTATGGTAATATTGTTTACAGCAGCAGGCAGTTAGGTCAGTGAGAGGCAACAGACACCTTAAAAAGTATCAAAAGAGAAAGGGAAAAAATAGCACTGTTAAGTTCTGGCTTTATTTTTAGTCTAAATTCAAAAAAGATTGACTTAGCTCTCCTCATGAACTCCAGCAAACACATTAGGCAACCAAACCCTGGTGGGAAAGTAGGTCATGATGCATCTGGACACATAACACATGATGAGGTTTCCGCTATGTTGTGAATATTTGCATTTATGACATAATATATAACGGCATGGAGGAAACAGTAATGAAAATGTTATTGTGCAATCAATGAACAGAGATTTTTGACAGCTCATAAAGACATGCAGTGGAAACTGTTTTTGAATAAAATCAGAGTTCTAAATTAACTGTTTAGTCATTTGAATGTTTCCGTTTGGGATGCTGAATAAAGACTTCAGCTTTTATTAGCACTCAGTGAATTCAGCCGAAGCACAGACTAGTTTGGAAATCAGCGGGGGCACAACTGGAATAACAGAGAGGTTATTTTCAGCATAACCCCTGGGCTTAGCAAGGTCTGCATTTTTCTTTCTTTGGTGAAAGCCTAGTTGCAACTTGCTTGAGAAGCAGCACAAAAAGCTCACAGATTCCCCAATTCTTTGAAGAAATAAACAAGGTGGGTTTTCATCTCTGTATGAACAATTTTGTCCTTTAAATACTCATTACCTGCTTCTACAAGTAGTGCCACAAAACCCCTTCTACACCTTAGCTATAACTTCCCCAAGTTTAGAATTAGGATCCAAGTCTTGCAAGTGACCAGCTATGTTGGACAGAGTTATTTGTATAAGACCAACAATTTGCCAGCTTTCTATTTGCCCATCTACCAGTTTCTTAAGCATTGTTGTATCTTATGCTGTAAGCCAAACACATGTTAATTGGCTTAGTGTTGTTCGACTTAGTGGAAGTAATATGGTAAGGCGAAAAACCTGCTCTGTCATTCGCCTGCACAGCCTGTGACTTGTCACCAGAGGCTTGGTAAGCAGAGACAGGACTAGGAGCAGGACCCACTCACTGCTCCCACTGGGCCAAGAGCTGGCCCATCATCATGTTGTTTCAGCGAGAGCAGAAGGACCTGGGGAAGCAGTTTCCCTTGGGCTCTCTGTTCTTACTGAGACTGACACAGTGGCACTGCCTGAGCTCCGGAGAAAAAAGGATTGGGTCCCTTGGAGCTCAGCTCTGGGACACTGGAAGACTTTACCTTAGGTGGAAGAGCTGTGGGAAATGGCTACACAGTAATGGAACAGGTACAAAATTAAGTGGATGGGATATAATCCTGCCCTGGGGTTGCATAGCTCTTAAGATGAATAATGAGTGCTTTAAACTGCTTAAAAAGTGTTAATGTGCAGCCAGTCCAGGGGGGGGTTAAGAGCTTCAGAAGCCACCTGAACTTATCATGTAACAAGGCCCTAAGTACACTGTGCATGTACTATTATCTCTGCTAGGGCACCTGGCTGTTCCTCCTACATGGTCATTTACACATAAGTAATTGTGTGCATATGCACCTAGTGGTGATCTGAGCCGTTTCAGAATGAGTGCATACTGCAGATGAAGGAACATCATATAACAAACAGGAAGAATTGTTACAGCCTTTCCATTTTTTCATTTTTAGTTGGTCCTATTATGCAGATCTTCAGCTGTAGAATGTGACACCTGGGTTCAAAACTCTCCTTTTAGATAATTTCTCTTTGAGAGCCCTTATCAGTATTTGTTGCTTCTCCTCCAGGCCTTAAGCAACTTCTCTGTGCTCTTAAATTTGCATAATCTTTTAGTCTGCAATTTTCAATTGCCGATGGGAGTTAGGTACCCAGTTCCACTGACACTGCACTGCAAATTCCATTATGCACTTTTGAAAATTGCAGCCTTCAAGTTGTTTTGCACCACCTCCTTTAAGTCTGCTTTATGTAAATACCGATGATTGATTAGCTGACATTTGTACAGTGTTCTGAATATATGAAATGTTAAGTGCAATGTTTGAATGCTTGGCTAGTACCTTGTTACTCAGTTTGTATGGAGGCCAAAGTTGAGAGCTATATAGTGGAACATGGCTTGAGTGAGAGAGACCTAAACTCTCTCTTGTTTGCTATTGCACTGCTTCTAGTAGCAAATAAATCAAAATGGACAGGAAGAAAGAAAAGAACCCTTGAACCAGTCACCATCATTTATCTGACAACCGAATAGAAAGAAAGAAGAAACAAAGAATAAAACAAAGAAATAATTTTGTATTGTTTGAGTTGTGTCATCACAACAAAACATCTCAGGTCGCTTATATTAATCATAGAAAAATAGGGACATCAGGTCATTTACTCCAACCCACTGCATAAGGCAGGATCATCTCTGTCTAAACCATCCTAGCCAAGTGTTTGTCTAACCTGTCTTAAAAACTTCCAAGGATGGAGATTCTTTAACTTCTCTAGGTTGTAAATCTTGTAAATACAAACAGCAACAACAATTTAACATTACATTTTTATAAAGCGAAAACTACTGGCACAACTAAATTACTGCTTAGGAATTCAGTCCAGAAAATGAGCCCTAAATGAAATCACATAGGTGGAAGAAAGTTTGTATGAAGAGAACTGTCCTGGAGCTGGATGAAATAATTGTGAAAATGCTGTTTCAGCCATCCGAAAACTATTAATGAATTCAGGTCAAATTTGCTAAAACATTTTGGTAGAAAAAAGGTCAGCGATAGATTCACAAAACTGCGGTAGTAGGTAGAGTCTGTGGTAGAGGGTGGAGGGGAAGTCCCTGATAGAACATTCCCTAAGAGAAGGTAGAAGACCCAGGACTCGGGCTTAATTTCCACTGCTGCCTCGAGAGATTTGAATCTGTCTCCTTTCTTCAGTGAGACGGACTCTAGATGCCAGGTTATTGGTTTTTCAGGGATGGTTGGGTATCTCTTAGCTCTTCTCAAGAAGCAACAAGCAAACTTTCGTTGGAGCAGAGTTTGGAAACCAGAGAGTAGGTAAGTGACTATTACAGTAAAGATTTGTTCTCTCCTGCATGCTCTCCATCTTAACTACCTGACATTGTTCTAGGTGGTATAAAATACTTAGCGAGAGAGTGAAGGAGATCCCCCTTCCTGCTTTGGCACACTTTGTAGTCTGGAGGTTAGGGGACCAACCTGCAAGGTGGGAGCCTTGATTCAAAACCCCTGTCCTGAATGAGTGTGTGTTCAAACGTGGGTCTCTCATTTGAGTGTCTTAAACTTGGTACCCTGAGCTGCTCAATAAAAAGTAGATATCATCAACTATACTTCTAGTAACGTTGTGGAGTTTGCACTACATTCCCTTCACTTTTACTGTTAAGTGTCCAAATGAAGCATTATATTGCAAGTAGAATGGAATGCTTCATGTCACATGAAATGATAGAGGGTGTCTGGGGGGTAGGATGTTTATTTATGGTTGGGGATGAAGAATAAAAAACCAGACTGAATAGATCCAAACCATAGCAGGGTTTATTTTTTATTTTATTGGGGGGGGGGCGCGGGGCGGGGTTGTTTCTTTTCTTTCTTTCTTTTTAACTTTTTAATTTAGGAACTTAACAACATTGTCAATTGTTTGCACAGCCCAGTATCACTCATACTCACAACCAGGGGTACAAAAACATTTTCTTAAGCTATTTGCAGATAAAGTTGCTTTGGGCATTCCATGCCCTGTGTATGTCATTTTGCCATGAAAGTAATGATGGTGAATCCAAGTGTCTGTTATTTTGGAACTTGAATATTAAGTTTACCCTCTCGGAGATCAATCTTGCAAGATGCTGAGGACTCAAGCCAGGATCTTGCACTTAAACTTTAGTTTTGCATACTTAATGTTAAACAAGTAAACAATTCCATTGACCTTCACTGTTACAATATGAACAATCTGTTCAAACCTGTCAAGTTTCTAGGTTTTTAACTAGGAATTTAATTTTAATTTATTCTAAAAGGTATATTCACTCTAAAGGCAAATATAGTTATTTACAAGCAATTATATATGACTTTTGGTGGAAAATGATATGAAAATTAGTTACTTCTGCCATGTTCAGACACTGTTAATGAAGTCTGGGCCTTCTTTAAGCCCTTAAAACAGAAGCACTTCAAAACTGGACTATTTTGTTGCTGGGAGTATACAGATGTGCACTGCTGTGCATAAGGTGAAAATGCATGCTGAATGCTGGGTAGCTGCAACTGTTTGAATTTCATGCAAACTTCACGCGGTACTCATGTCATGATCAAGTGGGAAGAAAATTAGGGTACGGTGCTTGATTTAAGCATCTGGAATCAAGCTTTGGTGCCAGTAAATCCTCTCTCCTCCCTGCCCTCCCTTCCCCCCCCCC
>NW_017729009.1:24300343-24301503 GCF_001723915.1 Gavialis gangeticus
CCCCCCCCCCCCGACTACTCCTGATAAAAAGATTGTAAAACCACATTTTTATGGGGTTAGGTGATTCAGAGGAATGTTCTAGCTGAACGCTCCAACTCTCCTTCTAAGATCATCACTCGGGGTCATTTCTTGGCAATAGCCATGTTCTGAGACTAAGTTGCAATGAGCTAATGGAACCAGGTCCCCACATGTACTGAATTACTAGAAAAAGAGGGTGTATTAGGCCGTTTTTTCAGACTCCTTAGTTTGTCAAGGGCCAAAACAGTTCTTGCTCTAACCAAGAGCACCCTAGCTTCAGAGGTCCCAGAGGATTGTTGTGCTAGTGTTGATGTTCTAGAGGAGTACTGTTTGCCCTTGGCAAGCCTGTTCTTATTGGCATCCCCTTATCTTACCATCTGTGAGGAAAACAAGTTATTTAGCCTCATTTGTGTCAGGGAGAAGACTTTGCTAACCCTTTAGGGCAGGTCTTCTGTTGTTGCCTTTTGCTGCCTCAGCAGTCTGAGCCCAAGACTGAGAACAGAGCCCCAGATGTGGGGTTATTATCTGTTTTGTTCTTAGACTGTAGATTCACCCATTTGTTATTTGGAAAGCAAGGCATTTGTCAAGTTTTCAACATTCACTTTGCATGGTATGATTAGCCATTTCTTCAGAATGCTGCTTGGCATACCACCTGTTCCCTGGAGAATTTATCTACCATTGACATTTAGTTTGCACTGATCAAATGATTCAGTTACTATCCTTGCCCCCAGGTGATGCTTGCCTTGGAGTATTTTATTTAATTGGCATGAAGGTCTTCATGCACTAGGAAGGGTTTGCTAGAATGGCTATACCAGCCCACCTTCCTAGAGGAGACTCGGGTTATACCAGAAAAATTGTTTTTTTAATATAAGTTATAGCAGTTTCCTGATCAAAATAAGTTATGTCATTAAACGGACACTTTTGCCAGCATAACTGTGTCCACTACAGCTGTTGCCAGCACAGCTATTTTAGGGATGTGATATTTTCCCACTGTTCTATATGACATAGACATACTGGCAGAACTTTTAAGCAGAAATGAGACCTAATTTTGTAGCTACTAAGAAATAGCCAGACACTAACTAGTTTTCATCAGTTGAGTCCACTGACCATTTATATGATGGAGCTATGCTAGAGATGAAGGG
>NW_017729009.1:24306503-24306912 GCF_001723915.1 Gavialis gangeticus
GGGAAAAGGGCCATGGGGGGTGGGGCGGGAAGTGGGGCTGGGGCTGGGGCAGGGATTGGGAGGGAGCAGGGTGGAGCCGGGCCCAGGATCGGGATCGGGATAGGGGCTAAGGCCCACTGTGCCTGTGTGGCTACCCCTTCCCCCATTCCTGGGGTCATTGCCCAGTACCGGTACCTCCTGTGCCGATGAATCCGCTGCCTCCCAGCCCCACACCAGCCCTGGCTGCCTCCCCACCCTGGCCCTGGCCCCAGCCCTGGCTCTTGCCCCACACTGCCCAGGGGGGCTTGGAGCCAGGGCCGGAGTGGGGCCAGCCTTGGGTGTGCTATCGGGCCGGAGAGGATGGAGCCCTCGGGACCCCACTGCCCACCCTGCCCCGAGTTCTGGCCCCAGCGCAGTTCTGGCCCCAGCC
>NW_017729009.1:24311912-24313978 GCF_001723915.1 Gavialis gangeticus
TGTAGATTCACCCATTTGTTATTTGGAAAGCAAGGCATTTGTCAAGTTTTCAACATTCACTTTGCATGGTATGATTAGCCATTTCTTCAGAATGCTGCTTGGCATACCACCTGTTCCCTGGAGAATTTATCTACCATTGACATTTAGTTTGCACTGATCAAATGATTCAGTTACTATCCTTGCCCCCAGGTGATGCTTGCCTTGGAGTATTTTATTTAATTGGCATGAAGGTCTTCATGCACTAGGAAGGGTTTGCTAGAATGGCTATACCAGCCCACCTTCCTAGAGGAGACTCGGGTTATACCAGAAAAATTGTTTTTTTAATATAAGTTATAGCAGTTTCCTGATCAAAATAAGTTATGTCATTAAACGGACACTTTTGCCAGCATAACTGTGTCCACTACAGCTGTTGCCAGCACAGCTATTTTAGGGATGTGATATTTTCCCACTGTTCTATATGACATAGACATACTGGCAGAACTTTTAAGCAGAAATGAGACCTAATTTTGTAGCTACTAAGAAATAGCCAGACACTAACTAGTTTTCATCAGTTGAGTCCACTGACCATTTATATGATGGAGCTATGCTAGAGATGAAGGGCTGGTGCCTTGCATAAAGCCAGTACTAAAATTCTTTTGACCCTTGTAGGAATATCTTTTTCCCTGGCTAAGGTGGTAGGAAGCTGCCCAGTCTTGTCCCAGCTGGAAATTACACACTATTATTTAGCAGTTTCTGTAAGATGCCTCTTGTATGTGAGTCACTGTCTGTGCACAACCTCCAGCCCAGTTGGACTCAATCCTGGTCACAGCCCTTCAACCATGTCAGGATAAAGTCTAATGCTAATATCTCAAAATCAGTGTTGCCGGTTGCTGCTACTAATTTATATACAGTATGTGGTTCATTCTGTCTTGGATCTTTTTTCATGTTGCCTTTGTTTTTACGTGTTATATTTTTATTTCTCTGTGATCATTTTGGAATTAGACCGGGTTCTAGTGTTACTCTTCAGGAAGGAGCACATTTAGAAGGGCTGAGGCCATCTTTTGTGTGTCTACAAAATGAACTGTGCTTTTCACTACCCACTTTGTCTCCAACAAAGGTACTGACACAAGGGGTGCAATGGCTCAGATTTGACTCATCATTCATAGCTACTAAATGTGGGAGAACGCTTTGCTGGGACAGATTGTATTGGTAAAGGGGAAAGTACCTTTCTGAAAATAAGCCTTAAATAAAAACCTTGAAACCAGCATCCTAGGGTAATATAGGAAACATTTGCTGACACCAGACAATTGACAGGTTATTCCACAGCTCACCGGGAAGTCTAGGGCCTCCAATGGCAGGCTTAGAGGCCTATAATCTAATACCAGAAGCATGGGAAACAAGCAGGAGGACCTGGCCTTCCTGCTAACCAACAACTAATATGACCTCATAGGGATTATGGAGACCTGGCGGGACTCCACCTATGACTGGACCACAGGCATAGGGGGATACACCCTGTATAGGAGGGATCGTGCTGGAAAGACGGGCAGAGGAGTTGCTCTCTACGTGAAGAAGCATTATACCTCCCTAGAAGCAGAGATTGGAAACAACGAAAGGCGACTTGAGACCCTCTGTGTCAAGATACAGGGAGAGCATGAGGAAGGGGATTTGACTGTAGGAGTTTACTACAGACCTCCAAAGCAAGTGGAAGATCTTGACTGGGAAGTCTCTGGAGAACTGGCAGAGGCGGCACCACAGGCAGAGGGAGAAAATGATTCGCAGGGGAGGGGGGTCAGCATGTTCATGCACACGCGTGTCATCCCCCCAGTGGGAAAGTCTGCAAGGGAAGGGGCAAGGGCAGCAAAATGGAAGCTGTAGTGAAATTGAGAAAGAGGAGGGGAAGGTGCTTTGAAACAGAGAGAGTCTTGAGCTCAAAAATAAAACTTAGCTACTCAGGGTCCCCCATCATCACCACCAAGGTGGTGCAGGTTAAAAAGTGGTTTTAAATTACAACAGTTTAAAAAAAAAAAAAATTAAAAAATTGTTTTTTGGGAAGCCATCCAATTGTCCAGTCTGCCCAACCATCTCAG
>NW_017729009.1:24318978-24329366 GCF_001723915.1 Gavialis gangeticus
TGGCAGAGGCGGCACCACAGGCAGAGGGAGAAAATGATTCGCAGGGGAGGGGGGTCAGCATGTTCATGCACACGCGTGTCATCCCCCCAGTGGGAAAGTCTGCAAGGGAAGGGGCAAGGGCAGGGGGAGGGAAAAGGGCCATGGGGGGTGGGGCGGGAAGTGGGGCTGGGGCTGGGGCAGGGATTGGGAGGGAGCAGGGTGGAGCCGGGCCCAGGATCGGGATCGGGATAGGGGCTAAGGCCCACTGTGCCTGTGTGGCTACCCCTTCCCCCATTCCTGGGGTCATTGCCCAGTACCGGTACCTCCTGTGCCGATGAATCCGCTGCCTCCCAGCCCCACACCAGCCCTGGCTGCCTCCCCACCCTGGCCCTGGCCCCAGCCCTGGCTCTTGCCCCACACTGCCCAGGGGGGCTTGGAGCCAGGGCCGGAGTGGGGCCAGCCTTGGGTGTGCTATCGGGCCGGAGAGGATGGAGCCCTCGGGACCCCACTGCCCACCCTGCCCCGAGTTCTGGCCCCAGCGCAGTTCTGGCCCCAGCCCAGTGCAGTTCTGGCCCCAGCCCACAATGGCAGCCTGCCCTGCCCCACACAGATGTGGGGGCACATGGCCCCTGTGCCTCCTGGGGTGCACATAGCACATACCCCCCGGACAAGCCTGTCATGGCTCATTCCCATGCCCGGCAGGCTGGGCATCTCCTGCCCCTCCCTAGCCCCAGCCCCAGCCCCAGTCTCTCCCCACCCCTGCTGCAACCACCAAAAGCCCTCAGTTGGGCTGCCTTGTGCCCTACCACTGCCCCGTGTTTGGGGGGGCTAAGTCCTGTTAGCCCCCTCCCCCCTTCTGCCCCCTATGGGCTGCACACTCTCGGAGCATGGTTGTCATGGGTGACTTCAACTACCCAGACATCTTGTGGGATGAGCAGTCAGCAAGATCTCATCACTCACAAAGCTTCTTCACTTACATTGAGGAGCTCTATCTCGCTCAGGAAATCTACAGGCTGATCAGAGGCAAGGCACTCCTAGACTTGATTCTGGCCACAGGGAATGACTTAGTGAGCAATCTGAAAATAGAAGGGAAAGTGGGCACAACTGACCATGAGATGATTACTTTCTCCATCCACTGTAAATCAGGGAAATCAGCCAGCAAGGTTGAAATCCTTGATTTTAGGAAAGCTGACTTCCACATGCTCAGGAGATTGGTTGGCAAGGCCCTGTGGGACCTTTGTCCGACGAGGAAAGGAGTACAAGGAGAATGGTTGTTCCTCAAGGAGGCGAACCTAAATTCTCAAAGAAGTGTATTCCCTTTTATAAGAAAGGCAGCAAAAGGGTTGGGACCCCCTTGGCTCAATAGGGAAGTCAAGGACCTCTTGAAATCAAAACAAGAAGCCTACAAGGGATGGCAATCAGGAACAGCTACCAAAGAGGAGTACACAGCAATAACCTGCACCTGTAGAGAGCTGATCAGGACAGCAAAAGCGGAAACTGAATACAAACTGGCAACCAAAATCAAGGACAACAAACAGTCCTTCTTTAGACTAAATATCTACAAGTCAACAGGACCAGATGAACTACACCCAAAAGTGCTAAAGGAACTGGCCGATGTCATCGCACAATGTATGGCCAAGTTATTTGAAGATTCATGGCACTCAGGAGAGGTCCCAGAAGACTGGAAGAAGGCCAATGTGGTGCCTATCTTTAAGAAAGGGAGAAAGGAAGACCCCAGGAATTACAGGCCAATCAGTTTGACCTCAATCCCGGGTAAAATCTAGGAAAAAATTATCAGAGTCCATCACTAACAAGCTAACAGAAGGCAGTCTTCTGAAGAACAGCCAACATGGCTTCGTTATGAGCAGGTCATGCCAGAGGAACCTCATCTCCTTTTATGATCAGGAAATTCGCCACCTGCATAGGGGAAATGAGGTTGTTGTCATATACTTGGATTTCAAAAAGGCCTTTGACCTGGTTTCCTATGATATCCTTATGGTTAAATTGGAAAAATGTGGCCTCGGCTACTTTACGGTCCAGTGGCTAGGTAACTGGCTCTGTGGTAGGACCCAGAGAGTACTGATAGATGGGACTGAGTCATTATGGCAGAAGGTGACCAGTGGCTTCTCTCAGGGACCAGTACTTGGACCAGTGCTTTACAACATGTTCATCAACGATTTGGATTCGGGTATTAAATGCGAACTGGCAAAGTTCGCTGATGATACCAGACTATGGTGGGGCATAGTCATGGTCCAGGACAGGCTGGCACTACAGGCTGACTTGGACAGGCTTGCGAGGTGGTCACACCTTAACCTGATGTTGTTTAATACAGAGAAATGTAAAGTGCTCCATCTGGTGAGAAATAATCCAAAACATACTTACGGGCTCGGCAGTGCTACACTAGCCAGCACCACAAGCGAAAGAGACCTGGAGGTTGTGATAGACAAAATGAACATGAGCCACCAATGCAACACTGTAGCTGACAGAGCTAATCAAACACTGGTATGCATCCACCAAGGCATCTTGAGCAAGGCTAAAGATGTCATCCTCCTGCTCTACTTGGCCTTGGTGAGACTGCAGCTGGAATACTGCGTTCAGTTCTGGGCGCCGCACTTCAGGAAGGATGTGGAGAAGCTTGAGCGAGTCCAAAGGAGGGCCACACACATGATTAGAGGCCTAGACACCAAGTCACATGAGGAGAGGCTGAAAGACTTGAGACTGTTCAGCCTGGAGAAGAGAAGACTCAGAGGGGACTTGGTGGCAGCCTATAAGTGTATTGGGGAGTACATCAGGGCCTGTGGGAGCAACTATTTACCAAGGTCCCCCAGGAGAGTACTAGAAATAATAGGCACAAGCTGATTGAAGATTGCTTCACACTAGACATAAGAAAAAATGTCTTTATAAGTCGAGTACGGAGGGTTTGGAACAGGCTCCCCCCAGAAGTGGTACAGTCACCCACCCTGGCAAGCTTCAAAAAGTGTCTTGATGCCCATCTTGCTGGGGTCATCTGACCCCGGCGGTCTTTCCTGCCCAAGTGTATGGGGGCTGGACCCGACAATCTGTAAGGTCCCTTCCAGCCCCTAAAAAGTTATGAAACTATCAAACATATGATGAAAACAATATGTTCAGTTAAATGCTCTATTTTATATAATATTTACAATTTACAAGTTCTCCATTTTCCTTTATTTTAATCCAGTGAAAATCTGTGTGCACGTGTGTACAAGTGATAAATCTTTTAATACATAATATAATAAATAGTCTAATGATCCATACACATTGCATGTTTGTTTGCATACTTTCCTTGAGCATCTAGTCACCATAAACAAGATTGCAGCTGCGGGCATCTCTCTCTCAGATATCCCTTATTAGCTGTTTGTGGCTGCAGTCACCACACCAGTTTTGTGCATACATGCCATTTAGGTATTTCTCTGAATCAGAAAGAACAGAAGTTTTAACTTTCATCAAGATAAGCAAGTTTACCTGTCAGGTCATGAGAACATAAGAAGGAGAGTGCTTTCATGCCCAGTCATCATTTTATCTGAATTTTTTCTAAATGGAAAATATTCTATTTTTAGTATTGGTTTTCTCAACTCCTACACACTTGCTCTCCCTTTTGCTCCCTCTCTTGCTTTTTTCCTTCATCCTCTCCCCTTTCTGTCTTTCTCTTTCAAACAGAAAATCACTTTAAAAATTCAAAAAGTAATGCCTCCCTTCCACAAGGCAAGGAATCAAGCCTATACTTCAGAGAAGAACGCTCAAGTTCTCCAGGCTTTTCAGTAATAGAGCTGTGTGTCCTAATGAAGCGATACAGATATAGCTACACAGAAACACCGCAGCTCTAGTGTAAAATGTGGTTTTGAATAGGGGTAAGTTGTACAAGTGTAGACACACATGATGCACAGCTTCAGCACATCTACACTGGTGGGTAAGCGGTGTACCAGATCCCTGAACAGGCATAACAGAATGAAATATGAATTTCCCCCTTCAGTACATCTGACAGAGCTCTTTTTTCCTGTCTGTCAGATGAGTTTTTTAATGAGAAACTAGCAGCCTTTTGTTATAGTCTTATCAAAATAAGTCATACACACTTGAATTGTGTTCATTCAGGGCTGTGAGACAAACACAGACATGTCTTAATGTTTTACAGGCATGAGGCTTTATGGAGAGGATTGAGTTCTGAAAACAGCTTTGTTTTTTTGATTGCCGAGACCTTCATTATAATACCTTCTTCTTTGCTTCTCCCAGCTCCTGCAGTGTATGTTGCTTAAACATATCTGGATGCAGACCAAACCAGAGTATGGCTGGTTCAAGAAAGCCCATAGCAGCACTCGATCTAAGCCATTAGATGATAAATGCTCTTGCCTTTTTATGATTTGGCTTCTCTTCAACTTTCTGCCTGTTATTCCTAAACTCTGTTTCTTTTTTGGCTGCTTGTTGCTGGTACTGAATGGTGGAATAAGTATCCCAAGTTCAATGTCCACAGAGTGAGTCCAGAATGGTGTCCATTCTTTGCTAAGTTGCTTGCAGCCTGAATATGGAGCAAAGCCAAACTCTCATACTCTGCATTCTTCTTCTCTCCTGGAGGCCATTATTCTAAAAGGAGAACTCCTCTACTTGTTGCAAAAAATCTGGACACGTGCCACTAATAAAGAGTGCAATGTGCGATTAATGGTTGAGGTAATGAGCTGTATAAAGCAGGTCAAATGACTAGAGAATGAGCTGAAGAACGAAGCAGGAGCTGGTGGTGTTCTTTTGAATTTCTGTCTTGAAAATGCAGGATAGTAATACATGGCCCAGTCCTGGAGCTGTTAGTCACACAAAACCCCTGTCAGAATCAGTGGACCAAATTGTACAGTGGTTTCTTTGGGCCTGATTCTACAGTGCTAATTCAAGCTAATTTTCCCGTGTAACCAAAAGGGCTTTTGCTGGCTTATACGGTATACAACTCTACCAGCTCCTCCCTCCTTTCTCAAGTCCTTACTTATGCAGCATTCCCATGGGTCTTAATTGGCATTGGTGGCAATTCCTGAAAAAATGGCAATATAAGGTATTCATTAGTTTGCAGAATTGGATCCTGTCTCCTGACAAAAGGATTTGATCCATGGATCAGACAAATCCACAGGATTTGACCCTTGGTTTGCTATTTCAGGCAGGCTATAGGTAACTGTCCTGCACTGGACATCATTAGAAGGATACACAATTTCTAGTCAAACTCTAAGCCCTTGTGTTCCTTGAGATATCAGCCATGGTGTTCTGTGGCAACTCTCTACTGTAGACAAGGCAAACTTATACAGACTGAGATTTACACCAGGGTAAACTGTGGGAGTCCAAGCCACATTGCCCTCTTATAGATAATGTCTTAGTTAGATGTTTTGACTGGCACAACTGTAGTCATGGCTAAAATCTCAGTGGAGCGAGGCTTGAGGGAATGTCTCTACTGCAATCATAGGTGTGATTGCAGCACGCATAGGCTTACCTGACCTGATTTTAATTTAGTTAACATTGATAATAACAGTGGTGACGCACTGGCACGGATTTTACTGCAGACTATATAAGCCCTCCAAGATCTTAGGTATGTATTTGGGTAGCTACTAGTTAGGGTGGGATCTAGGGGCATGTGTACATGACACAGGAGTTAATGTATACCACCCGAAAATTTTAATGCGGCTTTTTTTTGGTGCAGTGCATTTTTGTTTCCATGATAGTGTTCGTGTTTTCACGAACGGCACTTTCATGTGAGTTAAGCCCCCATGTGTCATTCCCTGCAGATTTCAGTAGAGGGAGTCAAATACCAATTTATCCCCTAGAATGTCTTTCCTAATATATTACAACAGGAGGCGCATGTGAACCACCTGGGCTCCTCAGTCCCTGCCCCCCGACTCTCACTGGGCAGTCCTGACTCTCACTGGGAGTCTCCCATGGGCATGGTCATGGTTGCACCTGCCTATACTCATTTGGTCTGGTCTTTCTCCATCTGTACGCAATCCCAAAGACCCCATCCCAGTCTCAAAGACAAGTCGTGTAAATCCTCCCCTCCCATTCTTTTCCCTTCTCATCCCACCATGTTACAAATATATGGTGTTTTTTTCATTAACTAACTGCTTAATAACTGCTATATCGTAAGAGTAGCAGGTGGGGCTATGATACCATAAGAGTAGTGGGTGGGTAGGCAGGTGGGTGGGTGTTTTTTGCTGCCCCATTGATTAGCGATTGCTGTCAATGTTGGTGGTGGTGAGCTCTTCTGGCTTTTTTGTTTTTTTTTTTTTCTGGACTACATTTCCCAGCATGCCTGAGCTCATTGATCTTAATACAGTTTCCAGTGGGGGCTTCTGCTGGAACCCTCCCATTCCCTGCCCAGGCACACCATCAATCTGTTTATGTAGTGCCACATATGGTTTTTGGAGGTGTGCTGTGAATTGCTTTATAAATGCTTTTGGAATGTTTTTCAAAATGTGGCTTGCTGTTCAACTTGATCCCCCCACCCCTGGGGGCTCATTCACATGTGGGTGATGGTGCATAATGTCCCCCTCCCCCAAACCACTCACAGTCTGAAAGCAGCAAGCCCCTAGCCCAGTCCAGATTTCCTTCCTCTTCCCCTGACTGTCCTCCCTTCTGCCCGCTGTCTGCAACACTGCATGCCCCTGTAGACAGACACAGATTTAAAGTGTAAAAAACCGAATTTATTTTAGAACAAAGCACTCCTAGGGGTGTTGTCAGCAATATATCCTGCCAGACAATTACGCACAAGGGCTGCCTGACTAGCCTCTCCTTGAGGATATCTCCTCAGTCCCTTGCTGCTGCTGCTGCCCCGTGTCTCTGTTGTCTTGCCACTGTCTGTTGCACTTCTTTTTCCCACAAGTCCTTGAAAACCTCTCTGCGGCTCTCACAGGTATTTGGGTGGCAAGCTTTCACCGAAGCTCATGCCGCTGCTTCTACACTGCTGTTGTCTACTGATGCTGTAATCCCACCTCTGATTCCAGTGCAAAATACCCTAAATTTCTTTCCCTTTAATATTGTGGAAAATAGGACAATGAATGGAAAAAACAAACAGTCAAGGTGCTGGTGTTATAAAGCTGATGGCGTGATCTGAAACTCAAAACCACAAGGAACATTCGTGCTCTGAGTTTCCTGTTCAAAAGGGATTGTGTGTTACTTCCTTTCGAGTCAGACACTAAGTGCAAGCTCTTAGAATGACCTTAGTAGAGGAGCTAAGCATCAAATGGGGTTTTATAGCACTGCTGGGGTTTGAAATTAGAACAGAGGAAGGAAATAATAGATTGTTCTTTCTAGTGAAATGCTTACTTGTCATAAAAAGCATGTGGTTTAGGAGAGATTAACCTGTTGAGCAGCCTCTCCTACCTATCTCATATACAAAGGGTGCTGCCTAGATTTGAATTCTACTGTTTTATTTTAATTAAAAATAATGTTATGGTCTCTTTCCAAATTTTCCTTTTGCTACTACAGTAGTTTCAGTCCATGTGTGAGAATTTGCATAAACACATTTTAGGCGGGAGTAGTTCTTTACAAAATAAATAAGTTTTATTAAAGCACAAGATTCCTGGCATCTGGCTTGGGTTGGCAGTGAACTATGTGACTTTCTGCATCTAGATCTGTATCAGCTGTATCACCTGGTTGGTCATCGTCTAAATGGTAGTCTTTGCACAGTGGCTAATGTGTGGCATATAACAATAAATTAATGAATCTCAGTTGTATTTCTAGGGGACAGATAAGTCCATATTATAGAAACCACCGTTTCCATTTTATCTACCAATCTAAATATTTACATCTAGAAGAAGCAGAGAAGTTTCAGAAAAGAGCCACAGGTATGATTGCAAGTTTAAACATATAGTGAGAAACACAAGGAGCTCCATTTATTTATCAAAGAGAAGGTTGAGGAGCGAATAGATAACAGTCTATTAACAGACACAAAGGGAAGGCAACAGAATCAGGTTATGTCATTCTGTGAGAGACATGTCTGAGAAGATACAATGGTTGGAAGCTGAAGTTGGACACATTAGGAGTAGAAATAAGGTGCATTTGTTTAAGAATGAAGGTTATTAACTATTGGAATAGTTTACTAAGGACTACAGTAAAATATCACCAAATTTTTTTTAAAATCAATTTTAAGATATTTTACTAAATTAGATATTTTAGTTTAACCACAGTTATTGACAGGAAGCAGTGCTAGATGTGCTGGGGAAACTTACTTGACTGTTCCTTGGCTTATGCCCATCCTCTGGGCAAGAGAAAAGCTCAAGTTTACAGGAGTTTGTCTCAGGCACTAACCCCACTTTAAAAAATAAATGTACCCTATTGCAAAGCATTTATGATTTTACAGGAGAGTCAGATTCTTCTTCCATTTGCCTGTGTACAATAATCCATACAACAAAGCAGGCACTGAAGGCACAGACAGAAGTGACAATTTTTGCCTGATCTGGCCCTTGAAAGCTCTCTATAGCCATGAGCAAACAGAAGTGCATGGCTGGAGAGCACTTTTAAAGGGTCTGATCCCACAAAAATCTGAACCCTTATTGGATGAGGGTTCAGATGAAGATGCTCCAGAATGGAGCGGCTTCAATAACTTTTGCCTGTGCCACCTCCCGGCCCTGGCGCTATTTTCAGAATGGGGGGTGGGAAGGGATGTATTGGAGCCACCTTGAGGGGCTCCAGTCTACCCACCCCACTCTCCAGCGCTAGCTGGGGAACCCCCAGAATGAGCTCCCTCCACTCTTTTTCCCCCCTCCCATTCTAAAAACAGCGCCAGGGCTGGGAGGGGAGAGTGGCATTGCTAAGGGAGAACAGCTGCAGGCTCACAGCCACTCTAAACAGCAGCTGGATTCCCCAACCCCTGAGGCACAATAGTGAACTTCTGTTGGGTCCGGGGGATTGTTGTAACTCATAGACATTAGACATTAGGGCTGGAAGGGACCTTGGAAGATCATTGAGTCCAGCCCCCTGCCCCAGGGGCAGGAAGTCAGCTGGGGTCATAGGATCCCAGCAAGATAAGCATCCAGTTTTCTCTTGAAGGCGTTCAAAGTAGGCGCTTAAACCAGCTCCAGTGGCGGGATATTCCAGACCTTGGGGGCTCAGACAGTAAAGAAATGCTTCCTTATGTCCAGTCTGACAGGGTCTTGCAGGAGTTTATAACCATTTGACCTTGTTGTCCCTTGGGGCGCTCCGGTGAACAAACGTTCCCCCAGATCCTGGTGAACACCCCTTATAAACTTATAGGTGGCCACCAGATCACCCCTGAGCCTGCGCTTTTCCAGGCTGAAGAGTCCCATAGCTGGCTGAAGAGTCCCATGATGCTTCCTGCATTACAACAGGGAGCTGCATTTCTGTCTATTTCTGAGCCTTTTGTTACTTGATTCAGTTTGCAGTTCCTCTGAATTGATGTTTTATTGCCGGATGGTAAAGGAACTTTTCAGCCTATAAGGCAGGGGTGGGCAATTATTTTGGGTGGAGGGCTGCCTCCCGAGTTCTGGCAAGCTGACGAGGGCTGCATGGGTAGCCTGCCCCTTTACAGGTGCCCTGCACTCTGGTTGCCATTTTGTGTTCAGAAGTCGTGCCTAACCCCTGACCTTTGCCACCAAAAGTCCCTCCCCCTGCCTCCAGAAATACTCCTTTTAGCAAAGAGTTTTGCTATCTCAGAACCAGAAAAATACCAAATTATATTCTAAATATTGAACATCTATAATATTTATTAATTTGATTTCAAAAAATATTTGTGTCCTGATTTACATGTGCTTGTGTAGTAGACATAGAGGTGGTTGTACAATAGCTTAAAATGAAGTCTTACTCTTGTATAGTATGGGGGGTGGGTATACATTTGTGGGCTGTGGGCTGCGGGTGTGTAAGTATGTGGGGTGTGGGGAAGGGTGAAGGTGTGTGTGTGGAGTTCTGGGGGGTGGATGGGTGTGGGTGTTTGGGTGAGGGAGCATGCGGGACTGTGTGTGGATGTGTGGGTGGGTATGAGGTTTGTTGGGGGTTGTGTGTGGGGGAGAGTGGCTGGGGTGTGTGAGGGCATGTGGGGGTCTGCAAGTATGGCAGTATGAGAAGGGGTGTGCATGTGGGACTCACCCTACGAACACACGCACACACTCTGTCCCTCCCTCATTGCTCTCTCTGTCTCTCCTCCTTACTCACTGCATGGACACATGCACCTCCACCCTGCACCTGCTCCTGGCCCCAGGGTATTGGTGTGGGCCCTCTGCTCCCACAATCTGACCACGGAGCTGGGAACCATGTGGTGCAGGAGTGGCTAGCGTGCAGAGTGCAGCAACAACTGGGTGGGAGCACGGGACTCACACCAGTGTCCCGGGGCCAGCACCGGCAGGTCCCAGAGCGGGGCAGCAGGAGCTTGTGGCAGGGGTCTGTGGAGCTGGGCTGGGCTGTGCTAGCAGGGACAG
>NW_017729009.1:24329422-24338315 GCF_001723915.1 Gavialis gangeticus
CTCCTGCTGCCTTGCTCTGGGCACTTCCCTGCCTGCCCACCGGCTGCTCCTGCAGCACGTGGCTTCTGGCTGCATCACCAAACTGTGGGAATCAGCAGGAGTCAGCCTGGCCTGGCTCGGCCTCAAGGACTGGGGCAATCCCCACAGCCCTCCCCTGCCTCCCCTCAGCCCCTCTGCTCTTACTTGAATTTCCCTCCAGCACAGGGAGACAGGAACAGCCCCAGGGTCCCAGGTCAGAAGGCTCTGCTAGGCCAAGGCTTCTGGGTCAGGGTGGGAGGGGTGGTTGGGCTGAGCTGCTGGGTTCTGCTGGCTCCCCCTGGGTCCTACTGCCCCTGGCTCCTGTCATCTTTGACAGGCAGCCAGAAGCAGATAAATATTAATTTCCTAGTTTTTTTACGGGCCCCATGGGTGAGATAGAATGACTTGGAAGGCCAGATCTGGGCAACTGTGAAACTCAGAAGTTAATTTGCCATTTTCCCCACAAACAAATTTATCTTGATTATCATGTAACATGGCAACACATAGTACTGCCTTTCAAATGCTCATCTCCTTGACCTATGAAACATGCTTTTAAGAACAATACTCATAACTAAAAGGTTAAAAAAGTATGCTAATGTGGACTTAAGGTGAATCAGACTGTGAAACTTAACATAACTGAATTGCTTAGCATTTCAGATGAATAACTTTACAGCTTTTGTCCTGTAGGGATAATATGTTGGGGTTTATGTTTGGGAATTTTTTAGTTGTTTTTTGGTGATGGTGGCATTTACTTGATTTTTTTGTAAAGTTTTTTATCATTAGTTAGGCTATGATGTTGATATATGATGAGATGTGCATATGATCAGATCTAGCTTTCTTAAAACTACTCAAATGCATGCATATACAAAAGTGAATGAGCTTCTCCTTGCCTAATTTATTAAAACAAAAATGTACTTCTACCTCTCTTACCTGCTTCTCTTGTTAGGCTAACCAGGAGGTAGAGTGGTGAAGCCAGGCAGCATTGATAAAAACCATCAATTCTACATTGTTTTGACTCAAAATGTTAAGTCTCAACTGTAAAGTGGTAAAGCCTGATCTAGAGAAGCAGAAGGGACTTGTAGGTTTTGGAGCTGAAAGTCCTGTATTTCATTGACCCTGTATTTCCCCATGGGCTAGGTTAGAATGACATTCCACTGGGTCTTGAACTGCCAGACTCTCAGCCTTGCATTAAGTCTAACTTGGAAGGCCCACTAGGCTGGGGGAGTGTGTGTGTTCATGTGGCTGCACCCAGAAGCCCCGAACTGGCATAATATTTTGAAAATGAAACTCAGCAGCTATTAATTGAGTAGGAGCTATGTATCTTAAAAAGAAGATGAGTAGTAATGGAAGTGGCAGGACAAGATATTAAACTGCACTTTGTAACCTCAGATCTCTACTCTGGGTCAATGTTACTAAGGTCAACAACCCTGCTGCAAAACAGGTCCAGTATCCCCTGACTCCAGTGGTGGCTACCACCATAAGAGTATTTACCCTATCAATAGCTTGGAACCAGATTCCTAAATGGGGCTTTTCCTTAAGGTCATGGTTGATGTCAAAAGCCAAAATAACATTCAAGTCATGTCTCTTCAGACCACCCTACAACCTAACATGTGCATAGTCTTTGTTAGATATTTTGATAAGATTTGCAGTGACGTGCTGTTGTTGGTTTAACATCAATCATTAACACTAGGCAACATGGGATGCCATATTTTCAAAGAAAAAAGAATCTGAAGAAAAGCCAAAGCAAAGACATTTTTAATTTGCTGGAGAATACTGTAGCTGAGTTATGTGTAACAGTGACTGGCCATAAACAGAGCTGTCCCTGTTAGCAGCTGTCCCAATGAGCTTGTCCTCCACAACCTGGCTAGAAACTCCTTATTACTCAGTTTCACCAATGGTATAGCAAGTGACATACAAGTGATCATGAATGGTTTGGGCTACCCATCCATTCTGCATGCTAGTAATAATTAACTCTCTATAGATCTAACTGTTCCCAGAGCAGTGACTATAGTGATATTTTTCCATGTGTTCTCTCACTGAATCCAGCAAGCAGAAGGCTATAGTGCATAGTGCAAAGCCCTAGTGCCTGAGGGTTCAGATGCCCTTACACAACCATATTATCCATGTATCCATATCAATCCTGAATTGACTTTCTCCCACAATATTCTTGTCACCTGTAATGAGGAAGAAGAAACAAATATCCTCCTCTGAAGTAGTTGCTGTTTCAGCCTTATCTCTCATGAGATGAGTGCACACACACACCAAAAAAATTTTGCAGGTGCAGAGTAGATGCAATGGTGTGCGCTGCAGTTAGTCTGTGTTGACATGTACTAGACACCTGTCAGAAAAGCTTGTCTGTGATATGCTTGCTTTAGCCAGGATGGATGTTCTCCCACATGCCTGAGCTCTGCATTCATCTAACATAAGCAATGAATATCACTTGCTTTCCCATAAAGAATTGTTCTAGCATTTTTGTGAATATTGATGCCATTTTTAGTGTAAGTGCCAAACAGTGGGACATTTCTATACTGAACTGAACAAAATACTTCACCTTGACTAGTTATTTTGATTGATCCTGAGCTGGTGATTAAGGATCTGATTGTGCTATTGGTTCATGGCCTGTGGATGGGTCAGCATTAGGCAACACTCTCCCAGTGAGAGCCATGGGAGTTCATGTCCCTGAGTTATGACACATTCTAGAGCTCTCCAGCCTGAAGGAAAGGAAGCAACACACTTTTTCCTCTAAGTCTGACCAGCTTTGCACGCCTGTGCAAATTAGTCATGGCCCTGCCTCTTCCTCTGCCATCTGACAGTCTCAGCAGCTGGCCGTTCCAGCAACAGGGCACATGGAATGAGGCAAGGTTTCTTGTGTGCTCCTCTTACTTGCTTCAGAGATATATTTGGTAGCCGTGTTGGACTGAGACAAAAATAAATGCAAAACTCTAGAACTCTTGGTTCAGAGATGATACCTTTTATTAGACCAACCAAGAAATCTCAAAAAAAAAAATCTTTTTCTACAAGCTTTTGGGCACATGCGCCATTCCAGGGAAAAGGAAAGATGGTAAAAAGTCAGAAAGCTTGCAGAAAAAGATATATTTTTTGCAATTTCTTAGTTGGACTAATAAAAGGTATCATTTCTGAACCAAGAGTTCTAGAGTTTTGCACCCCTTCCTTGCTGCACCCTTGAAAGTAACACTGGAAGGTGGAGAAATGTTGTATCATTTGCTGACCTGAACAGCAGGGATCAAAGGGCTGTGACATATTTGAAATGGATGAACACTGCAGTCAGCAGTCACAAGACTCCCATTGATTAAGTTAAGTACTCCAGCATGGTGGGTCACTGTACCTTGCTCCACTGCCTAACAGATACAGCTGCTTTCTCTCTCATTTGTTTAATGTCATTTTATCCACAGGGTCATTAGTAGAAGTAAAATATTCATGGAAATGATGGGTTGACAGGGTAGTTTAAGTACCAGGGCTGATCCCAGCTAACCATGGGACCAGATCTTTTTGCTTCATTGACTTCAGTGGTCCAATATTTTATAAAACAATAGGAATAACTTGAAACACTGAAATGCAACCACCTTTGGATTGGAAAAGCCGCAACTGTTCTCTATATGCTGTATGCTCACTGTTTTTTGGGAGACTTCTAGTCACTGGGAACACTGAAGGAAATGTGATTATCCAAGGTGGGGTTAACAGCCTATCCTTGTGAAGCATGCTGAGATATCTTTAACAATCATGAGCTGTCATGGTTATGTTTTAATAGTTTAGAAGCTATTTTCATAAAAAGCTGACCTGTAACTCTATGCTGAGGCATTAGTGCAATATCTGTGCTGAGGCATTGGTGCAATATTGACTGAGAAGGAAGAATGCTAAATCACCTACAACATTTCTTCCAGCACCATTGGTCTTTCTGAGGATACTTTCCACCTACCAGGCCCTCATTCTGTTTAGTTTATGGGATATTCTTGCATACTGATTACAATTTTAGCCAGGGACACTGGTTTTGGTAAGCAATTGGGACATTGGAAAAGAACTGATTCTAGAAAATATCCTCAAATTGAGTGACTACAAATTAATTCAGTTTAAATATAAAAGGCAGGTTCATAACTAAGAGTTTTTTTTATTTCAAAACAGCAGATTTTGAGAAACGAAGGGAACTAGTTAGTGAAATCATTTGGAAGGAAGAGACTGAATGTGGAGGAGAGTTGGTATTTCTTCATATCAAAGGTGTAACAACTATCTGGAATTTGTACCCCAAACAAAGGTCTTCAAAAAGAATATTAGGAGGAAGTCGAAATTTTACAAGGAAATGAAAATGGGACTAATTAATAAAGAAAACCATCTTGGAGGTGAGCAAGTTTAGGGATAGAGAGCTGACAGAAATCAGGGTAAGTTATGTCTTCCAAAAAAATTAAAATCCATAGTAAAAGATCCTTTAGTCATATAAACAAAAATAGAACAAAGAATGAAATGTGGCTGCTTTGCAGTGATGATGGGAAAATTAAAAATAATATAGCTATGGCCCGCAAATTAAATGAATAGTTTGCTTTCATTATTCCAACATGGATGATATAAAGCATAAGCGCAAAGGCAGGGTAGCTAATGAATGTATAAAAATGGAAATTACTCATCACAGGATTAAGCAAAACTCAAAGAACTCTGGGACAGACTTGTCCCTTGGGCTTCAGTACATTAAGCTTCTAGATCACTTTTTTCCTTTTAAAAGAGTGGCATATGAAATTGTTAGTGCAGTTTCAAGGAGTTTTAATACATCAGTCAAATCAGGAGTGGTATCATATGAAAGCTAACTAGTTATATTTCTTTGATGAAATTTTGATAATTGATTTTTTACACAAGGGAAGTGTAAAAGATGTAATCTATCTGGGATCCAATAAACTGTGATACAGTACCATATGGGAAATTTTTAGTTAAGATGAAGAAGATTGCTATTAATGTGACAAATATGAAGTGGGTTAGGAACTAGCCCAAGATGGCTAGAGATGACAGTGTGTTGTGCCGAAAGGAAAACATTCAGGCTGGAGGGAGGTCACTTGTTGAGTTCCAGTTTTCATTAGTGACCTTGTATGAGAGGGTTAAGTGAGCTAAAAATGGCTGAGAGGAATTGAGAAGAATTATCAATGTAAGGGAGGACTGCAGTATCATACAGGAAGGCTCAGATGGCCTTGAGGACTGGGATAAAAGGGACTAATAACCACCATTTCTATTATAAGCTGGGTTTTCATCAGTTGGAAAACACTGAAGAGGAGAAAGACCAGGATGTGCTAATTAATCACAGGTTGGCCATGAGCTATCAGTGTAGTGTAGCTGTAAAAGAGGAAAATAGAATTTAGCATGTAGCAGAAAAGGCATTTCAAGTAGCAACAAAGAAGTAGTAATGGTATTTTGCAAGGCATTAGTGAGACCTTATCTGGAATATTGTGTACAGTTCTGGTCACTCACGTTTAAAAAACATCCAGCCGTAGCTGGGCATTCAGCCGGTTTCCATAATGCTCTGAAATGGCAAGACCATGTTGGTTGCACATGGAGCTTTGTGACCTGGCTGTCATGTAAGAGGACACTCAAAGAGCTTAAGAGCATGGATTGTTTAGCCCAGCAGAAAGAAGGCTGAAAGGGAATGTGATTGTTCAATAAATACATTGCAGGGGAAAATATCAGGCAGGGAGAAGAGCTATTTAAGTTAAAGGACAATGTTTGCCTCATAGGTATGAACTGAAAGTGTGTAAGGTTTTGCTGAGATTTAAAAGAAGGCCTCTACCACTTTGAGGGGTGAAGTTGGGAATAGCCCATCAACAGCAGTAGTGGGACCCCATAAAAAAACCAAGCTAGTTTTTAGATGGTGCTTGATGATTTGATGCATGGGGTTATATGACCAGTATGCCTGCAATTGTAGGGGGCCTTGACTCAGAGACTCGGGAGAATTCTCCTTGTCCTAACTTCAGCTGCTCTAAAGCCATTCCTGCCACTGCAGAGTTGTAATAGTGTACATGGCTCTTACTGCCCACACAGGATCTATGGCAAGTGACTCACTCTTGTGCATAAGCTGGTCACGTACATTCATTCTCCCTGCCTCCTCAGTCACCACCCATGACTGCCATGTAGTCATCAGGAGGAGTAGACTGATGGTACACAAAATTCCCCTGTCCAGCTTTTCATGATCTACATTGAATGCTGTAAAACTGCAGGAGTTGCATCAGTAATCAGGCCTTGCTTGCCTGTAGAAGGCACTGAGTGGGAGCAGGATTTTTTTCTTGCCTGAAGGCAAGTTGCATGCAGCATAGCTGGGTGTTCAACAGGTTTCCATAATCCTCTGAAATGCCATGACTGCGCTGTGTGCACGTGGAGTTTTGTGACTGGCTGTTGGTAAAGTCATGCTGGCAACAGTATGGCCAGGCATTGCACACACTGTTCTCACTTCTTTCTCCTCATAACTCTTTATAAAATCACATTGCACAATGATCTTCTCCTGCCAACATCACCAAAGGCATGTCATTATAGCCTAGAAATGCAATTTCCCTGTCATATACTATTGCTTAATGATATATATTGCTAATTAGTAATAGGGATAATCTAACATAATACACATCAAGATAAAAACAGCAGTGCGCTACAGTAAGTCACAACAAAAAACATGATGAACATAAAATAAATGAGAGTCACACAATATACAGCATTTGATCCCTCTGAAAGAGCTTCCTTTTTGCTATCATTCAGGTGCTGGCACTGCCTTTTTCCTTTCTCCAAGTTTGCCGGGGATAGATGGAGAGGAATAGCAAAATCTAGTATCAGGATCTAGAACTGTAAACCTGAAGTTCAGTTGCATAGCCATCATTATTTCATTGGGCCATATTAATCCCCAGTATATGCCCATTGGTTCAAACCAGAGGTGAATTAGCTCAAAATATTTATTTAAAAAAGTCTAAAGTATTCCAATGTTACAAACCAATCTCTGTCTGAGCCAAGCTATCTATATTCCACATAAATTTAAAAAAAGAGTGGTCTGTTGTCTCGGAGAGCTAGGATAAAGGATGCCATAACAAAGTTGCTAAGAAAATCCCCCTGAGTATAATTCAGGTAAGAACATCCACAGAGTTGTTATATGATCAAGAATGACTTCAGAACTAAACATGGTTGTGATCTCAGAGGACATTCTAATACCAAAGGGCTGTTATAAGAGTGTTGTTGCATTTAAGCATAAGTAGTCATTAAAGTCAGAATTTAAAAATAAAGTGCTTTCAATTGCATGTATAAAATTTCATGCACTTAATTTATGCAACCAAAACTCTGATTTGAGTGTACCCATTAGGTGTCTCTTCACATAAAAGAGGCACTCACACAAATCTGCTCTAGGTTAGGTCAGTAACATTTAAGAGAATTTCACTGGACTCTGGATTTGCAGTAGTATAATTTAGATGAAAATTTGGACCACAGCCAGAAGAATCACTAAATGCTAAAGGAAACTGAAAGACTAGTCCACGTTGTGTAACAGCTGGAATATGTACAGTGGGGTAGGAATTAACCCTGATGATCCATGTTGCATGTGATCCTTTGCTACAAGTGCTGACATCTGAAGCTGTTGCACACATATGCATCTACCTCTGACAGCTTGTGGTATCTACTCTACTTAGAAGATGGCATTAGTTACCACTGCTGGAGTCCTGTGTACAGTTCTGATGCCCACAATTTGAAAGGCATCTTGACATAACAGAGAGGGTGCAGGCAGAAAGCCATAAACAACCTTCCATAGATAAATGCCTTCCAGTGCTTAGCTTACCTAAAAGGAGACTGAGAAGTAGCTTGTTCACTTCAGAGGAGAAAATACTGGGTACTGACAGATGTGCAGGCCCATGCTTTAACTCATGGCACTTTCCATGAAGCACCATGAGTTAGAGCACCTCCCTCTGACCCAACAGACATTTGCCTGTTGGGTTGGGGGAGGGAGAGGGAATCAAGCCTGCCTACCACTGAGGAGCTGCCCTTCCCACCCAGCCCTGCACACCCTGCCCCCCAGCTCTGGGGCTGTCAGCAGGAAGGAAGGTGGGAGGGAGAAGGTGGGGTGGGGGGAGCAAGATGCCAGCTAGGGTTTGCCTGGCCTCCGCTGGAGGAAGGGAGTTGAGGGGGGTCTGTGAGGTGGGGGAGTCTCCAATCTATCAGCTCCCCCGCCAGCTTGGGCCAGGCAAACCTCAGCTGGAAGCTCACTCCTCCTCCTCCTCCCTTCTTGCTGTCAGCCTTGGGGCCATGGCTGGGCTGCATCAGTCCAGCTTTGATCATGAGGCAAATTAGCCCAAATTAACACAAGTTTCCTAAATTGTTCTAAAGTCTTCATCTGATACTTCATTTGATGAGGGTTAATTCTTTGTATGATAAGCCACTTTAAAAGTACTCTGTAGACATGCATGTGTGTCATGGCACAGCTGTAGGAGTGCTTTTAGGAGGTTGATAATGTGAAAAACATAACTTCTGTTTGCATCGCTAAAGGGCTCTTTAGTCTAACAGAGAAAGTCATAACAAGAACCAAGGGCTGGACAAGAAACAGTGGCTGGGAGCGGAAGCCAGACAAACTCAGTTAGAAATAAAACATTAAATGTTATCATTAAAACAATCTATGAAATGAATGGGTAGATTTGTTACCTCTTAGGGTGCTGACAGACATTCAGGCCCCCACTCTAACTCATGGCACTTTACATAAAGCACCATGAATTAGAGTGCCTCCTGACCCAATAGACATTTGCCCGTTGGGTGGGTGGAGGTGGGAGGGGTGGAATTGAGCCTGCCTAGTGAGCTGACAAGCCCCCCCCACTCCCAGCCCCACTGCCGCGCCCCCCTCCCAGCTCCAGGGCTGTCAGCAGGG
>NW_017729009.1:24338431-24347739 GCF_001723915.1 Gavialis gangeticus
TACACTTCCTCCCCTCCAGCTCAGGCCAGGTAAGCTGGAAACTCATGAAAGGAGCAGCTTGCTGCTGCTGTCCTGACCCTCTCTCCTCCTCCCCCCAGCTCCTTGATGATAGCCCTGGGAGTGGAGCTTGGCTGCATCAACTCAGCCCTGATTGTGCAAAACATTAACACTATGGAAAAGTTCCCAAAGGCGCTCTAAAGCAGAACACCTTTCTCTGATACCTCATTTGAAGAGGGTTAATTTTTCAGGTGATTGGCCACTTTAAATGTGCTCTGCAGCCATGTACATGTAGAGTGCCTTCAGGGGCCCAATCACCTGAAAAATGTAACTTCTATCTGTGCCCTTTGTGCCTTCAAATCAAGGTTGGATCCCTTCTTAAAGATTTGCTTTAGCCAAGCACACATTATTAGTGTCAATAGATCAGTAACTGAGTGAAATCGAATGGCCTATGATATACCGGACATCAGACTGGTAGATGTAATCAGTAGCCTAACCAGGGGTGGGACCTAGCCCCATGCATGTACATAAAGTGTGTCTTCCTTATGGTCCCCTCTGCTGTTTTGCTCAGGTTTTCTCAACCTGGTGCGCATGAATGATCATCTTCACATTCTGTTGCCTTCTGAACAATTTCCCTCCCAGCAGTCCCTCTCTGCATCCCTCGTTGCAGTGTCCCACCTGCTTTGTCGCTTCCTGAGGCTTACCCTCACTGCTAAATTTGCTCCGGCAAATTGTTCCTTGGCATATAATTCTGCCATAGTGGCATAGAGAAGCAGGAGGTTAGGAGTGGAGACAAAGTAGTCTGCAACATGAAGCAGGGAGGCTGAGGTGCTGTGGAGGTGGGAAGAAGGGGGATGTTTAAGTTGTGTCCAAGGTGCAGATATTTCTAGTTCTGCTTCTGGATCTAAAAGTCCTGTCTGGCCTTAAGATCTATGACTTTAGCTTACCAAAACTTTAGTTTGGCCTTTATATATATGCACAGAACCAAAATGTGTAGAGGTATTTATGTGCTGTATTAAAAAAGTGGGACATCATACCCAAAGGAGCTAAATGGGGGTGAGGGGTGAGAAATGCTAGGAAAATCAAATAAAGGCTGTAGGAATTTTTATTAGACAAATGATGAACAAGAAAAACTTGTTTAATGATTAGCTGAAATTATAGATGCAAATGCAAGCCAGCCAAGTTCTGATAGATTTTTGTTAGTAAAACTCTGAATTCCCATAGGTATAATGCTATATTAGCATTTTCTGGGAATACTCAACAGACAGCAGGTGTGTACAGAAGTTACACTTTTCATGCAATGAGGCTGCCAAAAGCACCCTGTAGCTGTAACATAATCATTCAGAGCACTTTAAAAATGGCAGTTTGCAAGAAAAATAGTGTCAGATGAAAGCACTGTAGGGCAGAGCGCCTTAGCGAACTTGTGTACAGGTTTGCACTGAGGGTTAATTTTGGGCAATTCCAACCATATCACAGGAGTCTTTGCAGGGCTGGGCTGGTGCTTGCGGGAGAGCATGGGCCCAGCACCACCCCTGGGCTGTCACAGAAAGGAGACAGAAAAAGGTTTGTCTCCTCCCTGCACAGCTGGACAGGTGGGCAGAAGGGAGCCCTTCTTGCCATGTGCTCCCTGCTCAGCTGTGCAGGAAGGAGCCAGAGCTTTTTCCATCTCCTTTCTGTGCCAGCCCCCCAAGCTATCCCTGCTGGGGTACCCGGGAGGTTCCATTCCCCCATGCCATAGCTCCGGCCAGAGCAAAGCAGAGCTGGCAGCTGTGCGCTGCCATTGTCAAGAGGCTTGGGTGGGGGAAGGGAGCCCCCACACTTCGTGGTCCCCCTCAGCTACTCTGGCTGAAGTATTAAGGGGAGCCGAGCTGCACCTGGGGGGTGGGGGGAGCTCCATTCTTGACAGTGGCAGCATGCAATTGCTGGCTGGGCTTTGCCATGGCTGGAGCTGGGGTGGAAGAGAGCACCATGTGGGCCTAGGCTGGCTCCCCTCAAGACCCCACCAAGGGTAGTTGAAGGGGGCTGTGCAGGGGGGCATTTGTTCCCCTCTCCTCCCAGCCGCTGCTGACAGTATCCAGCTGGCGGGGCGGTGTGGGGTAGGGCTGGGGAGGGAGGCGGTTCAGCAGCCTCCTGGGAGGCTGCAGGAGCACCCCTGCCTGCTGGCTAGGGCTGGTGCAGGCAGGCTTCAGGACCCACCACCCAACAGGCAACAGCGCTCTAGCTATGGCTCTTTTGTGTAAAGTGCCATAGTTAGAGCACCTCCCCGAACAGCTGCCTAAATGTCTGCGTGCGCCCATAGTTTTAACCTAGACTAAATTTCATGAAAGAGACAGGGAGCTGAGGACAAGAATAATGAGGAAGAGGAACAGGGAAAATCCCACATACCATCCTACAAGCTACCTGTTGAACTTGTCTCACAAGCTTTGACTGTTTGTTGTTTCTGTCTATACCACTCTTGTACACAAAAAACAACCCTTCCCTGGCCCTGCTGGTATCATGGAGAGCAAAATACCTGGGAGGTGAAAGAGTACTTGTACTCCACCAGCAGCATATCCGAGCTTAAGGATTCAAAAATCCTAAGGTAGTTCTTTCCCCCGATTGTAAATTGACTTAAAAATCACAAGATTTTTTTGCAGTAATATAAATGTTAGGTCCATTTTATTCACCTTCTGTAGTTTGAGTCTTTAGGAGTCACCTTTTCAAGAGTTGCTCTGCAATCATGAAGGCTGGATGTTTTTTAAAGGAAGTCTAAACACAGACTGTATAATATTAATTTGTATGAGTTTGCACAGCACTTTTAGAAAAAAAACACTGATATTGCAGAACTCTTGATAAAATCCTGGGAGTTGGCAGCACTGAGCATCTCATGAGAGCTGGGTGAACTGGATTTGCAAAGCAGTCATCTGACTAATTTGTTTCCATCAACTTCATAGCTGGGAGGGTCGGAAGGGACCTGAGCAGATCATCGAGTCTGACCCCCTGCCATGGCAGGAAAGAGTACTGGGGTCAAATGACCCCAGAAAGATGATTATCTAGCCTCCTTTTGAAGACCCCCAGGGTAGGAGTGAGCACCACTTTCATTTGGCTGTATTGCTGGTTGAATAAGTCATCAAATGCATTTTTTATCAGTCCACAAATAACATACATATACATAGCCAGCTCTGTGCTTCACACTAGTAGAATCAGCAATGATGAAATCACTACAGCTTCTCTATTTGGACCAAAAATGTCACTTTTGAGATTCAAGATCAGTGCAGTTTATGACTCTAATAGGTCCTGGCACAAGAGAATACATCAGCGTTGATAATGATCATGATCTTTTTGTGCACAATAAGATTTTAACTGGGGTAGAGCCCGTCTGGCAGTCTTAGTGGTAGTTTCAGTTCTCTGGAGAATTTCAACCTTATCTATGGGAAAACCTCTGGTTGTGTACCTTATTCACTTTCCCACCTCCTGGGGAAGAGCAGCCTATCAAGGCTGCTGTAATAAGCAAGCAAAGCTCTTTCTCCTCCCTTCAGGAGCCAACGCTGTTCTCCAGAATGGTGGGATGAAGTGGGAGAACAGAAAGAACCCAGGAGAAGAATGCTTCTTCCCTGCCCTTCTTCTGAAAAAAGGTGTTGTCTCCTCTGCTTATCTGGTGTTGGAAAAGGTTGAAAGATCAAAGCAATCATGGAGGTTCAGTGGCTGTGGGGGAAGAGCTGATATGTGTGCTGGGTGAATGTAGGCATAGGACTGATTTGGAGGTGGAGGAGAAGGGCACTTATGCGGATAGGAACTCCTGCAGAGTGACCCAAAACCCCTAAGTCTGTGCCTTTGGGGAGCTGCCAACACTAACTTTCATACACACTTTGGGCATGGACCAGAGGATTGCAGTAATCAAAAGGACCAAAAAAGCCCTTGTATACTCTTTTTTAGAAATAATCTTATAATATGGGGGCCAGTCACATGGTAATTTGGGGCCCAGCATCCTTTTTGAACTCTTGGATGTATAGTCACTGTGACAGCATTCTCCTGCTCCTGAAACCCATCTGGAGAAAGGACAGGTGGCAAAAATAAGGGGCCTGCAGAGACCTGCACTACTTTTTATGAGACGGTGCCACTATTTGACCAAAACCATCACAAGCAATAGGGACTGAGTGCCAGATGCTGTTCTTGCTGACTTTTCGTTTCAGTGGAGTTGCTGTGGATTTCCACTGGTATAGCTGACCCTTGCATGTGTTCATCCAGGAGGTGCAAGGAGGGACTTACCTCCTTTAGGGCCTGTAGACTTAATTCAGATATTTTATACATAGTATCAAACAGCTCTGCTTTGGAAAGTTGGAGTTGTAGTTTCTGCATAGCTTAAATGAAACCTAAGCAAAAACCCTAATGAAAATGGGCTGCTTCTGTTTTTTTTTTTTTTTGCCACAGCATAGACCCTTGTTTTTCTTCTGCAATCAAAAATAATTTTCTGTGGTCAACTTGCTAACAAAGTCTTTCAGGTGAAGTCCTAGTATAGGGAAAATTATCCTCAAACCACATTAATGTGGCAACTAGCAATCTAAAATAAGCTGATGCAAACAGTGAGAAAAGCAAATGTAATCAAAAGGCAGACCAGACGCACAGCATTTTGTGAATTTTTTGTCATTGTCTTGTGACTCTGTGACTCTGCCTTAGCCATTCCTCCTACTGCTCTCATTGAATGGGAACTGTGCGTGTAAACTGCTGTCACTAAAAGCCTTCTGTATTTACTTTTTTGTTTCCCTGATAATGCTCTGTTTAATTTTCTACCCAGTACTGGCTCAGTCAGGAAAATGCTGATGGGCAGCAGGGATATGGGGCTCAAGAACATGATGCAATGGGCGGTGCTGCAAGGCATCTAATTTAATCCTAATTGTGAGCACAATTTACCTAATCTCTGTGAATTAGATCCAAGTCCCTTCTGCGTGGTGAAAGCCAGAAGGGAGGTGCTGGACTTGATTGTCATTGCTTGCCTAAAGCAGGGCAAGGAGCCAGCTTCAATGGAAGATAGTGGTTAAAGTACACTGGAACAGAAGAGGGAGCTCTTGCCATCCAGCCAAGCCAAAGAGTAAGCACCGTTTGGCTGAGACAGGGGAGGGAGAAGCTGTGTTCTTCCCTTCTCCTCCCTCACTACATTTTTGCTAAAGAAGCAATGCAGTGTGCCCACATGTCTCTCAGTCCAGACTCTCCCTTTCAGGGGGATGTGACACTTGATATCCCTCTCTTCTGAGTTGCCTCCTGTGCCTCAGTCTCCCTCAAGTGCTCTTGAGGAACTTATACCTAACACAGTGGATAATTAAACTAGATCCTGCCATTTGGGGCTAGGCTTATTCATATTACTGAACCAGAAGTAGGTACCATGAATGCTTCATCTTTGTGTCTGGGCTCCCAAAGCCTCTTCTGGCCCTCCCCATTGTTATCTTTATGGTATGGCTTGTGACGCTTGACAACAACTGTACCAACCCTCTCCAGGTCTCTGTTCTCAGGCTCTCTGATTTGTTAGGAATGAGTCTGTTCCTCCCAAATCTTCCCTAACCTTCATCTGACTCAAATTTGGGCTGCTAGCTCTATAGTCCCCATAACTCATATCACCCAACTGAAAAATTGTTGGCATAGCATTATCTGGACTCCTCAGGTCACCTCTCAATCTTTCTGGGAGTTAGCATAATGACAGCACAGCAAGGATGCTGGTGTTTGGATGATTTTCAGACTTGAAACCTTGACTTCGGATGCATCTGAGCAAAAGAAGATCATCTTAAGAGCTGGTTTACTAGAGGGGCATCAAACATACAGCCCGGAGTGTATCCATGGTGTGAGGGAGTAGGGCAAATAGTCATCGTGGGCCCTGCCCAGCATTCTAATACAATATAAGGACACGTTTCAAAGATATGGGCACTTAGAAGGCAGCTGAAGTTAAAAACAGACCTGTGCACTTTGTGGAATATCTAAAAGTCAAAGTTACATTAGTCCTGATGCAGCCACTGGAGAAAGGACTGGCAAGCATGCAAATAAGAATTAGAAGAAGAATTACACCGAGTGGATCAGTAGCCAAGCAGTAAAGAGAACGCTGCATTGATTCAAAACTATGTAGCATAGTATTTCCACTGGACGGTTCCAAGCAATTCAGGCATTGACTGAGATGGGGTGATACAAGCAGTAAATCGGTTCATAAATCTTCCTTGTGGTGGGCTCTTGTACTTGTAACCTCTCCTTGCTCCTTGTAACCCAAAAGGCACACAATGAAAACTGTTAAAAGGAAAGATGTAGCAACATGCATGGGACTTGGAAGAAGAAGCATGTAGGGAAGACTGTGAAAGAAGCATCAGGAACTCTGTCTGTGAGAGCATTGCTGGGTTGCTAATCCCAACTTCAGCTCCTCTTAAAACATCTCTTTTAATTAAAAATAAACTTTGATTTATAGGGTCCTGTTCTTTCCCAGCATGTGGTGCATTAAAGAGGGAATTTATTTTCATTTTCATTGAGGCTGTGCAATTCAAACTACTTAAATATCATTGGTCAGATGTCAACAAATCCCACATCCTGCTTATACTGTTTGAACTCTAATTTTTAGCTGCTGTAGTTGGTGCTTTCTAAGAACATCTCTAATGATAGTTAACTCATCTCAAAAGGACTTTTACCAAACAAGGATACTCCTCCAGAGTGACAGATCATACAGAGCCACCTGGATACCATGTGAAGAATTGCTGCAATACAAAAAGAAAAGCCCCATGAAACACACACCATTAGTTATGACATATCATCCTTTCCTGGAATCTATAGGGAAAATCCTCAAACAATTGCAACCCATACTAGAAGAAGACCCAATTCTTAGAGAGATCTTTCCAGAACCACCCATCCTAACCTTTAAACAAGCACTGAACCTGACCAGTCTCATCACCAGAAGCAAACTTCCTATGGCCCAAAGCACACCAAATGGATCCAGAGAATGCCAGGACAAGAAATGTAAAACCTGCCAACACATCTCCACCACTCCCACAATAGCTACACCCCACAACACAACCATCCTGGATCTTATACCTGCACCTCCAGAAACATTAGCGACATGTAGGGGGTGCATGCAGGTGCATGCGGGTGCATGTGCACCCCCTGAGATCGGCCGTACGCCCCCTGGAAGCTCCAGCTGCAAAACCGGAAATGCACTTCCGGTTTTGCTGCTGGCTCGGTGATTGGCTTCTGCCCTCCCCCCAGTCAGTGATCTGGTGCCCCTCAGACTTGGGAGGCACCAGTCGCCAGTGTCCAGAAATGTTATATATCTCATCCAGTGTGCTAAATGGCCTGATGGAAAATATGTAGGAGAAACCAAACAACAACTGTATACCAGAATGAATGCACACCAAAAATCCATCAGAGACAGAAATACCCAATTACCTGTGGATGCACACTTCTCACAAGACAACCACTCTCTCTCTGATCTCTCAGTTCGAATCCTCAAAGGGAATTTACAAAATGCCTTTCACAGATGAGCCTATGAACTTCACTTCATAAATCTAATGGATACAAGAAAACATGGACTAAAGATAGATGCTGGATTTATGGCACATGATAACCTGCCTGCCATCTGATAACCCCGGATAGAATGTAGCTGGTAAAATACAGGCAGGCTGTCACCAGTTCAACATTCCCCTTTCCCCTACCACCTGTCTCACACCTACTGTCTCGCATCCCCCCTGATCCTTGCTGCCATGCATTTGCATTTTCACAGAACTGCATGTTGCATATTGGCTTCTATTCTACCCAGGAGAGCACACAATTCACCAGCAGACTCTCCTGATGCTTGACGAAGGGTGTTTGTGTCTGAAAGCTTGCAAAGAACAATTTTTCCAACTATTTAGTTGGTCTAATAAAGGATATTACATCTGCCCAAAGAACTTTGTCTGCCTATGACCAACACGGCTACAACCAACAACCCTAATGCATTTTGCTCAACCCTCTGACACAATGTCTACACCAGAAATGTTTAACAAGTTTCTTCCTCCACCTTAGGTTTGATCTGAGTGTTATCAGCCCCTCTTACATTCTTTTTATTAACCCTTTCTGTCTGGGACGTGGGTTTAGTTCATCAGTTACAAATTATTTTCATGTTTATCAAATACTGATGCTTTTTGTCTCATTGCCAGGCTGGAGTTCACGCTAGATGCTAATTTCATAGTGATCATGATTGCAATTCTTTTAAATTATTACAGCCAAATGTTTACAATCAAACTGAGTGCTCTTGTGTAAGAACTGAACCATTATGAGTTTCCCACCCACCATAATAACAGCTCTGCCATCAAAGTAAGCATGTGGGAAGTGGTCTCTAAACAAAATTGTATCAAGGGAAAGTTTTAATGGCAGCAGCCCTGGTTACTCTTTTGTGTTCTGAGCTTGGTCCTGTAAAGTGCTCAGCGTTGTCATAGTCACTTCAAAGCACCTGTGGGAAACATTTCTGCATCAAAAAGTGAAAGCCTTGAGGGCTAGATCCCTTGTTGGTGTGAATTAGCAACCCTTCTCTTGACACCACCTAAGGAGCTGGCTGTGTTTAAAATGGCTGAACCAGAACCCTGACTTGTCTCAGAGTCCTCTTCAACATGTGCTCCTTTAAATGAAAATGTGCATTGTGCACGAAGCAGTAGGTGCATTCATCTCTAGCAATATAGAGACTAAAATAATACCACATGGTTAGAATCTTAAAGGAATATTTGCAATGAGGAAAACTCTTATGAAGGCCAGCGTTTATGCTTAGTTGTCCAGAATATGTCTCCTTTAAAATACTTTTGTTTATATGCTCTGGAGCAAACAACGTGGTCTTTCCTTAGCCTGTGACCCAGTTACGCATAGGAAATTGTATGTACTGGTATATTTAATGTAGCTGCAACATTCCTTGTAGTGGAGCAACAGGGCAAAGACAAATAATGTTACTCACACAGCAGGCTACTTCCCCATGCTTGAATTGCCCATCTCTCTGTTTGTGCTATATTGCAAATATGGCCTTAAATTTTGCTGCCTGGGTGTCTGTTCTGAAGGGAAGCCTCTGGATATGGGGATTACAGGCTCAGTCCTGCAGTCCTTGTAATGAAAGCCCTTCCAATGGTATCAGTGGTGGATACTTTGCAAAATGGGATATTCTGTTTCTTATGCATTTAGCTTGGGTTAAGGTGGCTTTGCTGGAGCACTGCTGACTTACACCTGCTGATTGGCTTTTGCTCTTGAGGCAAAATATTTTCCAGCCAGAAGGCCTGATTCTGACCTGTTACACAGGCAGAAGTCACAAATTATGTAGTAAAGTGTGTGTGGGGGGGGGGGGGGGGGGT
>NW_017729009.1:24348051-24373272 GCF_001723915.1 Gavialis gangeticus
GGGTGGTCAGCAATGACCTCAAAGTGCATGTTGAGGGCCATGGAGCTGGTCAAAACATTTTGCAGAATATTTTGTTGAAGACAAAGGAGAAATGGAGACAGAGTGAGAATGTTTGTGTGCATCACAATCTTTTTCTCACAGTATTGGTTAGGGTGCTGACCTGGGACATACAAGTCTCTTCTCTGACTTATTCCAAGCAGAGGTTTTCTTCCATGATCATTCTGAATGAGGCAGAACAGGGATTCACATTTGGGTCTCCTAGTCCCTGATAATGTGCACCCTTTTGTTGCTGTGTTGCACAAAAATTTTGAAAGAAATTTAAAGTTGCTATAGAGCAAAATAGTCATTTTCCAATCATCTTCAGTGCACTCGAGAGATAATCAGTGATTTATATGTGCCTTTTGTGTTTTCTAAACCATGTTTCAGCATACAGCCAGTGCCATAGCAAGGGGGTGGGGGGAGAGAGCGGGGTGACTAACCCAGGCACCAAAACGAAGGAGTGCCAAGAGGCAATGCCCAGCTGGGGCAGGACAGGCCACGGGGCAGAGCCACGAGGGGCTTGTTGGGGGGGAGAAGGAATGGGGGGCAGGTGGATCCCACCACTGCTTGCACTCCTGGGCATGGGAGGGGGGGCATGTGCCCCCTCAATCTGTGTGTGGAACAAGGGCAGGCTGCCACTGTGGGCTTTGCCATGGGTGCCAAACTTCTACGGCACTGCATACAGCCACAGTATTTTGACACCAAGGGCCCTGATCCTGACAGATGCTGAATATCCTTAACTCTTGTGACTTCAGGGCATTTCAAGATATTTAGCATTTTGTAGAATTAAGTCCCAATGCAAGGAATTCTAGCCTACTGATAGCAATATTTTACAGTTAAAGAGCCCTTCATCTCACAGAGGAGTTTGACATTTTTTACAGACTGTCTACTGAGAAATCACTATTGAAAAGCAGCCAGTTCTAGTAGTAACTGTTTAAAAGGGACAAATTGGCATTTCACAGTAGTTTGGGACAGGAAGTGAAGATGCATACTTAGTCCATTCAGCACCACTGAGGGAAATTTAAGAAGGCAGACTGGAATTACTGGAATTTTGTCAGGAACACATTTCTTACATCTTCTCTCTTCTTACTATTTTCTATAGCATAACTCACCAAATCATCTCAGCCAAGAGTGCTCAGGACTTACCTTGGCTTTAAGCAGCTTGAGATCAAAGACAGTGATAACCTCAAAACCCGATGCCCGATGTTTAATTTCTGTGGGGAAACTATGCTTTATTAAAACACAGTTAAATATCAAAGCTTCCATCTTAGGTCATGATATCCCAGTAACTGTCTGGGAACACCCATTAACGGTTTGCTGTGGAGAGCCTTGCTCTTAATTGCTTTTTCTTAAATTGGAATGTGGTGATGCAACATTTTCCCCTGCATTTAAAACACCTGCTCTTTTCTCTACTGTGTGACTGAAGTATGGGACCTCTTGGTTCTGTACACACCACAGGAGCTAGGATGGTACATTTTAACAAGTCCAATTTAAGTAATAAAAGGAGGCAGGGGATATCTTTTTTCTGTGCCAGTGACCAATATTCACTGCACCCCTAATATATAGGATATAGGGGGGTGTTCCCTCAGGGTGTGGGAATCAATCTGCTGTGGGTAATTTCTGCAGCACATCACCAGGCTGCCAGCAATAAAAAGGATCTGGGATCATGTAAGCTAGGATTTCCAGAGGGGCCCGAGAGAGTACATACACATCTGCCCTCACAGATCAAGAGTGAATGGGTGACTGACTCATTTAGGCCTCTCTGCACATTGCTGGCTTTAATCTATGTTGTTCTGAATCCCCTGGCTTGGGTGTACTCCTGCATTTCTTCCACACCATCATATTCAGATACTTCTCCCCATGTCATGTAAGGCTTGCAGAAGCCCATCTGTAGTGCCCCCACCCCCATAGCATTAAGAGGAGCAATGAGCAGGAGGGGAGAGAAGGTGTACTGAGGAGTTATTCCCTAAATATTGGTAGACAGAAAGCTGTTAAAAGTGTCATTTTGTCCTAAATTATTCACCAAGAAGCTGAGAAACCAAAACCGGTCCGGGGCCTTGGATTCAAACCTTTCCAAATGTCAGGGTGTGTGTTACAGATTAAAATCCCTGACTCTATATCCACCTGGCCCCCAGGGCTTGGAGCTTGGCTCCAGAATCAGCTCCACACCCCTTGCGTGCCATGGAGCACTGATCTTCAGTTGCTTTCTTTACCCTAGTGTGGGTGAGAGATTTGGAAGTGGGACTGGGAACACTAGGGGTGTGGCCAGGGGACCCACAAACTACTTTACTCCCCGAATACAACAGCCGTAATCCTCACGTCACAGCCGCAGGGTGACTGCCAGGCTGTTCTGTGCCTGGGTGGGTCTCCTATGCACAGCCATTTACTCTGACTTTGTGTAAGACAGAAACAATTGGGTTTTAGCTGCTTGTTGAGAAAATGGTTGAAATCTAAAATCTCTGTCCATCCCTGTCATCTCCTCATTGGCGGCTAACCTTCAGCCCAGGCTTGACAAGCCAAAACAGTAGGGCTGTGCAAGGCTTTGGACCGCGCTTCGGATCCAGAGAAGGTTTGGATGCTTCGGACGCCAAAGCAGCATGTCCAGATTGAAGCACTGGCTTCTTTAGGCTTTCTGAAGTGGTTTTCACCCCCCTGCAGTTTTCACCCCCTGTGTTGTAACACATACACGTGACATGAGTTTTGCTGTCAAGAATTTGTGGTGCAGTTTCCCCTGAAGCCCTACACCAATCTTGAAGCTTGGCAGGCTTCACGTCCTCAGCAGAGGCTACCACCCCTGCAAGTTTCATCCAAATCAGACAAAAAACAACAAAGTTATAGATATTTAATTGATTCCACATTATACCCTATGGCTGGATCTCTGAAGTGGCTCTGAAGCTTCAGAGCCGCTTTGGCTGAATCAAAGCCGGAAACCTATCCGGAGCTCCAGATCGGATCCCTGGCATCCAAAGTGGCCGGATCCGAAGCTGAATCAAATAGGTGCCTATTTGCACAGGCCTACAAAACAGAGCTTTTTATCTCTCTTCCCTGTACTTACCCTGCTACCTTTTTTTCTGACCACTCTGTAGGATGTCACAGCTTGACTGTCGTGGAACCTGCGTTTCACCTTTTAAAATTTTCAAACACATGCCTTTGTGCTTTGTCTCATGCTGTTCTCAGGCTTCGGACCATTCCCTCATAAACATCTGCAAAACTTTTCCCCTATCCTCCTTCCAGCCCCTTCTTAAGCTTCTACTTTTCTGCCGTGCCCACATCAAACTTGATAAACATTTAGGCCACTGGTTTTCCAAGACCACTGCCTGCATGTTCCCTTTTGCATTGTTGTCTCTGTCTGTATCCACCCGATGTCTCTTGGTTTAGGCTATAAGCTGCGTTGTGGCAGAGACCTTCTCTTCGTTTAGTCACACAATGGAGACCTGGCTATAAGTAGGGGTGAGGGTAACAAATAATAGATGATAACTATTATTTTAGAAAGGTATTTGGAATGGGGTGGTTTTATGTAAGGCACATGACATGTGTGGGCAGGAACTATATGTTTAGAAGTATTGGGGGTAACTGCTATGATTTGTATTGTGTATTGCACCTTTACATTTCTGAGTAGTCCATGTGCTCCTTTCCAGACTCATTTTTGTAGAGCAGTCTCATTCAGTGTCACAGCCTATTAAAAGTGAGTCACCCACACTGTGTTCTCTCAGAGAGGATTTGCATTTGTTATTTTCTGTTTCCCTTAACTTATACCATCAGTCCAAATTATTTTATTTTTAAGCCTGATTTTTGTCTGTGGAAGAACCCAACAGTGAAGAACCCTTTAAACCACAGAGGAACTATATTAGCAAAGAAATGAGAACTGGGAGCATTGTTGTGTTGGACAATGATAGGCAGCAATTGGGGAAACGTATCAACTTGAAACTAAAATTGTGCAAAATGGGGTAGTCAGGTTTTTTTCTGGCACCTCACAATTATCAGTGAAATCCAGCTGAGTTGGAAGTTAGGAAGGGGTTAAAATGTGTTGAAGAACACATCAGAACTTTGACAGCTTAATTACTGTGTTGACAGCACTCACTGTTTTGCTGCTTTGATGGTATTTTAGTCTTTCAAGTTTGTACCAAATTACAGCAGTGGCTGAGACCCAGGGACACTCCCTCTTAATGCACCTGCTGGCAGACAGGATGTGTGTAGGTGGCTTGATCAGTCAGAGAAGACAGGGGATAAGGAATACAGGATAAAGCATATCAGATCATCCAACATCCTTGTGATTCAGAAGACAAAGGGAATCAGGTTGGCATTTGAGGGCATATGAGAAATAGGGAACTATATAAAAGGTAATTATGCAATGAACATTGGAGACAAATACAACAGTTAATCAGTGTGCCTTGCATTTCCTTCCTCAAGTTTAGGTTTTGGGCACTTTGTAACCTTTTGTTGTTTAGAGATTAGGCATAAGGGGCCAGACTGCTCAGATAGGGTAAATTTGCCCCAGGAAGATTCCAGCTGGTGTAATTTTATTGACTACGGTAGCTTAATTTTAGTCCATTGGTCCATTTTAGTGTTTGTTTCACTTTATATTGAAATTAAGATTGATAGTAGCAAACTAGATAAATAGTGAAACCTCTTTTTGGCGCAAACCTAGAAGAAAGAAGCTGATGTGAGAGACATTCACAATTAACCCAACTTTAAAGCCTGATGTCAGTAGAGTTTTTCCTGTTGACTCAGTGGGCTCTGGTCAGGCAGCAACTTCTAGATTGACTGGATCGTCCAGAGCATCCTGCTTTAGCCTAACTCTGCTGCCAATGAAGTCAGTGAGAGCTTAATCCCTTTCATAATATTTCTGGGGTAGCACATACATACTATTATGAAATAATGAGCAATAAAAATTCTCTCTAATTGGAAAGGAAGCTGAAGCAGTTTGTTAAACTACAGGTGAATGAAGATACATGGTGAAAGGCTGTTTCTAGTGAGAAACTGGTATCATCCATTAACAGCCTTCTCATCTGCATATTTGAAATGACACCAACCTCCTTATTGTCTTGCATATACTGCCATGTGCTTTTTATGCTAGTATTTTGATTAGTGGTGCTGTAATACAATTTACTTAGTGTAAAGAATTCATTGAAATCCCCCACATATCGGCTAGTGCCAGCTGTGGTGTAAAGAATTTAGATGTAATGAGTCCAATGCTAAGACGCTTGTGGAGTTATGGTTCTCTTTCAGTGAAAGGATGAATCCAACTTCAACTGAGTGAATTTGCTTGGAAGTTTTGCTTTTGATTTTGCTCCACTTACGTCAAAGCTGCAAGAACATTTGTAGACTCCCAGAAAATTAGCAGGCAGGATTTCTAAATTCTGACTTTCTAATAATGTTTGAGACAAAAGTTCTATCCCCTGAAGAGGGAGTTAAGGCCTAACACTACCAGGAGTAGCCCTCATAGCTAAGAATGGCCCCACTGCAATAGTCAGTCTCTTGGCCCTGGATGCGTGCAGGATCAGGACTATTTAAAATATGTAGTCAAATTCCTTCGTTATCTTTGCAAGTTCTAGTTGTACAGTACAGCACATCTGGCATATTTACCTTTAATAAACAGAGTGTGTGCATTTTAAAATAGGAGGGTGAATAAATATTAAAGCCAAGCTTTTCAGAAGATTCTTTGGGAATGGGGACAGACTGCCAACCTCCTTTCCCCATTAGTTCCTACCCAAACCTACAGACTGCTTCAGGTGTTGTTCTCCTCTCTGGCCCTTAGGAGCTGCAGCCTTCCTGCTAGGCAATGTTCCTTCACCAGTTCCGGAGAGGTTACTGCCAGCCCTGCTCTCAGGATCTGGGCTTATACCCTGTCTACACCCGGCCATCTTTCAGTCAGGTGACTCTTGATCAGGCCTAGCCTCACCTGCCAGCCCCTGCATCAACTGACTCTGCAGTTAGCCCTGATCCCCACCTGCCAGTGGCTCTGCAAACTGCCTGACCTCTTAACGTGGCAGGCACCCTAAGTGCCCTGCTACAATATCCTTGTTTTTATTTACTGAATAAACAGAGCCCTTCACTGGGTGTATCTACAGGAGACGTGTACTGCACAGTAGACTAATTAGCTGCACAGTAAATGTGCATCTACATATGTGCCCCTATTAGCCTGGAGTAAACTAATTTACTCTGAAGCAGGATAGTACTGTATTTAGCCTCCTGCCAGCTGGGACTGCTCTGACTTAGCTCAGCGTGCTGCGGTCCTGAACGCACATGCAAATCATGTGCCCGGAGCAATAAGCAGTAAGGTCCGGAGTTTATTGCTCTGCATTCATACGCATGTGTAGACGTGCCCCCTGACATAATAGAGAACTTTCCAAAGGGCAGGAACAAAATAGGCAAGAACTCAGTGGGTACAAAGAGTCTTCTCGTATCAGGAGGTTGAGTGAGCTTGTGTCTCCCCAAGTAGTCTTACTCCAACATCCTCTATATGAACATATTTTAAAAAATGGGTTCAAACTCTTACAGTTCTCAAGAACCTGAAGGAACTGAAAAACAAAAACAGCAGCAAAGAAAGATTTGTATGTTATCTGTAGTCAGCCAGTAGCTCATAAAACTCTGCAAACCTTAAAAAAAATTCAAACTAAAAAAAAGCACAAGAACTACTGGAAGACCCAAGTACCACAACATATTAGATGAATATGCTGGTATTTTTTTTTTCTTGTAAATAGAATATGAACCTTTGTTTCACTTAATCCATTCACATGGGATGGACTGACAGTAATTAGTGCCATGTAGCACCTCACCTTACCGTCATCACATAGTTCCTTTCATGCGAGATGTCCTGGTGGTTTGCTTGTGTGCATAGGCTGCTAGCTTTTTTTTCTTATTTGTGATGTTTCACATTCAATGTGAAACTTTTATGAATAAAGGAATCAGCAAAAGTGTTAACAAATGTGGTTCTGGGGTATTCTTAGTAACTTGCCCATAAAAAGCCATTCACAGGCTTTTTATTCTGCATGAAGAAATGCTTTTCAGCAAGTTTGGTTTGCAAAAAGGAAATGCTGTGTATCTTTCCTAATCTGTCAGTCTGTCCATCTCCTGACACTCTGTTTGCAGATCCAGAGACAAATCAATCTCTAAAGTAACTTCACTTATGATTCAATTGACGGAGTCCTCCATTGTTGTACTGTCAGAGACAGAATAGAAGTCAAACTATTAACAGCATCATTACACCTGATGGAGAGTCTTTTGGGTGTGAAAGACAGTAAGCTTTGAAATCCCGCAAGGTCTCTCTGGGTGCATCTACACATTGCCCTATGGTGAGGTGTCAGCGTGCTACGTTGCCATACAGTACACTCCGGTGACATAGTGAACACGTGGGTCTACATATGATCAGCAGCTTTGTTGCCATAGTGGCACACTCCCCCATGGTAGTGCGCTACTACAGCAATGTAGCGGCAAAATTTAATAATGTGCCATGCACACGGCAAAGTAGGGGCAGTTACTGTGCCGTGCTTTAGTATTTCCAAAAGTACTCCCAAAAGAAAGTGCCAGAAGAGCCAAATGCCTTTTGGAAGTACTAAAGCATGGCGCCATAGCAACATCACCATATGGCAACATGTAGATGCACCCTCTTCAACACAGTCTCTTTCCATTGTAGGTTAATCCTTGGTTGCTTTAGCTAAGCTATTTTTCCCAGTAAAGTGTTGGTGGAGAATTTCCTAAGGGGTATTTATGGAAGGAAAGCATGCTGCACAGTTTTGCTCCCACCCTTCTATGCCACCAGCTGTAGTACAAGTGTGTGTTTTCTCTTTGCTTCTGGCATTGCAGGGAGTCAATTCAGAGAAGGCTTCGTGGAATACCTTGAGGAGGGATGATATAGGGGTATCAGCCTACCTGCTTGGCTTTTGGCTACTATAAAAAGAAACTGAAAGTTGTTAAAGATAAAGCACAGTATGCAAGTTCACCCTGTCTCTACTTATATTTCCCAGGCTCAGTAAGTTAGGGTCAAGAGTTGATGTTTCTAGCTTTTAGAGATGGAAAATGTTGAAATGAAGATGCTCATATCATAAAACCACTGTCAAGCTGGGACCCAGCTGACCCCTTTTGCCTATACTCAACAGTGAGAGACCACAGGCTGAACGTACAGTGCAAGGAGAATGCATTACCCTTTCATGTCTGAGGTTGAAACTGGTGGAAAATGCCAGTTCATCAAAATAGAAACTTTCCTGAGACAATTTAACACACAAAAGTGCCCTTTTGTTACTCAATTGTAAGTAATCCTCAGTTGTGCCCCATCATTTCTGCTCACCATAGTTCACCATGCAGGTCACATGTACAACCAGAGGAGATTTATCATGCTGCACAGATATTAATCTCTCAAGGAACAGCCTGCATTTCATCTTTAGAAATTATGTTTGGTTTATGTTGTATTGGCTATGAGCACAAAGGAGGAAAAATCTCTAGCATCCCTAATCCTAGGTGCAAGATCCTTACTCTACCTGTAAGCAAGCTTCTCTTTAGGATCCACTTCTGCCTCCTTACCTAGAGTGAAACATCCTTAAAAACTTCCTGTTTGTTGTTCACCTTCTCTTAGCCTCTCTATGCTATCTGTTCTTGGTCTGTGAGCTCCTTAACCCTGACAATCCATTCTTGACTGTCTGAAAGTGTGTAGCACTTGGTGTATACCTGCCCACAAAATGATGAAAGGTATTACCTGATGCTATAAAATAGGGTGGAGGCAAAGGGCTAGGAAAATATTCAATATCAGCCTTTATTTAGCTTGCTGATGTGGGACAGGGTGGCCCTACTGAAACACTCAGGAATGTATCTTTAGGTTGTGACGTATGAGAGGTTCATATTTGGTCTGAGCTCCAAAGTAGAAACTAACCAAGAGAAGAGTCAGTGCCTCCTCAGGGCTTTGACTGTCCACATGGATACCCTGGTTGGGAATAACTAATCTAGCAACAGCCTTTGAACAGCACAAACTTGATTTTTATTCATAGGTTTCTAAAGCCAGAAGAGTCTTTTATATCATTTCACATGAGTTCCTGTATCTCGCAAGCCATTACATTTCATCCGGTTACAATTGGATTGAACCTAGTTGTTTGAGTCTAACTGAAGTCTACCCTCAAGCTTCCAGAATGGCATCTATTTTTAATTTTAGAATGATAGACAAGCTATCATCTTCCTTGGTAGCTTGAGTACCTAAATATCTGCCTCAAGAAAAAAGAAACAAAACCTGACATAATCGTTTTAATTTGTCTGGCTTGAACTACCAGGGAATGGGGTTTGTTATGGCTCCTACTCCAAGCCAAAAACGCTTCTCCAGCAGTTCAGAGACCCTAAGCCGACTTGTAATGTTTAGTCAGTTCCATGGATACTTCCAGCATAACTGCATGCTTTCAATAGAGCTCTTATTTTTTCACTTTAATATTCAGTGTCAGGGCTACATTTTCCTTTTTTGATCCCAACAACAGTGCCTAAATTTTGAGCTAATTTGTGGGTTAAAAATCAAAATGCTTGAGCCTCAGAGGACATGATTTCCATCTGGGATTGGGCAGTTGATAACTCAAACACTGTGAATTATGGTGGGGCCCACAGAAAAAGCCGCTTTGGAAATACAGTTCTTGCTGTGTCAATTAATGCTTCAAGTGAATTGACACAAGACCCAGTGCTTGTTTGTTTAAGAAATGAGCTGTAAAAATGGGATTTCATGGCTAAATCTGAGGGCTTCTCATAACATCATGACAGGAGCAGAGACTGAGCTCAGCTGCTCCTGCTCCGTGACAAGAGGACTCCTTTGATGTCAAAGAGAGCTTCTGTGGGTGTGTCTACATGGGAAAAAGACCTGGAAGCAGTTTACTCCCAACCAATGCCTAGGCTCCTTCAGTCTCCCTCTTGGCCCCTCTCTGGGCTGCCAGCCCTTTTTGGTCCCTCATCCTGGACCCTTTTAGTTTTCCAATTTCCCAGACACTCTCCAGGCCCTTAGATCCATCCAGTCCTGCACTCTATTCCTGGCCCCTTGCTGGGCTGCTGGACCCCTCTGGTCTCACTATGCTCCCTGGGCCCTACTATGTGCCTCAGGCCCTTCACTGTGCCTCTGGACCCATATGGTCCTGATCTCTCTGGGCCTCTGGACCCCCATGGTCCCAGTCTGCCCTGGCCTTTAGTGAGCCTCTGGACCCACATAGTCCTGGTCTTCTGTTGGGGTGAGCTCCCCTAGTCTTCCCCCTCCATGGGGTAACCCTCAAGGCAGTGGGAGCTGAGACTTTCCAGCACCCCATTCTCACCTTTCTCTGGAGTAGCCCATGTATGGCATTTCATAGAGACTGCCCTGCCACAGACAGCTCCACCACACCAGCTCCAGTAGAGTGCAGTGTTAGGTCTTGGCCAGGACAGGTCTTCAGGCTGACCTGATATTATACATCCCTCTCTGGGCTTTCCCTAGATGTCCTCTGTCCCTCCTGGGCTACTTAGAGCCAGGGCCAGGGGCCCAGTGGTATCTCCCAACTGAGTCCTCCATCTCCAATCCCCAGCTCACTCTTTGACCCCTGTCCTCAATCCTTCCTCTCAGACAGCCTAGCACCAGCTTTGTCATCCTGGGCTGCATGCCCTTTGCCTCCTCCCTCTTGGCTGTGGCCCGACAGGGACCTTCAGCCTCTCCTAGGCCCTGGCCCTGCCTCGAGGCCAGTGGAGACTCCAGGCTCTGGGTTCTGGCAGTCTCTTGCCAGTCTGTTTCACCCTTTGGCCCTTCCTGGACTTTGGCCCTAGCATGGGCCAGTCAGGGTTCCCAGGGTCAGTCCTTCAGCTTGCCAGCCTTCTCGTCTCTGTGGGTCTGCCCTCTCCGGCCTCTCCATAGATCATTCCCTCTCTCTGGACTCACCCGGAGCCCCCAGTAGGTCTTTCTTAACACAGCCCCTTTCCTTCTCTGGGCTCATCCGGGCCCCTTAATAGGTCTCTGTGCTCTGCCACACTCAGGGGATTCACCTAGGCCCTTCCCTAGGTCTCTCACACATCCAGTCATTCTCTCAGGGCTCATCTAGCTCCTCAACTGGTATACAAACTCTCAACCCCTTCTCCCAGGGCTTGCCTGGCCTCTTATTAGGCCCCTGTGCTCTCAGCCCCTTTCTCTCTGGGCTGGCCTGGCCTCTCACAGGCCTCAGGCACTCAGCCCCCTTCTTAGGGCTCTGGACCCTCACACTGGGTCTCCAGGAAGCTCCTCTATCCCTTTAGTTCCTACCCAAATCTCCAGATGCCATGCTCCTTGCTGGCATTCAGGAGCTGCAGCCTTCCTGCTTGGTGACATTCCTCCACCAGCTCCCAAGATGTTACTGTCAACCCTGCTCCCAGGGTCTGGGCTTATATCCTGTCTGAACCCAGCCCTCCTCCAATCAGGGGTCTCCCTTGCAATCAGGTGACTCCCTTGATCAGGCTCAGCTTCACCTGCTGACCCCTGGGTCAGCTGATTTTGGAATTAGTCCTGAACCCACCTGCCAGTGGCTCAGCAGGCTGCCTGACCTCTTAACATGACAGGCACACCAAGTGCCCTGCCACACTTACCTAGTGACTTAGCCCTTCTACCCTTTTAGCCATTACCTCGGATTGTACCCCTGCTGTGGTCAGGGTTCCTGCTGACTTGGGACCCTTTGCTTTGGTCCCCACCTTTTCAGGCACCGTGAAGGCCTCAGCCAGCTGAAGTGCTTCTTCCATTACATGGGGCTGGTGTCTCCTCACCCTGCAATGTGTTTCTTCCTCAGGGTCTTCCAGAAATTGATCCAGAAACGAATATATCTAAAACCTCAGCCACCATCTTTCCCTATGCCTGGATCCACCATTTGATAGAGTCTCTAAGTGTCTGAGCCAATATGCTAGGATGTCGCTCTTCCTGCTTTTTCTTAGCCCATAACTGCTGATGATAAAATTCTGGAGTGATCTCAAATCTGTACAAAATCACCTTTTTATGGTTTGGTAATTACTAGCCTCATTCTGTGATAAGCCACCTGCACTTGCCCAATCAGTAAAGGACCCAATTGGTGGGCCCACCTGCTTGGGTTCCAGCTGGTGGCCAGTGCAGCCCTTTTAAATGCCTCCAAATATGCTTCTATATCATCCTTTACCATCATCTTGGGGATTCTCAAATTCTCTGAAACTCTCATCATGGCTGCTTGCTAGGCTTCAATTTTCTCATTGAGCTCTTACTGTCAGCTTAATACAGCGATTCTCGTCTCTTCCTCTTGGACCCTTACCCTGGTCATTTCCTCCATTTGGGCCTGCTGCCCTTGGAGTAACTGCAACACTGGCTTATGCACTTGTTGCCAGTCCTTGGGTACCCCCACTGCTGGGTTGGCTGTCTCAGTTTTTCTTCTCAGCTTGTACTTGGCCCAGTGTCGTCTTTCTATTTAACTGACCTTAACGAATTTTCAACTGGTTTCCTGGCCAGTGCACCAAATGTAGACATTGCTCTTGTACTCCCCAACAAATCAGTCTCTACCTGACTTCTGATATTACTCTCTTTTCTTGGAAATACAAATACAAAGAAACAAAAACAGATTTTGGGAGGTGATACTTCCTAATTATGGTCTGGATAGTGACTGTGAGCTTCTTTACAGGGCTCCTCCACCCCCACACCCTGTCCTTACCACACCTGGGATGTTCCGGGTATATGAACTCTTTGGGCCTCTTCTCCCCTTGATCCAGCAGATTAAAAAATGGAAACAGTATAGTTCTTTTCTTCCCTGACTTTTCACCGTTGTCTTTAGAGGCACTCTTTCTCTCACTCTCTCCCAGCTGTTCTCTCCACAGCGTAGGTTTATTGCTGGTATGGTTACCAGCTATCTTTACTTTTAATCAATTAGTCTCAGTTACTGGCCCTTAACTTCTCAGGGTGCCCAGCATCCATAAACTCTTCCCGGCATTTGTATTCACCCCATTAATCACACCAAGTTTCCCAGGTTCTCCCTTTGTCGGGATGACCCTCGGGTGAGGGGAAATTTAACCCCAAGTCTCTCCAACTGACAAACCATCTTTGCATTTCTTTCCTTCCCCCAGGAGAAACACACTATGGTGTCATCACTCACTGTGTTGCAGCTCTTCACCCATTCCAAAGATGTCTGCACTACTTCTTCACTCAAGGTATGTATCCACTTACTTTTAGTTTCATTCATTTCCCCAAACAGCTGGAGCTCTTAGGTATATCCCTGCACCTCCATGAACTGCCATATCTGTGTGATCCCCTCTCTGGGGCAGTTGGTCTGCTGGACTTGCTCTATGTTTAACTTCCGGCTCCACTCCTCAGAACCCATAGGAGATGGTGCGGCTCCCGCATGCTTTCCCGCTGCAGCCGGGGCAGAATCAGACTGGGAACACCTGGGTTCCTGGTGGCACATGCCATCCCAGCCTTTTAAGTGAGGGGTCAGACACCGATAAGTTTCCTCTCCCCATCTCGAGTTGAGTGTCACTGCTTCAATTGTAATGGGCACTGAGGAGACTACCCTGTTACAAGCAGCACCAGAAATGTGTAAAGTGCCTATTAGCAGTTCCCACGAAACCTTATACCAATAATATTCTAGAATTTTTGTTTTCAAATAGCATTTTGGAGGGGAATTAAAAATACAGGATCCAAATCCTGACGTTTTTACTTGGGCAAAACTTTGTGTGTATTTGAGGGGCCTAATGGGAGTGCCTGAAATACAAGGCAGAGTCACGGTTAGAGTTGGGAGCAGGATTTGGAGCACTGCATGTTTTGCAAGAGAAAAGGGATGCTGGCCCTTGCTCCCATATTCACAAGTATTAGATAATTATATTACCCTGGTATCTTAATTGTGAAAATATTTCACTAGCCACCTTATATTGTAGTACTAGCTTACTACATGTGGTGTGTCTATACGAGGTGCTAAATGCACACTAGACTAATTCTGTTGCACATTAGCATGTCACAGAGAAAGCCTTGCTAATTAGGCCTGGGCAAAATGACTAGTGTTTGCTTCGGATTTGGCCAGTTCGAGGGACAGTGATTTGATTCAGTGAGTCAAATCACTGTCCCAAATTAATTCGGCCGAATCTGATTCAGAGATTTGGCTGCTGCTGAAGCTTTGAATCCCCAAATCACTCAGGCCCATCCCCTGCCTGCTCTCCCAGCCTGGCAATAGCTGCCTTGCCTGCTCCAGCTCCTGGCACTTTTAAAAAAAAGCCCTGACTCATCAGGTGCTGCTGGGCAGGGGGCTCTGCACTGCCCCCCACTCTCCTATGCTGCATGGGGAGCTCTGCACAAGCCCCTCCACCCCCCATGGCTGCCCTGCCCGCCCCAGCTCCAGTCTTCAAGGGAAAACAAACCCCCCAAAATCCCGGCCTCACTGGTTTCTGCCTGGTGGGGGCCCTCCCTGCTGCCTTCTGCTGCCCCACACCACGTGAGAAGCTCTTACACAAGCCTCCTGAAGCCCCAAGGCTGCTGCAAGAACTGGTGAGTGCAGGGTTTTTTTCTTTTTTTTTTTTCTTAAAGGGCCGGATCTGGGGCAGGTGGGGCAGCCATGTGGGGGCTGGGACAGTGAGAGGGGGGTCAGGGGGCTCATAGCAGAGCCCCCCACACAGCGTGGGGCAGTGCGGGGCAGCAGGGATCACATGCCCCTGCCCAGCAGCATGTGGTGAGTGGGAACTTTTTTTTAAGAGCCAAGAGCTGGGTTGGGTGGGGCAGCCATTGGGGTGAGGGGGGCTGGGGTAGCAGGTAGAGGTTGGAGCCTGGCAGGGGTCTCTCCCCCGCCCCCTACTTGCCAGCTCCAAGTCTGGCTCCAGCTTCCTGCTGCAGCAATGGTGGTCTGCCCAAATCACTGAAGCACTCTGAATCTTTTCCGAATTGATTCATAGAGCTTCAAATCGATTCAGACCTTTTTATTGATCCCCTGATTTGATTTGGATTTGGAGATTTGGCCACCGAATTGGGCCGAATCTTCTCCAAATCGAATCAGCACCCAAAGCTTCGCACAGCCCTAGTGCTAATATGCTGATATGCAGTAGTATTGGTCTACTGCATATTAGCATCTCCTAAAAGGCATGTGCTGGTGCTACTGTGTAGTAGCTCCGGTTACTGCACATTGATTTAGTACCTGGTAATACAGGTACTAAACAATGCACAGTAACTATAGCACAGTAATGAACATGTAGACACACCCAGAAGGAGTAAGTTAGGCTCATCATGAGTTAATTCCCCTGCAATATTAAGCAATTTAGAAACTAGTTTAGGTCATTATATCTAAGTCCCCAGTTGTGCTTTGAAAACCACAAGGGCACATCACTGGTTCTCACTGGCATCTGCATGAAGAAGATGGTAATCTGTACGCTGGACAATCCCCAACAGGTGATACAGCCTTGAACTACCCAATCCACAGTGCTGTTTGTCAGCACCCTGAGGAAAAGTAGCTGCACTAGTGCTGTTTGCCGAAAAATTGACTCATTACAAATTTAGGATTTTATAATCTTTCTCTGCTGATACAGGGTGCTAGAATACCTCCCAGGATCCCCACCAGACTGCACCAAAAGTTTAACATAATCTCTGTTGTCATGTGAAGACCAGGAGCACATTGTTTCCCCTTACAATCATTTTGCCAGAAATCAACTGAATGATGGTTGGACACAGACAATTTAATAACTGAACTAATACATTTCCCAGACTGGGATTTACCCATTTGATTATTGTGCTGTTATAGCTAACATCCTGTCAGTACTGTATAGGAGGCCAGATGTGTTAGTTATTTCCATTGGACTTGTCAATGGATTTAATTATGGCTGCTCAAGATGGAGAGGTTTTATTATGTACAGATGTACAGAGGCTTTAACATACAGAACTTTTACAAGATACAGCAGCTAACAAAGTCTGTGCTCATAATGAAGAGCATTTAATAGGCGAGATAGTAGGTCTGCAATCTGCCCTGAATAAGGAGTGACTTGATGCTGATTTAAAGTCAGGAATGCTATGAAAGGACAGTTTGTCTCAGTCACTGACGATGGGACAAGACAGCTTTCAGCTACAACAGGGAATATTCTGGTTATATTTTTAGAAAAAATGTGCATGCAGAAATTCAACCCAGGTGTAACTTCAAGGATGTACATGAGACAAATCTATAACCTAGATCATGATCCTATTGGAGTTTGGCCAATTATTTCAAAAGTGGATGAAACAATCTAAAAGTAGCTTGATCAATGGCTATCACTGGAGAGTTATCGCTAGAGATGGTCAGAGCTTGGTAACCATATATGGAGGATGACTCTTGAGGAAACAGGGCTTGAAACAAAATAGTGAAGCCATGATGTCTTTTAAGCAGATTGGTTATAATAAAAAGCAAATGATCCTGGAGAATGTGTGTAAAACATATTTGATCTAAGCTTATAAAACAGATTCCTACTGCTACAAGCTTACAGATGTCACAGCTAGCATACTGCACACATTTCTGGATATCAGTGTTGGGGGTCCGAAAATTACAAGAGAGCTGAAAAGTGATCTACAGCTCATCCACAGGTCTAATACGAGAAGATAACTAAAGAGGAAATATGATAACTGTGTGCAAGTACTTGAATGATGTAAATATCAAGGAGTTAAATTGTTCAGTCTGATCTGAGGGGAATATGTAAGACAGAATGCATGTGAACAAAAGAAAATTAAGGCTAAATGTCCTAGTGGTAAGTGCCCTTCAGTAATGGGATAACCACTGACAGGAAGTTGTGGGATCCCCATGGTTATAGTAACCTAGAACTAACCAAGGAAAAGCACGTAAGAAAACTCTATAGGGAACAGCTCACACAGACATTTGAGGGATGGAGCAGGTGGCTTGGCCCCAAAACAGGTCCTTTCCATGTACAACTTGTATGTTTTGCAAAGGCTGAAATTTATCCTTTAGGTCAGTTACAGACATTTGTATTAAACCAAGATTGGCTTTTAAGCTGTGCAAAACAGTGCCAACGTTGCTGTCCAGGACCAGTTTCTGTACCTTCATTTTAGGTTTTTCAATATCCATCCTCTATTGCTTGCCATCATTCTTTACAACCTGGGAGCTTGAGAGGGATATAGGACAAGAGCGATATAGGTTTTGAAGAACATTTGTACATAGATTTAAAACAAATCACACATATTTTACCAGAAGATTTATGAAACAAAACTAGTTCAACCCTGAACCAAAAGCAGATCCTTTCCTTGCAAAATCAGCTATAAAAATGTGATTATACTAGTTTATATCAAGAATCTACTTTAATCAGGACACCGCCAAAGAAAACAAATAGCCGTGTGGTGTGTAAAGGGAAAACACTTGAAGCGTGTTACTATGACAGGTTATTTGCACAGGTGTTCCAAGGCCTTCTGCATCATTTTTCATCACTGCTGATGGGCATGTCAAAGAAGAAGGTTTAATCATGTGTACAAACATGTTCTTTCTGAATTAATTCATGAAAGAGACATTGCACATGCTTGGGCCGTAATTCAGAAAAGCACCTAAGTATGTGTTAAATGAGCAACATTAAACCAGAGGCCTACTTTTAACAATGTACTTACATGTCCTTGACTTCCATCTGACTTAAGCACATGGCAAGTGTTTTAGTGCTATCCTGAACATCTGGGTAAATTCTAACTGGCATTTCACTTTGTCTGTGTTCTCTGCCCATCACATTTTGCTTTTCGTGGTTACTTGCAGAAAAGTGGAAGTTTGTTCTACTGAATGCTTGGGGCAAGTGAATGTTAGGCCTGTAGCTGGTAGTGTTGGAGTGATGTAGCCATAATGGTCCTGGAAACACACAAGAGGCAAGCAATTTTGTGGGTGATGTCTTTTATTGGACTAGCTGCATAGTTAGGAGGATATGCTTAGATAAGCTTCCAGAAATCATCATACGCTTCCTCAAGTCTCTGTGAGAGGCCTGCATCTGAGATTTATTGAATAATAATAGGAAATAGCTTTGGAGAGCAAGGTTAGATCATTTAACTGGGGAAAAGAAACAGTGCCATGAGTTTAAGGTGTTGAAGTGCACAGCGTGAATATTGACTCTGAGGCAGCTGTTGCTGGAGGGGGGATGTGACGGCTTGGCATAGCTGCCATGTTAATAAATCTCTTGGCATTGGCATCACTGATGATAAATGTTTTCATTTTTCCTATGAAGAAGCCTTCTTTGCCTCTTTTTGCTGTCAACGCTTCCTTTTGATTGGCTTCCTTTATTCCTTGGACAATATACCTCCAGGGTTATTGACATAAGCATGACACCGCTTCTTTGTTATCACTTGTGTTGCTTCTGTTTTGAGTTACAGGTTCATAGTTGCACTGGGGTGGCTTTATCATTGCTTGTTATTATTCATTGCTGCTTCTGACTTTAGGGGAGTATACTTGGCTTTATGGTCTCTGAACAGTTTTTTTTAGCCCTCAACATTTTTTCTTTAATGATAAGATTCTGATTTGACTTTCCATACGTGACTAAATAATCACTGTAGAACGTAGAATCAAAGCTGATATAGCTGAAGGCAAGGGAAATTAGTATTTCAATTAGATGAGGAAATACCATGGAAATTATTTTTTATTGAAGTCACTGGAGAAAATACAGTCAATATTTGGGAAGTGGTACCCTCTGCTACTGGTAGATAGAATGTGGTCACTTACTGACTTCTGTATCATCTCAGTAGAAAACTTCCAGTTGACGTCAAGAGCAGGAGAATAAAATAAAGTTGAATAAAGTGAATTACTCAAATTGATCTAGGGTACAGAACAGCCTCTGCAGCCCCTTCACTCCTCTGCCATCAACATCTGAATCTAGATCTGGGTTCAGATTTATAAAGATCCTCAAATTCAGGTTGGGACTTGGATTTGCAGTCATTGCATATTGTCTTATTGCCTGAAAACAATGCAGATAATCAAATGGATTAGTGAATAGAGATCAGAGCCATATGGTGTCTGGGTGTTAAATAAACAAACCCTACTTTGAATGAACTTTGTTTCTAAATATTCATTCTTGACTTGAAGTGAGGTTTTAAAATCAGATTTGTTTGTAGAAACTTCCATGTCCAGGTAGCAATGCACTGTGGAAAAATTAATGAAATATCATAGCTATTCTGTGAGTTTTAGCAGTATTTTTAAATGCATAACAAACTGAAGTAAAGTAAGGCTAAAGTGATTTACCCAAGATTACGTTAATGTGTGTGATAGAAAAACAGTTAGAACCTGGTCCTCTGAAGTCAAGCCTTCTCTGTATGATGAATTTCCCCTCTGACAGAACCCTGGAAAGATGAGAAGCCTTTCTGCTCCTATGGGAAGTTTATATGAATAATCAGTAGCATCCCTGTACTGCTATATAGAAGACCTATATGAAAAGGGAAAATAACACTGAAAGCTTGACTAATTGTCATTACTCTCTAAAAAGTGGTAATATTCTTATTGTAAGCCTTGCGCTTCAAGAAAAGTCAGAGTGAGAATCCACTTAAAGTTTGAAACCTGCTTCACTATGTAAGAAAAAGATTATTAAACATATTGGCTGTGTCCAGACATGCAGTCACATGAGGTTTGTGGCACCATGCCCCCAGAACATAAAAACATGCCCCACGCTGCAAATTTGCAGGGTGGGGCAAAATTTGCTACCAGGATTTCTTGGTAGCAAAAAAAAAAAACCTGCCGAGAAAAAACGCAGTGCAAATGCTACAATAGCCGCACCGAAACAAACAGAGGCTCAGTTCTCAAGGGAGACACTCTGGCTGCCAGGCAGAGCATCTCTACTTTTTCATTCCAGATATGCAAGGGTGTGCGCTTGCAGTGGCACAAATAGTAGTGGAGCAATTTGTGCTGCTACGTTGTACTGCAGCACACACCCCTGCACATGCACTTTGGTGAGGGACAAATTGTCCTGCTTCAGGCAAACTGCCCTTTCCCCATTCTCCCATAACCCAATGGGGCACAATGCTGCCATTGGGTTAGAAACAGCTTTTCATGTTGTAGTTCCTCTGAGCTGTTAGCATGCTGAAAACTGAAACCTCACTAGTGTTGTTTTTGTTAGAAATTTGTGCTGTTACCGCCTACATTCCCCAGCTGCGCTCAGAGGATTATACAGAAAGGGGCAGTCTCTGCTCTGATAAACTTACAATCTGAATAGATAAGGCAAATGGTAAGATGGAAAACGGAAGCATGAAGAGGTGAAGAGATTTGCCTGAGATCACACAGTCAATCAGTAACAGTCAGCTACAGACCAAATCTTTGACTTCTACTTTGATGCTCTATCTGTTAGGTCATATTGCTTCTACCTACACATACCTATAGCATCCTAGTTTCAGAATATGGAAAGAAACTAGTCTAAAGCACTGGGATATTGGAAAAAGCTACAGCTATCCTCCTAGCCTATGGTCTATATTTCAACCAAGTTATTTAAGTGAAGGAACAGTTCCCAAATTAATTTTCAGATATTATGGGCTTAAATACTGAGATACTCTGCTGAATACTTGCATAGCTGATAAATGCTTCACTAGATAGCGAGACAGACACCTACATTTTAACCTACGGGTTCCTTCCTGTGTTTCCTTGAACAAGCATTGGCATCTACATGTGTGACCCTGTTAGGCTGCAGGAAACTAATAAACTCAGCAGAAGGTTAGTACATGTAGTACATGTTTTTTCATGTGCAGCAGTGCACATTTAGATGCTGACCTGGCTGACTGCAGCATGAGGGTGTTTCAGGAACTGCCCGTCAGCTAGCCCCACACTGGAGCACGCTCGTGACCCAGCCAGCCCCTCTGCTACACATTTAGCTGGGTTAGAGCAGCCCCAGGCTGGCCGGCTGACCTCCCAGGATGCTCCAACCTGGCTCAGTGTGCTGTGGTCCGGGGGGAACAATCAAATGGAGCAATAAACTCAGGCACGACATGCACCAGTGTTTATTGCTGTGTGCTAATAGCACATGTAGACGCTTCCTAAAATGCCTCATGTAGCCCAAGTGTATTCAACAAGCCTTCTTCAAGAATCAGGTTTTACACAAATTAAATAAGAATGGCAGGCTCTGGCTTCAAGAAAATAAATAGTTAAACAAATACCACAGCATTTTCCTTTATTCTTCCTGTGAACTCCCCCCTCACACTCAATGCCCCAAAAACCCCAAATGTCTCCACAACTCCCTCTGTTTTTATCTATCAATTCTCTATCTATTTATACTGTGCCCATCCCTATGGTATCTGAAGACTCTGAGAGCACTATATAGTTTCAGATGCATCCTTCGATTCTGCTGCTTCTGCAATGTTGCCATCTGGCAAGGGAAGAAAATCCAGCTACAACTGAGGACCGTTACATTTGCACAGCCCCATTGCTACTCCAGATCCAGGGCACATATACTTTGCCTCAGTGCCCAGTCCATTTCCACTTAAGTCTATACAAAGCAGATAAAAGAGAGAAGCACAGTTTTATAAATGTTGTATGAAATGCATTGTCATGACACATGCTTTCCAAATCAGATGTTAGAAGCCAAGAACTGCTAATCCTCCTGTGTACCCATGTGGCTGGTGGAGCTTGTAGCCAAACTGATAGTCCTGCTGTGATGCTACTAAAGCTAAGAATTCAGGAGAATCATGTGAGCTACATGGCTAGTAATTACAGTCATGGTCCATCAGGGAGTTGAAGACAGCTTCCAGAGGAACACCACAGTATCCAGTTGCTTAGGAAAGTCTAGCTAAGCATTTAGGAGTCTATAACTTACTTTACTTCTGTTTTTAATTCTGTCTCCCAGTTCTGTGCTTCCAGATGTGGATGGTTATCATGTACATCTCTGTTGGGGCCATTCTTTAGAGTCTCGCATAGTAACTTGGTAGATAAGGTTTGGACATATGAAACAGTTATCTCTGTTCTTTGGGCAAAACACAGAGCACACTAATCTTCCGTTGGATTCTTGCTTTCTTTTCATCTGTCTGTCTTTAATGCTTATAAGCCCTGATCAAGGATCAAGGCCCTCATTGTAGCAGGTGTTGTACATACACACACACACATGCACACAAGCACATGTTGTAAAAAATGCAGTCCAGGCCTAAGTGTAGGATGTGAGAGAGGAGCTGACTGGGCTCATTCCAGGATCATTTTCAGCGGGGAACAACCAGGGCAATATCCTGAGGACCCAAGTTGTGGTGGGTCTTGCTAAGCCAAGTTAATGCAAGTCATGCAGTGAGCAGGTGGCAGGAGAGGAGGGGCCATTGCCTTAGCCTCTGCCTGGGATCCTCATGTGTTTTCTCACCTATGTATCACCACAATAGGCCTAACCGAATAAGGATATCCCTTTTGAGACAGGATTTGCAGAATGGACTCCACATTATTATGCTCGTATGTGAACAAGCCTTTTGAGGAGGAACCACCAGCAATTCATCCACATAGTGGGATTTGAATTTTCCTTGCTTGGCATTGCACCTGCCATTTCACTGAATTTTGTGAAGCAGTAAGCCTGCTCTCCTTTGAACTCATCCCTAATAAGCCCCACTGTAATAGCAAATGCAATGAAACATTCCCTGCTGCATTGTGAGCAATTAGAAAACCCCAAATAGGAAATACTTTGGGAATTTTAAATATTCTAAAAAAATCCAAAAATAAACCTGCACTGATGTGCAAGTGAATGAAGATTGTATTCAGCATCCTATTGTTATCCAACATATTGGCTCTGTAATCAAAACTAATCCCAATCAGCTAATAGCAGCAGAGTAACAAAAATAAGGCTCATAAAAACACAGACCAGATGAATCACATGTAGTACTAGGATATAAACTTGTGATTCACATACTAGAAGTAGTAGTAAACTAATCACAGCTAGGGACAGACATTCAAAAGGCAGGAGCCTGAATTGATTCAATCTTTGCAGGTTAGTTTAACCTGTCTAGGTTGAACCAATTTCTAAGTTACTAGATATTTCCTCTTGACTTAGGAAATGCAGGCACGTGCCTGCAGTGGCTCAGGCCAGGAACTGGAGGGCACTAGAGCAGCCCTCAGCTGCAGGGAAGCTGTGCTGGGGGGGCATGGGCAGCTCTGGTTCTGGCAGTAGTCTCAAGTGAACTGGCCAGGGAGGGGGTTTAATTGCCTCCTCCCTGTCCCACCGGCATAGATTTGGTGCCTCCTCTGTTGCTGCTGTGGGGGCACAGCCAAACGCCAGCTGGCATGGGCCCCTGAGACAGAGGGGACAGGGAGGGGGTTTATTCTCCTGCACCCCAACCCCCTCTGCTCCCAGGGAACCATAGCTGTGGTCTGCCAACCTCAACTGCCGCCACTGCTGATCGCTGCGTGGGGTGTGCAGCAGAATAAGTCCATTCCCTGCCCCCTCCACCAGACACTGGAGGGAGGGGGGAAATGACCCCCCTCCATGCCCCTGTTGCTTAAGGGGAGCATGCCGGCCGCCTCTGGCTGCACCCCCACCCTTGCTGCTTGAGCGGTGAAGGGGCAGGGACCATGACAGGGGCAGCACCCCTTCTCATGGTTTCCTGAGAGTGCAAGTCTCTTCCTGGGAGGGGGGCGGTGCTGCGGGCAGGGGCAGGGGCAGGAGTGGGAGCAGGGTGGTCAGAGCTGCTGCACACTGTGTGGGGTGAGCAGAGGGAGGCTTGGGGGCTATGGCTACCCCTCTAATTCCTGGTACTGCCTCTTGCCCCATGCAGTCTGTGACAGCTCTGCCTGCCCTGCTACTGCCCTCAGTGCAGCCCACCCACAGGAAAGAGGCCTGCATTCCTGGGAAACCATGACAGGGGCTGCTACCCTGTGAGGGTCACTCCAGTGGCAGGGGCAGGGCAGGGGCACAGTCAGAGGCCGGCTAGCATGGCTCCTTTGGGTAAGGGAGCAAAGAGAGGGGTTATTTCCACCCTCTGTCTGAGATCCGGTGGACTTTTGCCTGGGGGAGAGGGGCAGTGTCTGGCCATGCCTCTGCCCCTACCTGCCACTGCTCTGGCTAGGACTGCAGGGCATGCTGGGATGCTGGGGGACTGATTTAACTTAAACCAGGAAGGGGTTTGGGACAGAAGTTCCATAAACCGGTTTGATTTCAACCAGTTAAGTTTGATACTACTTTCAACCAGGTTTATCTCAAACTGGTTTCAGCCATTTTGAAACTGGTTTATATGCATTGAACTTATGTTCTGTTACAGGTTTAAACCAGTTTCTGCGCACTTAAACCAGTTTATGTGTAACTTCTGTCCCTTGCCAGGGATGCATCTACATGTGTGCTTTACTGTAGAGTAGACTAATTAGCTCCGCAGTAAAGTATCACAGTCTAAACGTGTGCCAGTATTAGGGTGCAGTAGATTAATTAACTCTACTGTAAGGTAGTACTGTCAGAGAGTAATTATGTGGGATCAATCACACATAGACTGTGACAGGACCTGGCTGGGGAACAAGGGTGCTGAAGTGCAGGGGATGCCTGCCAGCTAGCCCCACACTGTAGCACCCTCATGCCCCAGCCAACCCTCTGCCACCAACCCCTCTGACTCCCCAGGCCTCTGCCAGCCTGGGGCTGCTCCACTCCAGGTTGAGTTGCTGCGGTCCCATGTGCACGTGTAAAGCTGTACCCAGGAGCAGTTTTCTTTAGCACAAACTGAGCTGGAGTTTATCGCTCCAGCTTAATTGCACTTGTAGATGCACCCAAACAGTGTCATAACCATAGATCTTAATTTTTTTTAATCCTTTAAAATTGGAAATATCTTTACAAAAATATATAGTATATGTAATGTTATATCATAGCTATCAAATGCAATTCCACTTATGGTGCTTTAGGTTTATTAAAACAGAATAATAAGAATGCTGTTAGAAGCTAGGTACACATTACCATATACCCCTTACATAGATGGATGGCTGGATGCATAAGAAAATTAAATGGCCTGCCCAAAGTTAGACAGTGAGCATGTAGCAGAGCTGGTAATAAAATCCAGTTTGAAATTTTGGAGTTTTGTTTGACTTCAATGGGGCCAGGACTTTGCTTTAAGAGTCCAGTTTCCCAAGGCCTTCTTTAGCCACTAGCCATCACATTCCTTTTTATCATATTAAGTAGTATTTGAAACAGGTGGATAAATATAGCAAATTGGAAGGTAGCAAATGTGGTCCCCATCTTCAAGAAGGGGAAGAGGGAGGACCCGGGTAACTATAGGCCCGTCAGTCTTACCTCAATCCTGGGGAAACTCTTTGAGAAGATCATCAAGGAGCACATTTGTGAGGGGCCGGCATCAGAAATGATGCTCAGGGGCAATCAGCATGG
>NW_017729009.1:24378272-24393253 GCF_001723915.1 Gavialis gangeticus
ATGCTGTTAGAAGCTAGGTACACATTACCATATACCCCTTACATAGATGGATGGCTGGATGCATAAGAAAATTAAATGGCCTGCCCAAAGTTAGACAGTGAGCATGTAGCAGAGCTGGTAATAAAATCCAGTTTGAAATTTTGGAGTTTTGTTTGACTTCAATGGGGCCAGGACTTTGCTTTAAGAGTCCAGTTTCCCAAGGCCTTCTTTAGCCACTAGCCATCACATTCCTTTTTATCATATTAAGTAGTATTTGAAACAGGTGGATAAATATAGTCAGATTCTGTGAAATAAGACAAGATAACAGCCCCCAGTGAATCTCTGCAGGGTAGACAGACTTAACTCTGAATAGAAAGGCGAGTGTTGATTAGCAAATGTATTTATTCTGGAGTATGTAATTTAGTGTAACCTCCGGCAAGCCAGTAACCATTCTGAACCTTGTAACTTCCTCTTTTGTGTGGAAAACTGGGTAAAGGGTTTTAAGTATCTTGAGCAGAAGGTGTTATATGGGTGTAAAGTATTTCATTGTTGATGTAGATTAAGAACTTCCTGGCTTTCATTATGTACACTAAAAATAGTGTGCAGATAATAAGATGAATGAGCGATACCTTGCTTTGCATTTGGATGTCATAATATTGAGTGGTTTAAATAAACCTTAAGATTACAGAGACGTTCAGAGAGATTACTCCGTGGTCAGTGTCACACAAGTGCCAGCCAAGTATTACTGTAGATAGAAATGCTCATAGCCTCATTTATTCAAATGAAACTGTCCTGTTGGAGCTGCTAATTATTTCAGACAATATTCCACTGAATACTAGGAAGAACACATCCATTTTTCTTGGTGAGAAAAAGCAGAGCATAGGAAACCAGTAAAAGGTGTAGGCAATACAATCCCATCTTTTGGGATTCACTAAGGGTAAAGCCTCTAGGGAAATCCATGGGAGTTTCCTGTGCAAGAGAGCTGCAGTATTGAATCTGTTATCAAAAAGAGCTGATGGAGTGAGGCCTTCTCTGTTGAGAAGATGAATACAACATTTTTAGATTGTCTACTCCTGTAATCTTATATTTTCATAGCCCCAAATCCCTATCCCTGCCCTTGGATTGGACGGTATTTGCTAGGCCTGTGCGAGTAGGCAGCTATTCGATCCAGCTTCAGATCCGGCCGCTTCATATGCCAGGGATCCATCCAATCTGGAGCTCTGGACCGGGTTTCTGCTTTGATCTGGCCAAAGCAGCTCCGAAGCTTCAGAGCCGCCTCAGAGATCCAGCCATATGGTATAATGGGGAATCAGTGAAATATCTATAACTTTTGTTGCTTTTTGTCTGATTTGAATGAAACTTGCAGGGATGGTAGCCTCTGCTGAGAGCATGAAGCCTACCAAGTTTCAAGAAGTTCGGTGCAGGGGTTTGGGGAGAACTGCACCCCAAATTCTTGAAAGCAAAACTCGTGTCATGTGTATGTGTTACACCACAGGGGTGAAAACTTCAGGGATGGTAGCCTCTGGTGAGGCCACAAAGCCTGCCAAGTTTCAGGAAGATTGGTGCAGGGGTTTGGGGGGAACTGCCCCTCAAGTTGCTGACGGGCAAAACTTGTAACATAGATGACCCTGTGTGTGTTAAGGCGCAGCAGGATGAAAATTGCAGGGGTAGTGGCCCCTGCTCAGGCCATGAAGCCTGGCAAGTTTCAAGGTGATAGGTGCAGGGGTTTGGGGGGAACTGCACCTCAAGCTGTGGACAAGCAAAACTCATGACATGGGCGACACTGTGTGTATTAAGGCGCAGCAGGGTGAAAGCTGCAGGGATGGTGGCCCCTGCTGAGGCCACAAAGTCTGCCAGCTGTCAAGGAGATAGGTGCAGGGCTTCTGGGTTCTGGGGCCCTGCACCCTTAGCTGCTGACAAGCAAAACGCATGACATGGGTGCTTGTGCAACAGTGTCTGTGTTGGGGTGGTGGTGTGGGGAGAGACACTACTGCAGGCCTGGCTGCTAAGCTACTGTGTTACCAGTTACCAATCAATCATGATTCACTCAGGGACCAGCTCATTACATGGTAGCTAGCTAATGTAGCCAGTTAATTAGCAACAATTAAGACCTACAAAAACACAGGCTCAGGAGAGGAAATAATCAATACAGACAATCAACTGCCCCAAAACAGAGATAGTCAGTTGCACAAGCACCCATGTCACGAGTTTTGCCTGTCAGCAGCCGGAGGTGCAGGGCCCCAGAACCCAGAACCCCTGTACCAATCTCCTTGACAGCTGGTAGGCTTCATGGCTGCAGCAGGCCCTGCAACTTTCACCCTGCTATGCCTTAACACACACAGTGTCACCCATGTCACGAGTTTTGCTTGTCCGCAGCTTGAGGTGCAATTTCCCCCAAACCCCTGCACCGATCTTCTTGAAACTTGACAGGCTTTGTGGCCTCACCAGGGGCTACCATCCCTGTAAGTTTCATCCAAATCAAACCAAAAACTAACAAAGTTATAGATATTTCATTGATTCCCCATTATACTCTATGGCCGAATTGCCAAATCGGCTCCGGATCTTTTCCGAAGCGATTGGGAAAGCCTAAAGCTTCCAGCAGTTCAATTCAGATTCATAGTTTCAGCCTCCGAATCATCTGAATCATGATCCAAAGCTTTGTACAGCCCTAGTATTTGCCCGGAAGGATGGACACTTGGCTGTGTGTGCAATGGCTGATCAGATAGGTAGCGCAGAGTCTGCTGCTTCCCATGACAGCAGAACCAGCAGCTAGCGGGCAAGGCACCCCACCATCCTATGTGTGCTTGCAGTATGCATATAGTTACAGTCATGGATCATAGTGAAGTAAGGCTGAGGGAGATTTCTGAAGCCACTTTGGAAAGCACAGCCCTAAAATGCATGGTATATACCATAGATGTGGTCTTAGGCTCAGCCATAATCTGATTCCTGCAACTGACAACTGTTCATTTGTCCTCATTATAATCATAATAGGATGCCTGCAGCACACAGAGGGTTACTGTGCAGAAAACAACAGAAAACAGACCATTTCCATCATGCTGCTGCTCACGTTTTTACTGTAGAAGCACCTACCCCTCCTTTTTCCTGGTGAGGCATAATTGGACTTTGTTTATGCATGAATCAAGGGCCTCATTGTAAAGGTTGATGGGCTCTAACTGAGAAAAATCTGGTGAGGATTAATTGTCAGTTTTATGGTTTGATGCTTCCTGTCATGCTTTTACCTCATGAAACTGGAGAGAGTCCAGGTGGGATCATTCCTGCATTACCCATTCTGTGAAGAGCCTCTTGTTCACAGTGCAAAAAAAGAAAAAAAAAGGTGATCAACCTTTCTTCTGCTCCTCCTCAAGAAAACAACTTCATTTAAGCAACGTCCGAAACAGGGTTTAAGTACACAGTGGCAGGGAAACTCAGAACCAGGTCGCATGGTTCTTGACGGGCTGCTTGATGCACCCACTGCATCCGTGCCATTGTGCACCGCCTTCCAACCCAACCACCACTCAGAAACGGAGAAGTGGTCTTGCCTCTTTATGGAGCAGTATTAAGATGGCTCCTAAAGGGGTGTGTGCAGGTCTGGTGCCCAGATTTCAAGAAGGATGTCGAAATACTGGAAAGAGACCAACGGAGGGCCACAAAAATGATCCAGGGGTTAGAAAACAGGCCTGTGGTACTTAAGGAGCAAATATACAGCTCATTGAAGAGAAAGTTTAGAGGGGACTTGATCACTTTGTATAGGTACTTACCCATGGAAAAGGTATCTGACAGCGGGGGCTTTCCAGTCGTACAGGCAAGGGCATACCAACATCCAGTGGAAGGAAACTGAAGTAAAAAAAAAGTCAATCTGGGAATCAGATCAATTTCCTAGCAGTGCGGATAATTACACGTTATAACTGCTGACCAGGGATGGTGGTAGCCTCACCATTGTTTAGAGATTGTAAAATGAGGTTAAATATATTTCTCAATCACATGCTTCTGAGAAAAAAAAATCTATGGCTTGTGCATAAAGGAGATCAAACTAAAGAATCATAGTGGTTGCATATGGCCTTAAGGTCTATGAATCTTCTTTCAAAAAGCTACTGTTGACGTAAGGGCTGGCATGCTGGTCCTGGGAGCTACTGTTGACACAGGGCTGGCATGCTGGGAGTTTCAGCTGGAGCTCACAGCTCTCACATCTTATGGGTTGAAGGTGATCAGCTCTCATGAGCTTGTAGCTCAAGGAGGGTTTTAAAGACAATGCCCCCTTGATGGGAGAGACCATTTGGCTGTACTGGAATCATATCAGGTCTGTCTGCCCTCTAGGCATTTAGATTGCTCTACTCTCTGTGGTATTTGTGGTCAGCTAATGATTTCTTTGGGTGGTTCATAATAGATTGCCTGTTTGTCCCATTTTATTACCATATATTAAATGGCTGAGCTGAAGGCTTGAAATTCAGTTGTGTAGGAATGCTAGTCTAGCTGCCTTTTAATTCAGCCTGCCAAACATCTATATATGGAGGGCAGGGTTTGTGGAGATGTCATGGGGTGAAGAAGCCAGATAAAAGGAGTCTACTCACAGAGAATTAAGCCAAATACCTGCCTTCTATGTCTTCCTCTTGGCATCTGCCAATCAAGTCATCCAGTGACACAACTGAGGACCCTCACCCCAGGAGCAGAGAGACTCATCAAGGTGCATCCACATAAGGTTGCCTTCCCTCAGGACCTTGCAGTGCATGAACCCATTCAGGTCTTGGATTCTGTTTCAAATTGCACTACTGAAGTGTTGCCTTTGAGAGGGACTGTTGAGTTGTGGTTGAAATTCCCTGCAGGCAATGTAAAAATCTCCCTCACCTCTACTGACCTGCTCTTCTGACCTAAAACACAGTTTTTATTGAAGGTCCTCAAAGGAGAAAGAATTATTCATTGTCCTATTGCATCATTTAGTATCATCATTCACTTGTTATCTGGGAAGGGATTTCTACATCTCTGCTGTAGCCTAGTGAACTCTGCCACCTCTGTTTCCCCTCTATTTTCATACCTTACTTTACCATTGCTACTCAGCCACCTGGAGTAGTTGCTCACTACTGATCAGTGTAAGTCACTTCCTTCTCAGAATTCAAAAATATTTATTTCTCAGCACCCAGTCCATACTGCTCCAAGGAAATGAGAACCATGGCTGGGGATGTAATCCATATCTCCTGCATGACCCAGTGGTCACGCTGTATCCTCATGCTCTGGGTTGGCCTCTTTGTCCTTAATAGCCCTAGATCCTTGTAGTCAATAGACAGTGGTGTTAATCAAGACCCTATCTGCTAAATGACAATGCAGTACACTGTGCTGGAAGGTTTCAAGCTCGCATCACCTTTACTCTCTGTCCCTGCAATTCCCAGATAGATGGGTGGGAATTTAACCCTGTTCTTCAGAGCACTCAGACCAACATGAGCTCTTATTTTAATGCCCTTAGGAATTTTCCACCAGTACATTTTCTATTTCAGCAATGCCTGGCTATGAAAGATGGCGTAAACACAAATATTTTATTGGTATTTATTTTAATGATATTTGTACGCTTCAAAGTGAAATATTTTCTTAGTGCTTGTGATGAGGACACACTTTGACCTACAGTTGGTCCTAGCATGAAACAATATTTACTTGATTTAGTCTGAACATTCATATGCAGAGGGAGCACATTTTATATATGTTCTTCACATGCATATCTTTCATTTTATCAGTCAATGTCAGAGCGGCGGAATGTGGGTGATCTGCTATGTCTCAACTATTTTTTATAAGGCTAAACTAAGCTCTGCTCTCCTTATGTCTGTTCAGTGGTTACTCAAATATTCCAAGTCATGTATGCACTAACTCCATACCTACATTTGAATCTGGGACCTGCAGGCTTCTCCTACTTGAGCTAAAACAGCAATCTGGACAAGTTCCCATGTGCAGGGGCGTGCACTTGTAGAGGCACAAATAGCAGTGGTACACATTTGTGCCACTGCTTTATGCCCCATCACACACTCTTGCATGTGCACTTTGGCATGTAGGAAATTGTCCTGGGTAGAGTTAGGGGAGGCTTGGGCCAGCTGCTGTGCATCATCCTGCTCATGCAGTTTAAGTTTAGTTTGATTGAATTTAATCCATAAAAGCAGATGTTTGGTTATGTTTCTTTAATCCTCCTTTAGAATCAGCTTTGTTCATTCCCAATGGGGAAAAGACCAGTCTTTTCCCCATTGGGAATGAAGTCAAAAGTCAGGCATGGATTTTGACTTTTCTGAAGCCTGGGCTTTTCATATTCAAAGTTAGGTCTTGTTTTATACAGAGTATGAGACTGGCTGCAAGGTTATGATTTTGGGTCCCAGCCATCACAAAATCCTGGGGAGTTCCTGTCTAGGGTCTTGCTTCAGGCTCACTGGCACACTAAACCCAAAACTCAAATTCTCATATGATCCATATTCCAATAACAAGTCTGAGGAACCCTCAGGTTTGGAAAGGGAGCTATGGGCTGGGAGTAAAAAATAATACTTGGGCCTGAAAAAGAAGGGAAAGGATGGAGAAAGGATGATATAGGGAGAGAGGGAAAGAAGCAAAAACGTTGGTGAAAAAATAATGGGACAAGGGAAGAAAGAAAGAAGTCAAAGGATGGGACAAGAAACACTCCATTATGCAAATACTCCATTTTGTGAATGTTCCTAGCTGCTCCCCTTAGACCACATAGGTCAAGAGGTTATTTTTAAACTGGCCATTGATTCAGACGTAATGTCTGATTATGAAATGTTGGAATCTTCCACCAGGAAGGGAAAAACCTCCCCCAGTGAGAGACCGACTGGAAACTTGAGTCAGGGAAGGGGTTAATGGCTGCTGGGTTTACAGCTGGGGATTGCTGGTATCCAGGAAACAACACAGAACGCACAAACCATGGGACCAGCTGGAGCCCACTGGAATCCCATTAATTTTGGCAGAAGTGCCTGTGGTCTGCAGCTCTGACATCACTCCCTTTTGCGTCACAGAGGAATGCCTCAGCTAGTGCTACTTCTATTTTTTTCGTTCTCTCATTTCAGGCAACCAAGTGACTGACTCAGATTTATGAGTGCTGCAAAGTGAGGAGCAGAGCAGCTCACAAATATACACGACCCTTTCTGATACTGGTGCAGATGATAGTTAACACCTGAGGGGGTTACAGAGGATGCAAGGAGAACTTAGCTTGGGTGTGACATATTTCCGTGCTAGCCTGAAGTCACCGTGAAGTATCCCTGGAGAGGGAGCCCATCATGCTAGATCCAAAAGAGGAAGTATAGTCCTGTGATTAGAGTAATGGGTGGTGATTCAGAAGAGGTTGGACCCCAGCTTTGTCACAGACTTCCTGGGTTCTCGACCTAATCTCCATTGTGTCTTTTGCTTCTTACACAACAAAACCATATGGAGAAGCCACAGGGCCTAGTTACTAACACTGCTGTTGTTATAACTGGTTTATGGCAGCTTCTGAAACGTTCAGTGCATGTTGAGCAGTAGTAAAGGATTAGCAAGCTCTTTAAAGGGATACCACTCTAGTCTCATGGTATGAGACTATTTGTGCCTCAGTTTCGATTCTTCTACTTCTCATGTCTATTTAGTCTGCAGGCAGGACTGTCTCTCTCTCTACCCCTGTCTGTGTGCATGGTGTACCAGTATGCTGAGCTGTGACTTTGGTTGGAGTGTCTAGGTGCTACATAATACAAATAATAATCAAAGTGGGTCTTTCTCCCTCCTTTTGGTCAATCCACAAAGTTCAATGATTCAGTTTTCCACATAATTTTTACTGATCAGACTTTAGCGTCTAATTTGATGTGGCTAAAAGCTTCCTTCAGCTACCAATTTGGAAGGCCTTTCCCAGTTTCCCATGGTGCTGGTGATGTTACTGTTACAACCATAGTGCAGTAGCATGGATCTGAGCTATACGTCAGCACATAGCTGGGAAGCCTGAAATAAATGTAGTGCTTTCTGTGAGGAAGAGCACTTGTGTTAGGAAAGGTTCTAACCCCAGTGTGATCAGGAGAACTTATGCATACATATTTCAGGACTTGGAGCTCTTCAGAAGCCAGTTGACATCTGATATTCAGCTTCAGGACCTGTTCAATAGCTGTAGGCAATGCATGTGTCCAGGATGTTTTGCTTGGGAAATGACACGTGCAGATGTAGGGGGCTAGATTCTGTGGATTAGTCTGCTGAAGGTAGTTTCTCTCTCTTGAAGATGGGATCGTCTTGAAAGCAAAGCAGTACCTTGTAACTGTCAGTGTTAGAAAGGAAATTAATAGAATGTTTATCTATCTATCTATCTATCTATCTATATAAATTTGCATTGCTTGTCACATATTAGATGATGGCTATACTTTTCCTTGATGGGTAAGTGTTAGCTAGGGACTTATTCTATGCTGTTATTTATATGCAGATTTTTTTCTTAGGCCAGGTACAGATATTACAATTTTACCCGTATCAGTGATTGGAAACCAATCTATACCTATAACAAAAGTTCAGCACACACAGACTGGTTTAAAAATGGCAAAACCCAGTCTAAGATTTGCATTCCCCCACCAAAGGGCGCATGTATGTTTTGTTTGTGACCAAACTAAACTATGCCACTTACAAAAACCTTGTAATTTAGATCGATTCTGCCTCTGGCTTTTTGAATGCCTGTACCTAGACTTAGTGTTTCAGAATGTGTTTCTAATTAGTTTTCAGATCTGAGGTACATTTTCATTCTCATACTCCTCATGACTGTTGTGGGCACACAGTGCTGGGCACCCCTAACTAACCATGTGGTTGTTCAAATCTGAGGGCTGAATGACACACTACAGCTGTAGTTTACCGTCTGCTTTGTTTTCACTTCCAGCAGGGTTACTTTGGTACAAACAGGAGATGCGGAAGACCAGCCACTGCTCAGAAGAATACTTGGCATGAGAGGCTGGATTTTCAGGAGTCAAGCTTCTGTTCAGATATCTCAGTAGAGGTCAGGGATCTTATACGTTTCTGCTCCTTAGTGACAAGGCCCTGAGCAACTGATCGAGCCAAACCAATAAAATACTAAAATAGCAGAACTAAGAAACAGTGCCCCAAATTAGGTGCCTAAATCCTGAGGAAGAGGTCTGATTTTCAGGGATTTTGGGCACCCACAATTGCTTGACTGGGAGTTATTGCATGTCTAGCTTCTCTGACACTCTGACCTCTTCCTCAGGTGCCCAACAATTCATAGAGTAGAACACTGCTGGCCTTGGCTTTGAAGGTCTTTAAGCCAGTGACTCATTTTAATAGGCCTGTTTCTTGAGCAGGGAGGGGGATGTCCATCCCATCCCTGCTGTTATCATGGGCTAGGGACAGGCATTACATGTAAACCAGTTTAAGTGATCAGAAACTGGTTTAAACCTGTAAGAGAACAGACATTCAGTGCACATAAACCAGTTTGAAAATGGCTGAAACCGGTCTGAGATAAACCTGGTTGAATGTAGTATATCAGACTTAACTGATTTGGGTCAACCTGGTTTACGGAACTTCTGTCCCGGACTCCTTGCTGGTTTAAGTTAAATCAGATTCCCCCAGCATCTTGGCATGCTCTTTGGGCTGGGCTAGGTGGGGCTTACTGCTCCACAACACAGCTGGCCCCTCCCCTTTGCTCCCTGGCTGGAGCTCGAGCAGAGACTTGCAGGCGCAGCAGGGTCTGTTGGCTGCCACATGCCCCCCACCCCTCCCACCACCACTCGCTACTTAAGCAACAATCCTTTCCTCCTCTTTCCCACGACACGGACCATAGAAAACATGTGGTATGCTAGCGAATGCTGAGACATGTCTGTGTAAGGCAGATAGGACAGTGTCCGCTTAGAGCTTTTGGAGCTAATCAGCAAGTCAGCTGGTAATGTCCCTGAATTCCTTCTTTTGGAAAAAGCTGCTTAAGAAGACCTTGAACTAATAAGCGAGGCTTTGTTTTCTGATGGGGTGCTAAATGCTGATAACAGAGCTGATAAATGCTCTGTTATCAAGAGCGTCCCCTCTCAGCTCAGCATTGTACAAGGGAAGGGCGGACTGCTGTAGCACCCCCTGGTTTCTAGCCTGAGCTCCTGCAGGCATGTGCTGGCATGTTTTCAGTCTATAGGGGATGTCTGTGAGGTTACAAACTGATTTAGCCTAGCCAGGTTAGACTAACCTGCAAAGATTGAATCAATTCAGGCTCAGACTTTTTGAATGTCTGTCCTTAGCCATGGAGTTCCAAATAACCTTAGGAGAGCAGCAGACTGAAATGCTATGCCAAAACTCATCAGGGAGACAGCTGTGAGGCTTCCTCTTTGCAAAGTACGTTGTGATCCCTCATTACAGCTCCAGACTTTACACTATATTCCCAACTGGTGCAAAATGACAGTGCTGTGTCTAGATTTGTCTTTACCCAGTGAGGTTTTGTTACTTGTTTTTCAATGGTGGGCATCAGCTTTGGGATGAGAGAAAAAATGAAAGTAACAAACAAATAGGGAGCCAGTCCTGTGTTTCTACAGCCCTTAGCCCAGCCTAAGCACCACCACGATAGTAATATGGAAACAAATGGTGGCAGTAGCAACTGACAGTGCTGTGTGTGGTTTGTCTCTCCATTCACAAGTTTTGCCATCTTCCATTAAACAGGAGGGGCTACCTGAGGGAGGAGTATTCCCTTCATAGCAGCTAGAATTGGGTAAAACCCTAATATTTGGGTAAAGGTCTGAATACCATCTATCAAGTGGGAGTTTAGAACTAGTGCAGTGATTTACCCACTTTCCCTTGCTTGCTGGGCTGGTGAAGGCAGATGGAACAAGTGCTCTCCCCCACCATTTACCAGTTTAGTTAAAAATATATTTTCTTCACATTTATGCACAGAACGAATGATCCTCCCTCTACCCCTCCTCGGTGTGGTATGAAGGAAGCCACAGCCATTGGAAGAATGTCATTAACGTCAATCAGGGACTGATCAAAAGGCAGCCCCACCCACTCTCTCATGGTTCAGATGTGTCATCTGGACAATAAATATCACTGCAGCTAGTGCACAGGATTTTTTTATTAGCATTACTGAAATGCTCATTATGTGTTCCCCTTCAAGATCATTTTCCTGTTTACCACACTTTTTAGAGTCAGTTCATCCAACTCACACAGTAAAGGTTAGGATCATTCCAACACCAGGAGTCATTCCACAGCCTGATGTTTCCCTGCCCTCCATCCAATGCTTTCTCTCATCCCTACTTTTTCTGTCCAAAAGTTCTTCACAAGAGAAGCAGGTTTTAGCAACTGCAACCTCACTGTAGCATTGAAGATCTAGCACTAAATTAAACCAGGGTTATCATCAGTGACTATGGTGGCTATTTTGCTACCTCTTGTCCATGCAATAGAAAGTGCTTTTAGCCTCAATTTCTCTTGTTATTGTTCATTATTACAGTGGCAAACAGATGCCCCAAATGAGATCAGACAGGAAAGTGAGACACGGGGAAAGTCAAAGTGATTTGCTCATGGTCTTGCAGCAGGTTGAGAGATACAGCTTTTTAGATGAACATCCATACATGCCTATCATGTTATACTGGGCACTGAAATAATACTAAAAGAAATTCCTACCCCAGACAGTCTCGACCAGGTCGCAGAGGCTCTCTGTGGGCCCTGCGGGTGGTAACTGTGTGACCACGTTTCAAAGTCAGTCCTACAGGGGTATAATGCAACTAAATGATGACTGAGAACCTCAGCACACCACAGTTTCCTGTCTACCTCCCCAAAGGCAAGATTAAATGGTTTGTTGCGTCCGCTGTCACATAGGGTTTGGATTATACCCCAGATTTTTCTCTAATTGTTTTCCCTTTGTTGTTTCTTCAGAGACTCTTAAAATTATGAAACATAATAAGAACTAATACCAACCATTTGCAGACCCTTGGGAGTATGTGGGAAACAAGAGACCCAAACAAAGGTCAGGGAGTGCTTGGGGAATGACAACTGCAGATCTAGGGGGCTTGGTCCTCTGGGTTAGTCTGGGGCCTGATCCACACTTAGAAGTTTTGCCAGCATGGTTTCAGGGGGTGAAAAAGTTTTACTGCTCACTAACCTAGGTACAGGGACAACAGCCCTAGTGTAGACAGTTATACCAGTTATAGTTTATTTTGTTCAGGGAGCTAGTATATGCAATCCTTTGCCAGTGAAAATGTTGCTTACATTAGCACAGTTTGTGGCTATAGCGCTACTAGCCTAGCTATACTGGGAAGCTCTTTCTAAGGTAGACAAAGCCTGCTTGTATTTGCAGAAACGTTTGTAATGAGGACTCCAAAGTGCTCCCATAAATAATGGCTCAGTGCCAATGGTATGTATACACACTGGCATATGCTGAATCCTGCTTTGAAGCCAAGGTTTTTCAAAGGAAAAGGAAGTTGCAGCTCACCATTCATGTAGAAGGCTTTAACCCTAAGTGAGGCCACTTAGTCCATTTCCACATCATTTGAAGCCAATGGGAGAAATGTCTTTGTTGTTTTATTTTAACCATGCTTTTACTTTGGTTAGTGGCATTTCTAAATTCAGCCCAAACATTAGCATTGTTGTCTGCTATTTCATTTTAATACAGTCTTCCTGGATTTTACTTTCAATTTCTACTTGCTTTTATGTGATCCCAGTTGGTTTTAGACTGGGGAAGCTACAAGCCCTTGAATGAATGCTCTCCCAGGAGCTGAGATGACAGACATGTTGACACTGCTATTCATTAAAGCTTCAGAATTGGAAAAGAGTGGTTAAACATCATGCTTGCTATTTTATTGCTTGCTTCAAATCATGAAGACAGAGATACTAGACAGAGGACAGTGTGTTTTCAGTTATTTTTCCTTACATGAAATTTAAGAGGCAAAATAAAATGTGAAGATTTTCTCCAGATGTGTTTTGTGTTTACCACAGGTTTCCAGAAATACCAGGAATATTTTGGTGCCTACATACAGGTACTTCACATTTATTCATTTCCAGATATCAAGAAGTGCCAAAAATGGCTCTATGGTTCACAAAAAACCACCATTGCTCCCTCTTTAATTCATGCCAGTTGACTATTTGCCACTAATTCTTTTTTCCAAGCTCTATGTGCCAGAGTCAGATGAGCCTGAGGAAAATGAAGGACTAACAAAGGGAACCTGGTGCTGCTATGCAAATTCTGCTGGGAAATCATGTTAGCTAAACATTACTTTCTTTAGGCTATACCAAGATAACACCACATGCACATTTATGATGCATATACAGCCATCTACTCAGCCCATACCCTGAGCATGACCACAAACAACATCCCACTCTATCACCAAAAAACCAATACCCACAAAACATAACTTCCTAGCACTCATACGCACATTCCACATGCTGCATCCAGAGTTAAATACAAACACACTGTGCACACTAGGGCTGTGCAAAGCTTCGGGTGGTGATTCGATTTGGAGGAGATTCAGCCCAATTTGGTGGCGGAATCTCCGAATTGAATCGGGGGACCAAGTTAAAGGTCTGAATTGATTCAAAGCTCTCCAAATCTTTGGAAAAGATTTGGAGAGCTTTGATGATTCGGACAGTCCCCGGTGGCTGCAGCTGACTCTGAGCTGGTAAGTGCTAGGGGCGAGGGGGGTAGGCTGGGGGAGGAGACGATGGGGGGAACTCTGCCAGCCCCCCTGCCTGCTTCCCCAGATCCCCCATGGCTGCCCCAGCTCAGTACTCAGTAAAGAAAAGTCCTGGTACTCACCGGGTGCTGCCAGGTGGGGGGGTGATCCCTGCTGCCCCCCACTGCCCCCACACTGCATGGGGGGCTCTGTATGAGCCCCAAAACTCCCCCCACCGCTCCTCCAGCTCCCCCACGGGTGCCTCGCCTGGGCCAGCTCTGGCCCTTTAAGAAAAAAAAAAAAAAGAAAAACCCCAGGACTCACGACTCCTGCAGTGGCCTCGGGGCTTCGGGGGCTCATGCAGAGCCCCCCATGTGGTGCAGGGCAATGGGGGGCAGCGGGGATCACCCCCCCGCTGGCAGAAGCGATGAGTCCCAGGGTTTTATCGGTTTTTGTTTTTTCTTAAAAGGCCAGAGCTGGCCTGGGTGGGGCACCCAAGGGGGGGAGCTGGGAGAGTGGGATAGGGGTCGGGGGGCTCATGCAGAACCCCCCATTCAGCATGGGCCAGTGGGGGGCAGCAGGGATCTTTCCCTGCCTGGCAGCACCTGATGAGCCACGGCTTTTTTTTTTTACAAGTGTTGGTAGCTCGGGCAGCCATTGCCGGGCTGGGAGAGGGGCAGGGGATAGGCCTGGCTGATTCAGAGATTCAGCTGCTGCCAAATCACCAAATCAGATTCGGCTGAATCAAACTGGGACAGTGATTCAAATCACTGAATCGAATCACTGTCCCCCAAACTGGCTGAATCTGAAACGAATACTAGCTGCTTCGCGCAGGCCTAGTGCACACATATGGGCAGACACATACACACACGACACCAGGGCTAGGGACAGACATAAGACATAAACTGGTTTAAGTGATCAGAAACTGATTTAAACCTGTAACAGAACATAAGTTTGGTGCACACAAACCAGTTTCATAGTTAGTAGGGTTGGAAGGGACCTAAGCAGATCATCAAGTCATGCCATGGCAGGAAAGAGTACTGGGGTCAAACGACCCCAGCAAGGTGATTTTCCAGCCTTGTCTTAAAGAACCCCAGGGTAGGAGCCTGCACCACTTCGCTTGGAAGTTGGTTCCAGATCCTAGCCACCCTGACAGTGAAGTAGCGCCTCCTGATGTCTAATCTGAATTTACCCTCTGCCAGCTTGTGACCGTTATTTCTGGTCACTCCTGGTAGTGCTCGGGGGAACAGGGACTCCCTCAGTGCCTGCTGGTCCTCTCTGACTAGTTTGTAACAGGCCACTAGATCCCCCCTCAGCCTTCTCTTGTGGAGGCTGAACAGGTTCAGGTCCCGTAGCCTGTCCTCGTAGGGCCTGCCCTGCTGCCCCCTGATCATGCGAGTGGCCTTCTTCTGGACCCTCTCCATGTTGTCCACA
>NW_017729009.1:24398253-24400044 GCF_001723915.1 Gavialis gangeticus
TAGGGCTGGCCACGGAGGCCCTCAACCATACGAGTGGCCCTCCTCTGGACCCTCTCCAGGTTCTCCATGTCCTTCTTGAAGTGCGGCGCCCAGGACTGGACACAGTACTCCAGCTGCGGCCTGACCAGTGTCGCATAGAGGGGGAGTATCACCTCCCTGGACCTGCTTGAGATGCATCTGTGGATGCATGACAAGGTGCGGTTGGCCTTCCTGACTGCATCCCCACACTGCCGGCCCATGTTCATCTTGGAGTCAGTGATGACTCCAAGATCCTTTTCTGCCTCTGCACAGACGAGAAGGGAGTTCCCCAGCCTGTAGGGATGGTGCTGGTTGTTCCTCCCCAGGTGCATCACCTTGCACTTGTCAGTGTTGAATCCCGTCCTATTCTCGTCTGCCCACCCCAGCCCCACGGACCCTAGATATGTAGTATGCTAGCTAATTCTGAGAGGTGTATGTGTTTCCACTTTCACTGGGACAGTCAGACAGAACAGTTTCCACTCAGGGCTTTTTTGGAGCTAATCAAGAGGTCAGCTGATAATGTTCCTCTGTTCCTTCCTTGGAAAAAGCTGTTTAAGAAGAGTTTGAACTAATGAGAGAGGCTTTGGTTTTGTCAATGGGCTTATAAACGCTGTGTTATCAGCCCCCTGCTGGCTCCCTTGCCTGTCAGATTTGCAGACAGTATGTAGAAGCAGGCAGAGGAAGATTGAAAAGCTCAGTATCATCAAGAGATGCATGCACTGCACACCCCCGCTTTGCCTCAGAGTGCTAGCCCAGGACCGGGGTCTAGCAACACTCCCACGCCTTAAGCAGTGAGCAAGGAAAAGCCTGGGACAGTGCAGGCAGAGTGGGGGTTTACACCCCTCCCTAATCAGAGCATCCTGCTAGGACCTGGCCACTAGGGCTGTGTGAAATGATACCGTTCCATTTTGCCTTGAGTTTTGATGGTTTGATGGAACAGTGTTTCATCTCAAATTTCATTTTGAGTCGAAACAGCTGTTTTGTTTCGTTCCATTGGAACAGAAAGGCTGTTTCGAGTGTCGCTGGGGATGGGGAGTCAGACCAGCTGGGCTGACTTCCCATCCCCGGGGCTAGGTCGCCCAGCTGGGCTGCTTTCACGACCCCCGTGCTAGATCATGTGGGGGTGGAAGGCAGCCCAGCTGGGTTGCCTCCCGCCCCGGTGCGATCCTCCTGCCCCCGGCATGATTTAGCGCGGGGGCTGGGGAAGCAGCCCAGCTGGGAAAGCAGCCAGCTGGGTTGCCTCCTGCCCCATTGCGATCTAGTGCAGGGGTCAGGAAAGCAGCCCAACTGGGCTGCCTTGCTGTTCCCTATCAGATCTTGCACTGGGGATGGGATGTCAGCCCAGCTGGACTGACGTCCCATCCCCAGCCTATGGTCGAAATGTTTTGACTTTCAAAATGTTTTGACCTACTTTGTTTTGTTTCGAAGCTATTTCAAGGACTTTTGTTTCGATTTTGCTGTTTCGACCTTGAAATTGGTAAAAACAGTGTTGAAACGAAACGGCCGGTGAAATTTTGCACAGCCCTACTGGCCACACCCCCTCTCAGCTTAGCAGTGTGGAAGGGAATGGAGAGCTGCTCTAGTGCCCCCTGGCTTCTAGCCTGAGCCACTGCAGGCATGCAGTGCCTGCATTTCTTCAGCCCAGAGGGAATGTCTGTACGGTTGCAAACTGATTCAACCTAGGCAAGTTAGACTAACTTTCAAAGATGGAATCAATTCAGGCTCAGGCTTTTTGAATGTCTGTCCCTAAGCCAGGAATGAGAGTAAACCGGT
>NW_017729009.1:24405044-24411797 GCF_001723915.1 Gavialis gangeticus
GGACCTGGCCACTAGGGCTGTGTGAAATGATACCGTTCCATTTTGCCTTGAGTTTTGATGGTTTGATGGAACAGTGTTTCATCTCAAATTTCATTTTGAGTCGAAACAGCTGTTTTGTTTCGTTCCATTGGAACAGAAAGGCTGTTTCGAGTGTCGCTGGGGATGGGGAGTCAGACCAGCTGGGCTGACTTCCCATCCCCGGGGCTAGGTCGCCCAGCTGGGCTGCTTTCACGACCCCCGTGCTAGATCATGTGGGGGTGGAAGGCAGCCCAGCTGGGTTGCCTCCCGCCCCGGTGCGATCCTCCTGCCCCCGGCATGATTTAGCGCGGGGGCTGGGGAAGCAGCCCAGCTGGGAAAGCAGCCAGCTGGGTTGCCTCCTGCCCCATTGCGATCTAGTGCAGGGGTCAGGAAAGCAGCCCAACTGGGCTGCCTTGCTGTTCCCTATCAGATCTTGCACTGGGGATGGGATGTCAGCCCAGCTGGACTGACGTCCCATCCCCAGCCTATGGTCGAAATGTTTTGACTTTCAAAATGTTTTGACCTACTTTGTTTTGTTTCGAAGCTATTTCAAGGACTTTTGTTTCGATTTTGCTGTTTCGACCTTGAAATTGGTAAAAACAGTGTTGAAACGAAACGGCCGGTGAAATTTTGCACAGCCCTACTGGCCACACCCCCTCTCAGCTTAGCAGTGTGGAAGGGAATGGAGAGCTGCTCTAGTGCCCCCTGGCTTCTAGCCTGAGCCACTGCAGGCATGCAGTGCCTGCATTTCTTCAGCCCAGAGGGAATGTCTGTACGGTTGCAAACTGATTCAACCTAGGCAAGTTAGACTAACTTTCAAAGATGGAATCAATTCAGGCTCAGGCTTTTTGAATGTCTGTCCCTAAGCCAGGAATGAGAGTAAACCGGTACAATCCCATTTCTCTGCCATCTCAGCACTGGGAAGCATGCAGGCAGCAATGGAAAACAGTGGTAGTGGGTGGATCTGAGTTTCTTCTGCTCACCTTGGTGTAATGCAGCTAGATTATCCAAATTGAAGGGAATAGTTCCTTATTTGTTTAATCTGTAGTTTCAAAAGTGGCCTGTCTCTGAGATCTGTATGTTTCATAGATTCATAGACATTAGGGCTAAAGGCACCTTGGAAGATCATCAAGTACTGCGCCCTGCCCCAGGGGCAGGAAGTCAGCTGGACTCACAGGATCCCAGCAAGATAGATGTCCAGTTGACTCTTAAAGGAGTCCAGAGTAGGTGCTTGTTCCAGGCCTTGGGGGCTTGGACAGTAAAGAAATTCTTCCTTATGTCCAGCTTGAAATGGTTTTGGTGGAGTTTGTGACCATTTGACCTTGTCATCCCATGGGGCACTCTGGTGAACAGGCATTCCCCCAGATTCTGATGTACACCCCTTTTATAATTATAGGCAACCACCAGGTCCCCCCTGAGCTTGCGCTTTTCCAGGCTGAAGAGTCCTATAGCTCTCAGCCTCTCATCATAAGGCTTGTTTTCCTGCCCTCTGATCATGTGCGTGGCTCTCCTCTGCACTCTCTCAAGCTTCGCCACATCCTTTTTAAATTGTGGAGTCCAGAATTGGATGCAGTACTCCAGCTGCGGCCTTACCAAAGCGGAGTACAGCAGGAGGATGACATCCTGGGATATGTTTGTGTGTGAATACACACTCACACAGGAAGGTTGGAATGGCTGTAAATCCAGAAACATGTTAAAGAGAGAAGAAAATGACATTTAAAACATTTTACAAAATGAAACATTTAAAAATGTTTCCTCTGAAAAAGCAAGCCAGTATTTTATTCAAACACCCCTAGAGGGGTTTCATAACACTATTGTAATTGTGCTGAATTTGAACATGAGACTTAGTATTTTAAGTGCAAATCAGCAGGATTTTAGTCTTGCTTTCAGTGGAAATTAGAATTCAACTTCAATTATGGAGCCAAGTAGTTGTGGTTGTGCTATGATTTCCACTTTAAACAGAATTGAAATCCTTTTGCTTTATGCTTTAATATTTAAATTCAATCTCCATGCATATATGCACACATAACCATGAATGCACACACACATTTGAACAAAGTTACTATGTCTCAGGAATGGGTGAACCTCAAGCTGTTTGAGGTTTTATCAACTTCTTCAATAGAGCAGGGAAGGAAATAGATTTCCTGTCCCAGGAAAAATTTTGAAATTTCAAAATTTTTCCTGTTCTGCCCTTGTATACAATTGATCTCTTTCAAAGCTTTTCATGAAAGTCACTTTGCCTATAGGATATTTAAGCCCCAAGCTTGAGTCTCTTCTCCAATGAATATTTAATTATTTATACAAAGCAGCACTGCTGCATCCAGAGAGATTAAAAGAGACCCTTCTCCCCACAGAATAATCAATAGCCTGACAGTTAGGAGATCAAAGTTCAAGTAACTGATCAAGCCAGTAGCAAACAGGGACTTGACCCTTCAGCCCCCATCCCAATGAAGTATTTGGCTAGTTTGGGGTCTCTTCCTTTCTCTTGTTTTGGCCGTAGTTTCTATACTAGACCTGAAAAACCTTGCTAAATGAAAGTTCATTCAAACCTAGTATATTCCCATAAAAGTTTTGGGTTCAACAAATTAACATTTTCCAAACAAAACATGTATTCGGAAAATTCCCAACCAGGTCTTCTCTTGAATTACCTTTGGAGTTTGCCAAACTAGCTGACATTCAGTGCTTTTCTTTTTGCTCTCTGTAATTTAAATCCATGTTTTTTTTATAAGGGTGATTCATTTAAAAAAAAATCCCAACAAATAAACAAACATAGAGCTGGAATGAAGAGGAAGCATTTGTTACAGATTAGAGAGAAGCGCCCCTTGAAGGCTCAGCTGCCCTGTACATGATAACGATACTGTATCGTTTTATCCATTAAATTTTCTTCCTCCTGATCCCTGCTTCATCCCTCATAGTGTCTCTCTGTCTTTCTTTCCCCTCTCTTTATCACTGGGTTCAGCTACATGAGACATTTATTGCGTGGTAGACTAATTAGCTCTGCAGTAAATGTCTTGGATCTACACGTGCGGTCCTGTTAGGCCACAGGAAACTAATTAACTCTGCAGCAGGGTAGTACATGTAAATACAAGAACTGTCCTGTTGCAGATTTTTTTACTCTGCAGCATTGCATATGTAGACGCTGACGTGGCTACCTGAGACACAAGGGTGGTTCAGTGGGGGAGCTGCCTGCTGGCTAGCCCTGTCCTGGAGCACCCTTGTGCCCCAGCCAACCCCTCTGCAGCAAGCTAAGCCAGGTCGGAACAGCCCCAGGCTGGCAGACCCATTGCCAGCTGGGCTGCTTTGATCCAGCTCAACATGCTGTGGTCCCAGGCGCACGTGTAAATGCAGCAACCAGGAGCAATAAACTCCAGCATGATATGCACTAGAGTTTACTGCTGTGTGCTGATAACACGTGTAGACTCACCATGCTGTGTTTTTCATCTTCTTTGTCACTAGTCTTTTTCCTTCCTTCCTAGGCTGTGTCTAGAATTGGATTTGGAAGGTTTTTAGTAGCAGAAATGAGTAAACTAGTACAGACAAAGCAGTAGACCTGTAACTTGTGTTAAATCCATCAAACTTTCCAAATCCTGATTTTAAATAGTTTCTCTGAAGTGCCATATGAGCCCAATTCTGTTGACTTGTTATGCTCTACTTAGTTTTTGTGCCATCCGCTTCACCAGTGTTTCTGAGCATTAAAGTTGTGCATAAAGCCACATGACTAACATCTGTCACATGCGGTAGACTCTCCAGTCCGCTTCCCAGGGGGTGAATCGTGTGTGCAAGCGGTGTCTTTTGTTTTGGTGTTAAGTTGCGTGCTCTGTGTTTATGTTTTGAGAAGAATCATGCCTGCCACTTGGGGTGGAAGGTGCCAAATTCATTTTACAGCCTCAGACTGGCACCCACTGTAGCCTTGCACAGTGCAACCCGCTGAACTGGATGTTGTTTTACTGGATGTAGGTCCCTTCCCTGTTGTCTTTTCAAGCTTGTGGTAAATGGGGTGGGATGTACCTGATACCTGCTCCACCACAGCTTCATCAGTTTGAAAGTTGGCACTCAAGTTACCTTTCAAAATCCTCATAGAAGTTACCATAATTTCTCCCTGTGGTTCAGCTACCATAGGGAGAAATTATTAAATAGAAGTTGGGTAAAAGGAGGCTGCAAGTTTGGGGAATGGCAGGGAAGAAGCCAGCTAGATGTAGGGAACACTGAATCAGGCCAGAATTGGAGAGGAACTGTTGGAAAGGTCTCCAGTCTGAAAGCCAAAGATTTCCAGTCAGAAGCATGAGGGCTGCAAACGTAAATGAGTGGGTGGACAGAACCGGGCAGCCATGTGTTCAGAGGTCCTCCAATTCGCTGACCCACTTTCGTGTGGCGCCTTTGCTTTTTGATGCACAGCTGGCCAGTGGAGGAGGCTTTCATTGTAAACAGAGTGGGATATGGCTCTAATAGCCAGGATGGAGCTGAGAGCTGCTTGTCCAGTACTGTACTTGTTCTTACCGAATGTCAGCTAGAGGAAGATCTTTTTGATCATGTTCCACACGTTGTACTGTACTCTGATGAATCACTTCCTGCCTTTGCCTTTTTGCTTGCTTCTGCATCACAGCCGGGCTGCTCCAGATTGGGATCCTGCAGGCTGTAGTGTTTGTATGTTTTCTGCTCCGTCCTGGCGCCTGCCTAAATGCAAGGGGAAGGCTGCTGTGCGTCTAAACTGCTGTGTCATACTCAGTTATTAATGACCAACGGACCACATGATACAAAGTTCTGGGAAATTCAGGGCAGATTCCAGGAAAGGGGTCAATGAGTTCAATAAACAGATTTTTATTAGAACTTGAACGAAGACCAAAAAGACTTCACATTTACTGTGTTTTTTTAACTTTGTGTGTTGCTTGAATCTCAGAGAGCCTGTGAATGAAGGAGAGAGCAAAGCCTTTCTTCCAGAGAGTCTCTTGTCTTTCAGTTGATTTTTATGACATGGCTGGCCTTCAAAGCTTTCTAAGGGAACCTGGGCACTTCATCCGGTTACATTTAGTGTCTTTGGTTTCATTTGCTGTTTGTAGCTAAACAGCTGTGACATTCTATCCCAGTAGATGCTTTTCAGTCCTGCCTCAAGTGAAGGGCCATATGAAGGGCCAGATTCTCTTCTAAGTTATACCAGTGTAAATCTGGAAGTCAATAGCGTTCCTCTAGATTTATGCCAGCATGCCGTGCACAATGATGTGAGTAGTTAGCTCTTTACAGATCATCATTAAAATAATGACGAGATAGAAGAATCTAGCCCATAATTTGTATGCAAATTGCCAGAGTGTGATTGTTACTTGGGGCTCTTTAAGATGAAAAATGCTATATCAATGCAGGAGTTTATTAATGTTAAAATGGACAGGAAATTCCACCTACACCCATTTGGAGGAATTGGATGGTCTGTAAGAGGATTTAGGGTAGTTTCAGCAGACACATGGACACTTCGCAGGAGTTACCCATAGCAAGTGGCACTAATTGGCTGTGGTTGTTGGCAAGGAGCCCAAGAATTGAATCAATTGATGCTCAGTGAAAAATAATTTTTCAGTAAATTGCCTCTGCTAAAGTAATTGATTTTGCATTATCTCTACTACACATCTGTTAAGACCCAACTACAACTCTCAGATCATGCTTTTAATTAGCATGCCTGGCTTTATCTTTTTATTTCCTTTTCCTGACATCAAAGCCTATGAGTTGCCTGGCATTGGGTATGATAGTAATTGATTGATTGGTTTGTCGATCTGTCCATTTAAATACTTCGAAAGAAATGGGAATTTGAGTGTCTCTCTCATTGAAAGTGACGAAGAGACTTTCATAATAATAAATGTCATGTGAGTAAGTGTTATTGTTCCAGTTTTATTCACAAGGAAGAGACAGGTTACGGGCCAAGTCTACTTCCACTGAAATCACAGATAAGATGCCATGGATTTCAGTGGAAAATAGACTAGGTCTCACGGGACTGGCTAGACAGAAAATTGGGGTCTCCTGCCTCTGTCCATTAGACCATATTTGAAGGATTTTGTAAAAACCCAATCCCTTCTCTACACAAGAAGGTTGGAGCTCAAAGCTTCTGTGTATGGGTCATGGCTTCCAATGTAATGCAGCTCCTTCTAGGGTGAAACACAGCAAATTATCAACAGAGCACAGCCAAATTCCACAGCAGTTTTTAAAGAGGGAAGTGAAGAATATTGCATCTCTTTGAAACCAAAAGGGGAATTTTAGAAAGGCAGAATGGAATTACCCCAGCTGGAATTTGATTTCACTGCCAACATTAACTGTTGCAAAAGGAGCCACAAGATTTTTAAATGATCACACTGATCGCATTCCCTAAAGGTGGCATTCCTTACAGCTCTATACTTCCTAACAACAGGCAGGAGATTCATTGCTGACTCAAAGAGAAAATTACCGCATTATGAATCTCTAGAACCGTTTTCTGCAGCACCTGGGATTTTATCACTGCCCTATACTCAGAACTCATCATTCTGCTCATAACAGGAGCTGCAGGATCCCTTGTAAAAAGCTTCTTAAGTACCTCTGCTTCACATAGCTAGCCTCCTGAATGCTCCAGGGCAATGACTAATATTTGTTAGCAGTAATATGACATCAAATATCAATAGATTCTGGTCTGATGCAGATTAATTGCAGATGCTGTTGAGGTTCTGTGATTCTTACCACTCTAGAGGACTCTGCAGTTTTTATTTCATAAAGGAACTGCAAATA
>NW_017729009.1:24411930-24466170 GCF_001723915.1 Gavialis gangeticus
GATTCTTACCACTCTAGAGGACTCTGTAGTTTTTATTTCATAAAGGAACTGCAAATACACATAGATCATCTTCACCTCATATCTTCATGCTGAACAAGTCCTTTGTTAGCTTATGTCTGCATGTGTTATGGAAGCATGCGTAGGCATACTGAAACTAGCATTAATCTAACTGGCATGGTAATGGAAGTGTAGTCCGGGTACACTTCCATCCAATGGAAGAGATGTGTTGGCTAGGCAGGGGTGCTGTGAGAGGGATTTACGAATGCAGGCCAGTTCCTTCTGTTCCCTATGGAGTCAGGCCAGGACAAGGGATGCTCTATACAGATTTATTAATGTATACAGAATTGCAAGAAATTGTTATTAATAAACATATGTATACAACTATGCTATTATCATATCATGCTATATCCTGTAAATGAAGGCAAGAAGATTATACCACCTCAAGAGGCATCGAACCATACATTGGTAAATAGTTGGTCTAAAACAGGCAAACAACAGGTAAGTACAGGTAAGTAGTAGGGAAGGGTCCCAGCAGAGCCCCAGGAAGGATCAGATACCTTAAACTCTATTAAACTGCAAACTTACAAATACAGAAGTATACAAAATATAAGGTGCTGTATCACAAAATATAAGGCGCATCAGCATCAAATTAAACTGAACTCTTTAAACCCCACAAGGCCCAGCTGGGGCATTGGCTGCACTCCAGCAACCAGTAAGATGTGGGAGAACCCCCAGTGCTCTTCAACCCTACTGCCCAAAGGACGCCTTCAAAGGAAACTCCAGACCCGGGGAGCCTTCTCTTGCCTAGGCTTCCCCTCCAATGAACAGCCTCACCAACCTGGGGTAACTCCCCCTCCCCTGTGGAAACACTTTTCTTAGGTAATTCACAACTCCAGGGTCCCGGGTAGGTTGTCCTCGGCCCTTCAGCTGAGCTGTTCCTTACTGCAGGAGCCTCCTGGGCCTCTGGCTCCTTCTGGGCCACTTGCCCACTAGTAGCTCTGAGCACTGCCGTGTGCTCCTAGAGGATTTGCCTTTTGCTCAGGGTTGGAGGCTTGGACTGCCTTGTGTGGTCCTGGGGCTCGATCCACTTCTGGAGCCTCTGTGCAGCGGCATCTGCACCAAGCCACTGGCCCTGTGCCAGTGGCCACAGGCCGGAGCCTCCTCAGTCGGCTCCTGTGGCCTCTGTGCACTGAGAAAGCCTGGCTGTTTGCTGGGGAATGAGGGACCCGAGCTGCCCAGTGCAGCTTCCAGGGTCCTGGTCCACGCTGTGCACTGCTTGTGCACCAGGGGTCTGGCCATAAGCCAAGGATTGGGACCCGAGGCACCTTGAACGGCTCCCAGGGTCCTGGCTCCATGCACCAAGCCATGCACCGTGCTCCTGGCCGCCTGCTGGGGGTTGCAGACCTGAGCTGCCTTGAGTGGCTCCCAGAGTCTGGGCCCCATGCGCTGTGCTGTTCCCCAGCTGGGGCCAGAGCATCGGACGGTATGGAGAATCTTCCAGGCTCTTCTGGGCACTGGCAGCTCTTCTCAGCTCTTCTGCCCTGCTCTCTTCTCTGTCCCCCAGTGCATCTGCCACATACTGGGCACACTGCTCCTTTTATTCTCTGTGGAGGCTCTGGACCCGGAGTGCTGTCGGACCTGCAAAGTGCAGGCTTCAATCAGGTCCAGGGCTCTTTGTCCCACCTCCCCCCTCCCCAGACAGAGGCAGGGCCAGCTTCTCCAAGCAACTACCTGATTGGCGGGCACAGTGAAGCTCCTCCAAACCTGGGTGTGCCAGGCTATATATTGGTAAGTCCGCCACAGAAATAAAGACAGCAGCACGGGTTTCAGCATGGGCTTTACAAGTTTGTGGGTTAACATAAAGGTATAAAGAGACAGTGCACTGAAAACTAAAGCATAAATTAAGGAACTCCCATCCAAATCTTAAACTGAACTCTAAGCAAGCATTTCTGGAAATTTATGAATAATGACCTAGCCCCTAAAGGCACTTGCTCACATGCAGGGGTGTGCATTTGCCATGGCAAAAATAACAATGGCACAAATTTATGCCTCTACTTTTTGCCACTGCACACGCCCCTGCACTTGGGGTTTGGTACGGGGCAAAATATTCCTCTTCTGGGAAATAGCTGTTTCTCCACTCCTTCCAGTTCCCAGCATGCTGGAAGAGCTGGGGTGGAACTAGAGCTGGGGTGGTGCTCTGGCTCCTGGCCAGAGGACTGGAGGATTGAGCCTCCGTGACTGCCGGTGTACACGCTTATGGCATGTGCTGTGCCACATTTTTTGTGTCAGTTTTTTTGCTAGCAAATTTTGCCCCAGCACTGCAAATTTGCAGCATGGGGCACTTTTTAATGTGTTGGGTGTGCTGTTTGTGGTGCTGCAAACCGCACATGCCTGCACATCTGGATCCAGCCTAAGTGTCCAGGTGACAGATGGTCATAACAAGGCAAGTGCCAATGTACCAATTTTCCTAGGATTTCTAGCTTAATAGGAAACACACACACACACACACACAGACACACAGACACACAGACACACACACACACACACACACACACACAAAACCCAGAGGCCTGCCAAGAAAACCTACAGTAAACTCAAGTGGGCCACAGATACTAAGAAAATGGTGTGTATTTTCCTTTCAAAAAGTCTGATATTTAATTGAAAAACCCTCAAAATATTTTTCGTTGAAAGCCAGTTCTTCGGTAACATTTCTTTGAAAAGCAGGCACTTCTCTTGAAAAAAATAATATTTAATCAGAATGCAGTATTCTGTCATAAAACAGTTTCTGTGGAAGATTGTGTGGAAAAATAGCTAGAGAGTCTGTAAGTGCATCACAGTAACATCTGAAATTTTGGGTCACTGACTCATTGGGTCAAACCAATGGGGACTTGAGGGTTCCTGCTTTATTGCATTTATGGACTCTAGAGCCTCTCTCAGCTGGGAGGTTTAAGTGTCACATCAAGAGCATTATATGTGGGACTATATATGTGGATGGAAGCAACAGATCTCAGAAAAATGAAGATCATGGAGTAAATTGCCTTGAATTTCAGCTACATTGAAAAAAAACACAACAGAAGTCATCCAAGCAGCCCTGTCCTGTTTATATCTTGTGGTCTTATGAGTAACCGAGTGGAAAAAAAACAAGAATGAAAAGACAACAATTACAATGAGGTTAAATGAAATAAGCCAGTGACTCATTACAGAGCAGTAAAACAAAAACAAGATCATTTAAGGCTCAATAACAACAGGAGGAATAAAAGAAAAAAGAGAATTGCCTAGATTATTTTCACTGTGTATGTAAGACACCACAATGAGATGCTTATGATGAAAGAACCAAACATGGCACTGTTCAGTTAAATACATCGCTCATATTTTACAACACTCCATAATGCCCTGGGAACCACATTATTTTCAGTGGGACCCAGGCTTGATCCTAGATCTGGATCCAAATCTTGCTCGCGTATAAACCCGTCATGACTGCCATCACAGTTTTCCATCAGTGTCACTAGTGGTAATAACTTGCCTATGTTGTACCATCTGTTCTCTAAGCCTTAGGGCAACGTAAGGGAACTCAGTCTAGCATCTTATGGTTGTGCAAGACCATTGCCCGGGTAGATATACACCTTATACATTAAATAAGAAATATATAGAGTATAAGCTTTCATGATCTCAAACTGACTTCATCAGATCGCTTGACAGGACAAGCATACAGCAGTATATAAAGTGGAATGAGTGATTGGAATAAAAAAGGTGGGAAAGAAGGACCCTGACACTCACTCATGTATTAATTTTCCACCTGAATCAGCTTTTCAACAAAGAAATATCCTTGGGCTTTAAAGAGATGGTTGCAATTAGTCCCATAACGTCTCTTGCTTTGGGACTTTCATACAAACTCAGTGCTTATACCAAGGGCAGGAATAGTTTATTACTACTCCTCAAGAGCCTAGGTCCAGTTTTGTATGAACCTACCGGGATAAGTTGTGATTGTGAATTGAAGATTATGTGAAATTTGATAGTAACTCACAGGCTTTGACTGAGTGTTGCTCAGAGATTTTGAACTCTGGCTAAGTAAAACTTAAGGTGGGCCATGTGAGATCTGGTGGATATAAGCCCAGGAGCATGAAATGTGATCAGAGCTATTTCCATATAGTCTTCAGCAGAGAAAATGCCATTTTCTTCACCCCTTGGGTTTTGAAGAATCTGTAGATTTCATTTGTGTTTTTTCTGTTTTCATTGTTCAAAGCTTTCATCCAAACCTCCCAAAAGAACAAACCTTAATCAGCCCAGAACAACTTTTTGCAGTGAAATAGGTATAATTATGCACTTTGCACCTTTCCAGTGATTCGTTTAATGTAAAGCAATTATTTCCATTGTTGTGTGGAGGCTTTCCTCATCTAACAGTTGTTGATCAGCTATTGGGGTATGAGTTGGTGGTTTCCATTCTAGAGATGAGTCCACCTGAACAGTTCAGAACCAGATCCAAATTTAAATAGGAATAATTTGGTAGTGGGATCTTGAAATTCCCACTCACATGGCATCTACTGAATGATAAAACATTTGCCTAATTTTGTTTGGGATTTCATGTGGCCTCTTTAATCAGTGAGAAATATGCCTGACAAGCAAAAATATAGGTAAATGAGGTCTGTGAAGATTTTTCTTTAGCTGTACACCAAATCATAACTAAAATGAATGTGGCCATCCACTGATCACTGCATGCATTTGGAACATTTGGGAATCTGTCTGAGATTTGGATTTGGCTGATTCGGGGGACAGTGATTCGATTCGGTGATTTGAATCATTGTCCTGAATCGATTCGACTGAATCTGATTCAGAGATTCAGCTGCTGCCCAATTGGCCAAATTTCCAAATCAGACAGACCCCATCCCCGGCCCACTCTCCCAGCCCTGTCAATGGCTGCCCTGCCCAGCCCCAGCTCCCGGCTTTTTAAAAAAAAAAGCAAAAGAAAAAGCCCCAACTCACCAGCTGCTGCCAGGCAGGGGGGTGATCCCCACTGCCCCCCACCAGATGGGGGGCTCCTCCACAAGCTCCCTGACCCACATCTACTCTCTCATCCCCCCCTCCCCCCATGACTTCCCTGCCCGGCCCCAGCTTCCAGCTCTTTAAAAAAAACAAGCCCCACACTCACCAGCTGCTATCAGGTGGGGGGGGATCCCTGCTGCCCCCCACTGCCCCATGCTGCAGTGGAGGCTCTGCCACAAGCCCTCAGGAGCCCCGAGGCTGCTGCAGCAGCCATTGAGCACAGGGATTTTTTTTTTTAAATGAGCCAGTAGCTGGGGCCAGGCAGAGCAACCATTGACAGGGCTGGGAGAGTGGGCAGGTGTCGTGGGTGCTCAGGGGGACTGGGGGAGCAGGCAGGGGATGGGACCTGGCAGGTGTCCCCCCATGGTACCCTCTCCCCTCCCCAACACCCCTTCTCCACCCCCTACTTACCAGCACAGAGTCCGGGTCCAGTTCCCTGCAGTGACGAGCAGGTACTGCCTGAATCTCCAAAGCTCTCAGAATCTTTTCCGAATTGATTTAGAGAGCTTTGAATTGATTTGGACCTTTTTGCTGGTCTCTCAGTTCAGTTCGGATTCAGAAATTCGGCCGCTGAATCGGGCCGAATCTCCTCTGAATCAACTCAGCACTTGAAGCTTTGCACAGCCCTAATGGCTTACCCATGCTGCCAGGGGCTGTCTGGGAAATCTCAAGATATTCCTATCTGTAGTATATGTAATCATACTTGGAGCTCACCATTTCTTATTCTTATGATCCATAACATTTCTTCTTTCCTCTTCTTTCCACTTTAATCCTTCACAGTTAGTCCATTGTTAATGTTTGTGACTCAGCATTAGTTTACTACAATTTTTTGATTTTAGAAAACAAAAGCTTCAGAGGATTTGTTCTGGAGGTGAAGATATACTGTATAAATGAGAGATCTTAGCTTTGCAAAGCCAAACCCGAGGAAGATTTCCTCATGGAACCCCCACAGTCTATGCCCCTTTAAATATGAATTTGGGCTCAAGTAAAAAACAATAATTTCAGATTTGAATGACCCAAAGTTTAGAGATGTTTTGTGATGGAGATTTGTTTCATCCTGGCATCTCTTTCTGGCCAACTATTTCTCTGCAAGATAAGAAAATGGGGGCTACCTCTTGCTATGTAGAGTTTGAATTTGAAACACTATAGAATGGCTCTTTGGACAGCTTTCCTGACACACATGACAAAATCGAGAAACTGCCTGCTTTGCTGCAGCAATGTGGTTGGCCTGAAGTGCTCTCAAAACTTCAGCAGCAGTGAGGAATCACAACTTATTTTATTCTGCTCTAGCCCTGCTGTCCAAGGCACTCAGAGTATTGCTAGAAATAGAAAGTAACCCTTGTAGCACCTCTAAGGGCTATGTATGATCATGGGGAAAAACAAGGCATAGGGCACTGGAGTGACTTCCTCAGACACAGAGGGAGCACACTGTCAGGCCATAAATAGACTCCAAATCTTCTGACTGCTAGTCCTGTGCTTTAGCCACGAGACTGTCATTGCCAGATTGACACCAGTTCCTTATGTGCATATTGTTTTTCTGTACAGATGGTAAATCCTTCTGGAGAGTAAACACCCCAAAATGGGAACAGCTGCAGATGCCTTTTTATAGGCACCTTGCCTGATGCTGTCCACGTGGAAGATTTGTACCCGTCATGTATGTTGTACTGTCCTAGTTCTCAGTTGTGCAGAGATGTTTACAGCTCAATTCCCTGGAAGTTCCCTGGAAGTCCACTTCTCACAACTAGTTCTTCAGTTTCCAAAGGGACATGAGTATTTTTAACCCTTTGACATTCAGGCTTCTTAAGCCACCCACTGTGTTGCTGTTCTCTGCTAAGCTTTCCCTGATCTTGTGTGTGCAATGTGCTCTACTCAAATGTGTGTTGAACAGGCACAACGCTAACATTGAGCTCAGTAGGTCTCCTTTTCTCTTAAATTTACCAATCTCTCCATTTCAAAGGTCCAAGGATTTTAAACCTATGCCCTATGGTACAAGGATCAAATCCCATTTACTACAATGAAGGATTTTGCTGAAAGTTCACCATGAGGTAATGCTACTATGGAACGGTTTCTGTTGTATATATAGCCCTTCTTTTAGATATATATATGGCTTATATATTAAAAGTAGATGGCTCTCCAGCCAAGAAAGCCTGTGTTAGTCCTCTTTGGCCATCACATTTCTCAGGGTCAACAGTAGGATGTTACAGCCTTCCCTCAGTTAGTATTTGTTCTGCCAATGTTTCATTGTGGCCACCAAATGCCACTTTGTGTTCAGCATGCTCTGTTTCTGAGAGAAGTGCACTGATTTATATGTACCAACATGGGAGTGCCAACATCCCAGCTGGATCAGTGCTTTAAAATGCTTCTGTCATCACTGTAGCAGATGCCAGTGACTAAGTGGACAATTCAGGTCTCTGGGTCCAGCAGAATGGAAAGGAAGATGTTCTTAGCTTGATGAATTAACAAATATTTCCTAAAACAGGGGGAGTTAAGAGATTCAGTAACAGGACAAAATAGTACCTGCCATTGTTCCACTGCAACAAGAGAACTGCAGGCATAGTGAGTGTAACTGTATGGGGAGAAGAGAACATCTTAGGTCTAATTTACACTAAGGAGAGTTGTTGGTGTAGCTGTACAGGCTTGACTATCCCACTAGGCCTTCTTGCTTACATGAGAAAAAAACTGCTTTTGTGGGACAGTTCGGTTTGACTCCTGGAACAAATAAGGTGTGCTGGCAAATGTAAGTTTATTCTGGTATAACTGTGTCTACACAAGGTCTTTTACCAGCAGAGAACTGTTGTAAAAATCCCACATTTCCAAGCAAGCATTGAAAAGGTAGAACTGGCTTTATTGCTCAAAAAACTATTACCAGGCTTTTGGGAATGCAGGGGAGGCATAGACATACCCAATAAACTCCCAGTTGTTTCTCAACAGCCCATGGGGAACTGGAGCCATTTGTGACAGGAGTAACTCTTGTTTTTTGCAGTGAGTGGGGCAGGGAGGAAGCTTCAGGCTTACATCAAGTGGTCTTTAAGCTGTTAGTCCCCTGCCAAGGGAAGATAAGAAGAAATGAATTAGCTGCTCTGGAACTAACTCTTTTTCTTGTCAAATCACTCCGGCTTCGTGCCTGGTTAAAGCACATCCTTGCTTTGAATGTCTTGTTTCCACTTCATGTTGATTTTCTGGTGCAAAAGTAATTTGCTGAGGCTCTGGTAATGTCCCTGCCAGAGGAGTTTCCATTCCTCTTATCTCCATTTACTCAGCAACATCACAATAGGATTCAATTTTTTTGTTTTCCCTGCCCCCCATCTTCCAAATAATTTTCAGCATCACTCCCCATCACTCCTAAAGGCTGCTTCCTACAGGGTGAAACATCTTTGAGAGGGCCTGATGATCCAGCAATAATGCCCTAAGCATGTGTTAAACTTATTAATGCAGGAATAGCCAGCCCGTAGGCCCACTCTTGTTTCTAAAGTCACAGCAGTGAGCATGCTGAATATCACTATCATGATAAATCAGTTCACAAAGGAATAGATTCATCAAAACTTGCCCTAACATTAGTTCAGATGAGGAACCCAATATAGCTGACACCAGGTTCATCTATGAGATTTTAGGGGATGGGCACACAAATAAGTTAGTGAGAGATCAACTAGTGCAGGGGTTGTCAACCAGAGGTACGTGTACCCCCAGGGGTACTTGGGAAGGGCCTAAGGGATACGTGCGGGTGGTGGGGAGGATGTAGTGCCACCACCCACCACTCCATACTGCCACCTCCTAGGAACAGGGCTGGGGGGAAGATGGCAGCAGAGCCCCTCCACAGGTCACAGAGGTGCTGGCTGGCTGGCCAGACATGGGCAGAGGGGGAGCTTGCACACGGCCACCACCACCCCATGCTGCTGCCACTCTGTCTGGCTGCGCACCACTCCCCCCCACTCAGCGTCCAGCCGTGTGCCACCTGCCCGCTCTGCATCCGGCCGCTGGGGGCACATATTAAAAAAGGCTGAAAACCTCTGAACTAAAGTGTGAACATGCAGCGCATCAGCCCTTGTGTTGTAACTGCCTGTGTACACACTCTTGCCTCATGGTAAATACAAGGTGGCTTAACAGCACTTTCATTGAGATGTAGGCTACCAAACGTTGATCATAGGAAAAAATGCATATAGATAGTTTTAGTGAAACGGCTGATGCACTATCAGTTCACACCCTGCCTTGCCTCCTAGTAATTTGATCATGTGTCCATTTCCTTACTGATCATGCCTGTACTGCATGAATTCCTGCTCAACTTTATCTAAACTCCCATAGTCCCAGGGAGCACAAGGGCTCATTTGGGAGAGATTCTCTAGAGTCACTCTCTCTGGTTTTTCCAAAATCCTGATCAGGAAACCTGAATCACAGAATCATAGGCAAGTAGGGCTAGAAGTTCCTCCTAATCTCCAACCTAAATTTCCTCTGCTGTGTTCTGAGTCCATTGTTTCTAGTCCTGTCTCCTGTGGCCACAGAGGAAAGCCAATCTCTGTCTTCTCAATAATCACCCTTCAGGTATTATCAAATCCCTTCTCAGGCTTCTGTTTTTGAGACTAAATAATCCTAGTTCTTTCAGCGTTTCTTCATAAGTCATACTTCTCAGGCTTCTGAACATTTTTGTTGCTCTCTGCTGGACTCTTTCCAATCTGTTCATGCCCTTCCTGAAGTGTGGGACCCAAAACTGGACACAGTACTCCAGGTGAGGCTTTACCAGTGCTGAATACAATGGAAGAACCATCTCCTTTAATTTGCAAATGACGTTCCTTTTAATATAACCCAGTGTGCTGCTGATCTTTTTTTTGCAACAAGAGCATACTGTTGGCTCATTTTCAGCTTATGGTAACACCCAGGTCCTTCTCTGCAGTACTGCAGCCTAGGCAGTTGTTTCCCTGTTTGTATTTGTGCAGGAGGGGCCTCCCCCTTTCTCATCTGAGGTAGCCTCAGGTTTTTCAGATGGCAAGACAACGCTGACCGCAGCTGAATGTTAGTGTGTTTTGTTTGAGACAGCATTCAAGGCAGTCTGTGGCACTGTTATAATATTTCCTTCAAGGTTGCTGTATCATTCTTGTAATTGGTTATTTGTAATGTTGCCCATGGGGGTCACTCAGGATTGGGCTCCTTTATGCCAGGCGCTGTATGTATACAGGGCCAGTAAGTATCCCTGCCTCAAAGCACTCGTGGTCTAAATAGCAGTCCTGATCTGAGCGGTGCTGATGGAGATGAAACTGGAACTGGATTAAACTTGGAACATACTAGTAGGGCTTTCTTGTAGTGTGCTGAGTAATTGCAGTGAAAAACAAGATACTGCTAATGCCTCATTTCAGGGTGTGGGCAGGCTTGCTGTACCGTGACAGGCCTAGCCATGATCCCAGGTCCAAATACCTCCTGGCCTGGAGATTCTGAATCTCATGGCTCTGAGAGGCTCATCTAAACTCCTGACCCAAGAGGAAGGTTCATGGGGCTGCACGGCTTTGCCCTGTCTCTAATTCCCTCCCTTAATTCCTCTCTCCTTGAAGGCTCCAGCTGTGCTGGCCCTGAGAAGACGGGTACATGGCTGTCTCCAGATCTGCCACACGTGACTAAGCAAACATACATGTGAGCAAAAGGACTAGGTACTGCTAGGTGTACCCTCCCCAGGCGATGAATGCTCTACCATCGTGAAAGATGAAGGCCTATAGGATCTCCCTCTTCCCTCCCTCCAGGAGGTTATCTACTGCTTCCCACAGAGTAATGAGGTGGGTGCTGTCTTCCTCCAGGCCTATGTGCACTGGCTTTCCCTCTTCGTTACACCTTCTCCTCAATTGTTTACCTGCTGATATTTAATGTGATTAGATATAACCAGGCCCATTATACCAAATACACTGTCCTTCTGTTCTGTTCTCCATTGGAAAGCGGCATGTGATTGGTTTTATTAAAGGCCCTGATTTCCTCTTCAATTTCATTTAACTGGGCATTTTTAACCATTATGTCATGGCTGTTGTTGAAGGAGAATGCAAAAGTCTTTGGTTTGTGGAATCACTCCCCTGGGATCTCACTGCAGGTTGTTGCCAATGCCACTTTCTGAAAGCAGGGATTGGACAGCAACAGACCAGCATGGAATAGACTTGGTCCTGGAGGCAGGGGCACTATGGTGCTACTCCCAGTTTGGGCAATAGAGGCCACTGTGGATGCTGCTATAGAGAGGTGAAGAAATAGTTAAAAGGTGGAGAATGGCTGTAATAGCAACAGGTCTTGACAGATGATGGTGAAACACTGTTTTTGATCAAATCATGTACTTGTTTCAGTCACTCATGTAAAATTGCAACCAAATGACAAATGCAACAAGGAAGGGACAAGATTGGCAGAGAGGTTTGCAAATATTTAGTTACAACACCAAAGAAGAGAAAGGATGCAGTCTCTCCTTTTTGCAGATGAAGATACTGAAGTGCAAAAGGCAAACTGATTTTTTCAGGGTCAATACAGTGAGTTACTGGCAGAACCCAGGAATCCCAACTGCACTTCACTCTGCTCTAACTGCTAGTCACCCCCCGCCCTCCAGACATAAAGCCCAAGGGTCAAATTCCCCATGTCCCTGCTCTAACAGACAGTAGTGATCCAAAATTAAATTGATTTTCCCTTTAGTGTGTTAAATGTCAGTGAATGGCTGCACTCTGGCAAAATAATGGTTCCAAACTAGAATTCATACATATTCATTTTACAGGTCCAAATTCAGATGGGGACCCCATCATGTTATATACTGCACAGATAAGGCAGTCCTACCCTAAAGAGTCTATAGACAGAACAGGAAAGCACAAAGACTACAGTAGCACAAAGAAAGGAAATGACCTGGCCAGCATCAGTCAGCAGAAAAGCCAGGGACAGAACACACATCTGAGAGCCAAGCTAGTGTCCTGTCACCTATACAGGCATAGAATCACAGAGAAGTAGGGCTGGGATGGATCATAAGGAGGTCATCTAGTCCAACACCCTGCTCAAGGCAGGATCGTCCCTGACTAAAGCATCCCAGGTAATACTTCCCACTTTGCTTTTCCTTTCAAGTTAGGATGGCAAAGTACAAATTTTGCTTAAGATTTTTCTTGCATACCAGCTCCCAAAAGACAGAAAGTGAGCTGCTGTTTGCAATTCCAATGTGGTGCAGTGCAGACTTACACTTCTGCATAGTTGAGGGAAGTCACCTGCTCCACCTGTATCTGGATGAAAAGTCAGAATTTAGCTCTCCCACTGTCTCAGTGTGCTTTTGCTTAGGGTGCTTTGAGTGGTAGAGTTAACAGTAACAAGATATACTGTCTGAAGTTACCTGTTTAAGTGCCATTGTATTGCTACCTACTAGTACAGTGCCTCTGTTGTTGGTCTTTGGGATGTTCGTACATGTCCCATATCCCTCCAGGGCTATGTGGGGGTGGGGGAAAGCAGGGAGGAGAAGCTGTGTTTTACCTTGCAATATGTGGATTGCTTAGCATAATATATTTACACAAAGGATAACGTGGGCTGTAAACCTTTCAGCTGAAGCAGAGTCAACAATAAAGAACCTGCTTTCTTAAAGACAATGATAATAACGGCCCATTATTGCATCCTATAAAGAAGGATCCCTCACACAAAACATAAGAGGCAGCATTGGCCTCAGAAGAGAAGCCCACGGAAAATGCCTCCAGCTGTCATGGCACATTTGTAGCCTATGCACAGTGCTTGTGCAATGCCCTCAAGACAGAGCTATTGTCGGGTGTGAATGAAGAGGTTCTCACCCAGACATCTCACTCTGCATAGCCAAGCACCACCCGCCTTCTCAAGTCAGTTCTATGGCACCTTTTGGTACAGGAGAAACCAACAGGGGCAACTTGGACTTTACAAAACTCCCTTTTGCCCAATGTGCCTTTTGAATACCCCAGATAGCACTAGCAAATGACTGCTGACTATGAAACCATGATTTTATAAAGAATTTGGGTGTTGCCTGGGGCCTCAGCAGGAAATCAGGAGGCCTTAACTCTATTCCCAGCCTTTCTAATGATCTTCTGTGTCATCAGGAGTATCTTGGTTTGACTCTTGTGTTCTGTTCCCCTTCCCTTCTTTTACCTGTGTCATCAGTGTAGATTGTAAGAACAACCGCTATCTCCTGTATTAATACATTGAGGCACTGATGTGATTTTGGTACTACCATGATTCAAAAGTTAAATAAGAGCCATGTGGAGACTCTATGGACTTATGCAGATGTAAATATATAGATCTTTGCTCTAGGACCTTTATGATATTTATACAGATGTCAGTTCAGGCCCTGATCCTATGAACAGCTGCTTATGCATTGGAGTAGTCCCACTGAAATCAGTAGGACTCCTCCTGTATATGGAATTAATCACATGTACTCCTTTTTGTAGGATGGAGCCTTAATTAGTCCGAATGGGTTTTAAATACTAATTATTTAAGGTCCTGAACCTGCAGAGACATGCTTAACTTTATTTACATGAATAATCCTATTGGCATCAATATACTTAAGGTTAAGCAAGGGTTAATTCTCTGAAGGACCTGGGACCTAGATTGTAAATTTTTAGGAGGAAAGTTTTTTTATTATTTGCTCATACTAAGCATGGGACAATGGGGCCGTGATCCTTGCTTGGAACAGTAGGTGCCCCTTTAATACAAACTGTAACAAACAGCAGGCTGGCATGTAGCTCAGTGAAGACTCTTTTTGCCTTTGGCCCCAATGTCTGTGTCTCAAATCTCCTGCCAAACATGAGCTCACACCCAACAGAGTGATGCAAATGAGTTTTTCCCATCGGTTGTATCAAAACTATTCTGTGGTTTCATATTATGAACTCTCCACAAAAGATGATTATTGCTGGCAAAAAGCTAACCACCATTTGCATAATTGAAACTTTTGTGGCTTTTATTTGGTATCCTGTGCAGAGCTTACCATGTAGAAAAAGGGATGAACAGCACTGCCGCAGGTGCTGCTCAGTAAGTGCCTTGTTAATGCAAGAGCCCATCCATCTCATCTGATCATCGTTCTGGCTGCCTAGGTAGAAGTTAAAGATCCTGATATACTTTGTTTAATAGACAGGGATTAAATCCTGGTGTCCTTGTCAACATTTCCTCCTTAGACAAATCAGATTTTAATGTCCAAGGCTGCATTCAGATTACATATGGGCAGTATATGTGCCTATGCATTCAGTGCACTTAGCCTCACTGATGCACACATTTTAGGCTGATGGCACTGTCTCATGCCCAGATCCAGTCTTTTTCATTTCCCAAGTGCTGAGCATCTGATTATACAATTTTGAATGGCTGCTTTAAATGTGACAGATGAATGAAATGAAATACTGCACTATTGAGGCCAAGAGGACTTTTGAAGCTTACACTTTATTTCTGGAAAATGAATTCAGCAGGGTCAATGGGGCATCAGTTTACAGGGAGCTATAGCTGTTCTGATGAGTAATCTACTAACTAATAGCTCTGGAAGTCCAGCCAAGGACATGCTATGTTGTAGGGCACCAACAAAGATTCCATATTCCTGATGGGTACCTATTCCAAATCATCATCACCCATTTCGCCTCAGTCCTCACACTTGGATCTCTCTTTTCTTGTACTTAGCATGAGCCTTTCAAGAGAAAGGCCTAACTTTCATTTCAGTTGGAACTTGGTATTTTCAAAAGCAGTTAAAAAATGGAAGAGCTTGGTATCGTCTCCTTTATCCAATAGAAGATTAGCAAACATATCTGTGTACTGTGTTCTGCAGCTTTCAGTTTAAGGAATCTTTGTTGCCTGCTAAGACAGGCAGCAAGTTTGCATTCATTTCAGTGCAGACTATGAGAGAAAAGACTTTCACACTCAAGGCTCTTTCTGAAGCTGGCTCTCAAAATAAGGAGAAAGTGCTTTTTAGATCACCTGTGTCCGCTGCAGTACCAGCCCCCACTCTGCCCTAGGTTCTGGATGCTGGGAAATCTATTTGTTTTCACTCAAAACTGGAGATTTTTTAAAAATTCAACATAACAAGCTGTATCTGTTTAAGCAAACCAGCCCTGCCTGGATCCTTTTAAACTGGGAACATCTCATGCTCAAACCTGCAGGACTGTACTTTTGTTTTTGTGAAGAACAGCAATAAATATGTCAATTAAGGATGATCATGTCTTAGATTAATGCACATGTGAAGGCCAATGTAAGGGATCAGATTCTCAGCTCATGCAGATCAGCAAAGCTACATTGACTTTGAAAGAGCTACGTCAGCTGAGGATTTGGCCCACAGTAGGCACGGCATGTTCTGTTCTTCCCTGTCTGTTTGGATTTAGGAAAACGAAGGTGTCTCTCATCCAACGAAAATACATGCCAAGGAAAAATAACAAGCAGCTGCTCTGAAATGTGCCTGACTTGCTGGGGTGCTTTAGTCTCACTCTGATTGGTAAGACTTATTTAATTCTACTGTGGTTTTGGCTTTACACAGTGCACTAATCCCAAGACCCCTAATAAAAGCCACTGTGGGGCTCTAAAAAACATAATGTGGAAAGAAGTGTTTGGTGAGGAGGCATAAGGAACCAATTGCTCTACACTTTTGAATAACATCCTCCAGCGTGGCTGGCAGTAAAGGGTCAAGTCTAAACAACAAAATATGCTGTCATGCCGTGGACAGGCTTCTACTCTGCTGGGAAAGAGGTCTTCAAATATCTCCCTTCCCATAGCCCTCCAGGGAGTACATTTGTATTTCTTAAAGTCCAGAGAGGATGTTCTGGATGAAGGCATGCTGGATGAACCCTGTTCTAATATTTTCTATATCTCTCCCTTCACATCTGGTCATAATTCACCTCTTCCTTTTACTTCTGTTTAGTTTAGAAATACTGCTTCCCTGCCTGGACCTTGCTGCTCTGGAGGAAAGGCTGTAGCATGGAGGAAGGTCCGGTTACAGAATTAACTCCTCCACACAGGGTGGGGAGGGGGGCATAAATAAATAAAAAGCATGTGCAGGGAATCAATGTGGATAATCTCCATAGTGGAGAATGCTGGTGCTGGCACTGGTTGCTGTCAAGTCATATTCAGGCCTCCAGATAGGTAAAATGTTTAATTTCTTGTCTACTCATTTACTGTCATAGATGACTTGTCTTTCCAAACCACATTTTTTAGAAGCCACTCTCACCTGTCAGTGTGATTTCAGTGTAATTAATTGGTGTATTTATAATTGTATTGATATACAGGCAGTCCTTGGACTTACGACACAATTGGTTCCTGAAGACCGCACCTTAAGTCAAAATGTTGTAATTTGGAACCAATTTTTCCCATAGGAAACAATGTTATAAATGGGGGATTGGTTCCTGAACCAAGGCCTGATACCCTATTGTCACCAAAAATAACCCACAATTTTGTACTCAATCAATTATTGTTGAGTAATATATCTACATAATGTATTTATATTGTAAATAGCAATCATATTGATTTGGAAGGACTTCTTTGAGGTGATTTGCTGGACATTTTGAAGAGCTCTTGGTTGAACTTTTTGAAGGGTTCTTGGCTGGAGTCTTCTCAGGAGTCCTGGCTGCAGGGTTTTCTGGAGCCTTGTCTGTTTTCTTAAAGAAGGTGTCCAGGGAAGCTTGGACAGATGTTCTCCAGGAAGATGGGCGACGCAGCGAATTTGTTTGCTAGTGTGGCGTGGTGTCGGATCAAGCATTGTAAAGTCAAAACTGATGTCAGAAAGTTGAAACAGGCTGTCAATTTATAAATGTTGTACGTGTGAAATGTTGTAAGTTGAGGACTGCCCGTCTTCACATTTATAGCATGAATTTCCAATGATACTCCCCTGAGCCTTGGCCTTGTTTCTGACTGCCAAGAGCCAGATCAGCTGAGACTTGTGGGATACTCAGGCAAAACGTCCTCCACTAGCACTCAACTAGAGCCCCAAACCAAACTCAATGGGCCTGCACAACATGCACAAACCCACTTTCCTGGGGACTCTGCTGTGTCTTTTGTCAAAATTGGCCCTAGATGATATTTTAAGTATTTCTACACTTTCGGTCAGAACAACATTTTCCTGTAGATTAAGGAACAGCAGAATAGAAGTAAAGTCTCCAGGAGAGAGCATGGCAATGTGCCTCTTCTGTGACGCCTTGCAGTGGGCTGAACATAAAATGACATCCTCTCTCTGGATAAAGCAGAGTGCTTAGAGATGTTAAGGTGCAGCATAGATAAAATAAAGACATTAAGAGAGGCAGAACTAATATACTTCCTATCCTTTCTCTACCATATTCCATAGCTTCAACAGTTAAGTCAATAGCCAGTTCTGAGAGCTCAGTTTTTTTAAACAAAAGAAACCAAGAGGGTGACAAAGACCTGTGGTGGGAAGGAGGAGCCCTAGATGATGTTGCTTGCAGCAGTGGCAGGGTGGTCTCAAGAGAGCTCTTTTTTAAAATTTTCCCTTCAGAAACATTCACAGGAAAGAGGGGATATTATTGCCTCCCGGAGATAGACATGTTTGTCTTCCTGCTTCCCTGCATGCTAAACTAAGTTTGTCTGGCAAATCAGAGTCATGGTTTTGGCCAGTTTAGGGTGGGGATTGGGATCTTAGGGGGTAATGGGTGCCACAAGTTAAAACTTGAGCTGAGAAATATGTTTGGCATCTGACATGTCAAACAGAAGGGAGACCAAGGAAAACATCCTGCTCTGCATCGAATGCTCTGCTGCTAGAGGCTGGCTAGCTTTTCCTTCAACAGCCCTCACATCCACTGCACCACACAGACCAGTTTTGTATGTTGTACCCTTACTGATAAATACCTTACTACAGTTATGTAATAACTGGGTGTGTGAAGCAGGCCCTATTCAATTCGGATTCAGATTCGGCCTAAATCAGGGACAGTGATTCGATTAGTTGATTCATATCACTGTCCCTAATTCAATTCAGCTGAATCCAAATCTGAAGATTTGATGCTGATTCGGAGAATCAGCAATTCGGCCATAGACACAACTTTAAATGTTTTTTCTGCATACATTAAGGTAGCAGGCGTAGCTCGTGATCGCTGTGATGCTGGGGCGCGTGGAGCGTGCCACAGGAGTGCAGGGGGCCCTCCACATGCCCAGGAGTGAATCGGGAAGTAGATCGGAAGTATGTCCGGTCCACTTCTGGTTCTGCCAGGGAGCACACTGGCTGGCCCGCCATGCCTCCCTGGCTTGGCGATTGGCCACAGGGGGTCTCTGGGTGCCCCCCCAGACCCAGGAGGCACCAGTTACCAAGCTACCCGGTGGACCAGAAGTACTTCTGGTCCACTTCTGGTTCTGCTGCCGAGCACACTTGGGAGACTCCTGAGCTCCTGTGAGACGCTCCATGCGCCCCAGCATCGCAGCACTCAAGAGCCACCTGGTGTCCTGAGGTATGTAGAAAAACATTTAAAGCTGTCTCTATGTCCGAATCTCCAAATCTTTCCGAGTCTCTTCGAATCGATTCGGAGGGTTCCAATTCGATTCAGAGAGATTAAAGAGTTTTCTGATTTGATTCAGATTCGGAGATTTGGCCACCGAATTGGAGCTTCACACAGCCCTATTATGTAGCACTCAGGGAAATCACATCACCTTCTGAAGGCTCTAGTCCTTGCAAAGAGAACATAAGTGACTTGCCCAACATCTCACAGCAAGGCAGTGGCAGTCAGGAATAAAATCGAGGCCTGGCTCTCAGGCCTGCTCCTAGTTGAAGCTTCCCTGGGTGCGACTACACAAGACACTTTAATGGGCAGTAAACTAACCTATTGTTTAGTAAAGCATCGCCTTCTACATGTAAGGCATTTACAGCATAGTAAATTAGGCTACTGTGCAGTTAGCTAGTATGCAGTAGCACTAGCGTAGATGCTGACTGGGAGCAAATTTGCTCATGATCAGACTAGGCAGCAGGCGGTCACAGGGGACAGGGAGCTGTCTGTCCCCAGCTCCTGGCTGATCACTGCCAGGACTGGGGAGCTTTCTGCCCCTCTCCCAGCTCACGGCTCCCAGTGTGGAGCTGGAAGCTTCAGAGGGCCAACAGGAGCTGGGAACCCACACCTGGGACAGCTCCCAGCAAAACCCCTGCCAGGCTGGGAAGCCCGCCTGGCAGGGGGCTTGCCGGCAGCTATATGCCTTAATAGGCACAGTCAGGAGAGCTCTACCCACTGCAGGGGCAGCTGTCTCCCAACCCTGCGTACATCAGATCCCCTCCCGATATGCATGGGGCCAGGAGACAGCTATGGCTGCAGCCAGCAGACCTCTCCTGGTCCAGGCCCCATGCGCATTGGGACCAGCTCCTTGCCCCTTGCCAGCCTCCTAGCTAGCATTCATGGGGGGCCTGGAGCTTCCCTTGGCTGCTGCAGGTAGGCAAAGCAGGGCAGAAGCAGCTTTATACTGGGCTGCTCCCACTGGGAGCAAATCTGCTCCCAACATAGACATGCTCCCGGGGAAGGTTTACTGTGCAGTATTTTATGGTGCAGCAAGCCTAATGCGAATTAATAGCACACGTAGACGTGTCCCCTGAATACGAGCTGCCTGGCATCTTTACTATATGATCTTCACTGCTGCTGTAAGCTGATTTTGAGCCAGAATTTTATCCATCAGTCTTGTCATACACATTTTGGTCTCCAGGTTTTCATTGACCCTTCTACTGGAACTAACTGTTGGAAGCTGGTGCTTCTGTTTCATGCAGAGACGATAATTAAATATTTCTCAGGTAACTGTTTTTTTCAGAAACTGGTACCTGATCTGTATCCACAGGTATCTGTTTCTGCAAACCACCATCCTCATTCCAAGTTCCCATCAGTGTACACAGAGGAGGGATTTGCAGATGCAACCTCTGTTTATGACTATGCTGATAACAATTTCAGCCAAGATTTTCAAAAGTGGGTAGTAATCTTGGATATCTGCCTTAAACAACCTTGATTTCCAGAGGATGGTGATCGTTAGCTTCTTTCTTTCATTTTTGTTTTTAATGAGATCTTTTCAAAATAGACTAGAAAGTGAGAAGTGACCAGAGACGGAGAAAACCTGTGGTTGGGTGATTTTGGATTTGCACACTCATGGGCTGGGCTGAGTCTGCAAAACCCCAAACCAGAGATGGTTCTGATGGATCCAAATTGCATTGATCAGAATATCTCCAATATCAATGGGGAAGCAGAAGAGTCAAATAAGTGGATCTGGTCTTTGTGAATGGCAGTAAATTCAAACTTTCCATTTTCTCCATTAAAGAAAAGGCAAGTGGATTGTTCTGGTGGTTTTCCTTTGCTCCCATCATCTCCAGGAAGGCTCTTACCCAATACAGAGTGCCATTTGAGGAAGAAGAGATTAAGTAACAGGCGGCAGTGGGGGATGTATGACACTGTATTTAGAAACTGCATCTCTGATGAACAACAGCTCCCGTAAATGAACCCCACAGCATGGGGACAGTCTGATCCCTCCTTCTCTGAAGTTCCTTTATGAACATTTGCCTCATCCACTTTGTGTGTGAGCGTGTATGTGTGTGTGTGGCTTCTTGTGCAACAGCAGGGAAATGAAGAAGAGGAAGGAAAAGACTAGACAATGAGTACCCATCTGGTGGGTGGATGAAGGTGCTAGAACCAGTGAGAGGAGACCCCCCTGGAAGCTTGTGCAACAGATGCATGTACCACAAGATCACAGTGTCTGATCTTTGGTAGAGGCAGCTTTCCTGTTAGCCAAATGCCATGAGGAGGAAAGGAGAAGTGAAGCCCCTTTGGTTACAGGAAGTTAGGGAGGAGAAGGTGACGCCCTGTCCAGACTGTACAGGCCCTTCCCTTTCCCTGCAATGGATACACCTTCTGCATTATGCATCTTTATCACAGTCACAAAGCAACTTGGGTGTTATTCAGCATGGACTAATGACTGGTATCTGTGCCCCAAGTGAGGCAATCTGAAGAGTCATTCCTCTTGTGTGACTTACCCAGCAGCCCAGGGGCAATTCCTCAGACCAGTTTTTCAACTTATCTGGAGCTCTTATTTTTTTTAAATGAGTTGAATAAAGTGATAACTTCATGGTGAACAAAGGCAAGAAATAGACACAGGCAGGTCCCCTTCTGTATTTCTGTTCCCACTGCACACAGGCATTGCCTGGACCTAGGGAAGGAGAGGTTTGGTCAAGACCATCTAAACAGGTGGATCTCCTGATTTGTAATACTCACCACTTTTTCACATAGGCAGGCCGCTGAGTAGCCATCAGATAACCACACTTGTCTACCAAACATAAGCAGGCTTCTGGAAATCAGCTTGTGAGTATGCAATTGTATGTGCAAACTATACATTTTATTTCCCCACTTGTTTTATTCTAATTCATGTTTTTGTGCTTGTGAACAGCTCAAGAGAGGCAGTTGTGCCTGCAGTTATGTAGTTTGCATGTACAGTCATTCTCTTGCATGTGCATTTGGCCCCCCTAAGGATTATAAATATCAGGTCCAGCTACCTCCCCACTATCACATGCTGCGCTGCAATGGAAGTTAAAGTGGATTTGCTTAACACGGTGGAAGCAGGGTTGGAAGACCTATATCAAGGCAACTACTCTTCTTGTCACCCTTGTTGGCCTCCTAGATGTTTCCTTTATTGCAGTTCATTCAGTAAAATTCTCACGTGTCTTATACCTTTCTCCATGAAGTATCTACTTGTCATTGACAGAAGTGGTATTTTTGGTCTCTAATGAAGGAAGATAATCCAGTCATATATGGAGAGGACCAGAACGTCTTGCTCGGGCTGATGAGGTCTGTGAAAGAGACCTGCCTAAGTACTGTCTGTATGTTCTGAAAGGCCCACGGTCTGAAACTATCTTATTTACAGAGTAAAGGTTTGTACTAGAAGAGCAGTCCTACAAGCTGCTGAGACACAGAGGTGTGACACAGAGCACCTTCAACTCCAGCTGAAGTCAGTGGGAGTTGAAAGCCCTCAGTACCTCCTAGAAGCCCTCAGAATCATGCAGAATTAAACTCTAATAGCTGATTCTTCTTCTGTGACTGGAAAATATATTAACCTTTGCAGTCAGTGCATGGATGCATCAAGTGTATTAATATCATCACCCTCATCATCATCATTATCATTGTAGCACCTAGGAATGCCAGTCATTGAATCATTGTGTTAGGTGCCGTTTGCACACAGCAAAAAAGATGGTCCCCACTGCACTGATTGTACAGCACATGGCTCGGTTGTCACAATCAAGGCATAGAAGACATGGGGTATTTCTGAACATGTCAGCCCCAACACTGCCATGCTACTGAGTCAAAGGTACTAACCCAGTGGGTGGATTTGTGCTGAAGGCCTGGCTAATTTTTAGACCATTAGTAACATGAGGCTGTGGAAGACAAGATAATGAACAGAGTGATCAGCCCTCCTGCTGCAGGGTACAAAGAGTTCATCTGCTGGGGTTAAGGAAGAATTTTTTCCCCTGAATACTGAATTGCACAATGGCAGAGGTGCTCCAGTAAGAAGGTGTCTGAAGCACTGGGCGTGGGTTGCTGCAGGAGACAGGATATTGAACCTGATGGATCTGTGGTTTGAAGCAGATCAGTAAGGCAAAAACTTTGCCCCCATGTTTCAAAACAGGCAATTATATAATCAGTTTGAAAACAACAGCCTGATCTTTTGTATCCACAGTAGCCACCAAGCACAATGAGGTAGGAACGTGGTTGGCAACATACAACCCACAGGTCTAATCTAGCCCACAGATCCAAGGGGGCTTCAGTGGCATTTCATGGTGGTGGGCTTCTTCTGTGCCCCACCATGCCACATTTAGAGAGAAGCAGCAGCCAGGTCCTAGCTCTGGCCTGCCTCAAGACCCAAGCTGGGTTATTCCAGCCTGCTGCTGAAAAACATTGCTGGCCCCTGACCTAGTGGGTAAAGTGTGAGACTAGAAGTCTGAGTTCTAGCTCAGCTCTCTGCGCCTTGTTTCTCCATCAGAATTGGGAGGTCAGTAATACTGTTTTGCCGGTGTTGTGAAGGATCATTTTTTGTGAGATCTTCAGATGAGAAACACCAGAGAAGACAAAGTATTAGAATTAAAACAAAAGCTTGGTCTTAGGGCACACACAGGTCATCCACAGCACTTAAAAGAGTGCTCTCTGCTATGTGTCAAAACCTGCAGTCTTTTATATTTAACCTTACTAAGAGTAATATCAGGGTCTGGTTATTAGACTGTTGCCTGACCGTTGAACTATTGTGGGCACAGAGAAAAGTACAGAAATGCCCTTGCTGTTTTCCCATGCAGCTTTCAGTCATTCTCCTTCTACCATATGTGCATATATAAGCAGAGGTGGGAATTAACATGCATATCAGGGTGGGCATTTTCCTGAACCATTGTAAAAACAGTACTGCCTTTTAACTGATTTACCAAATGGGATATTAAAATGTGCAAGTTTCAGGTGAAAGTTTCTGTACCTGAAGTAGTTTGTAGAAATAAGTTCCATCTGGCAAAGGGGTTTCTTCTGAAAAGTAGCCTTATCTAGACCTGGATGTTTTCCAGCGTGTTTGTGCCTATGTATTAACACTTTTCCCTATACTCTTAGCACAAGTTTGTTTGTAATCAGATAAAAGCACAACACAATGCCATATTTGTGCACATGCAAATCAAATAGTTACGTGGGCAAGTGCATTTGACAAGTAACTATGTACAAATTAGATACACAAGGGCATTCATGCAGTTTCGAGCTTAAATTTATGTGTGCAAGTGCTGTTTGTACAGGCAAGTGTTAAGTTTGCCCATGTAAGGATTCAAGAGAACGTGAAGAGGCTGTCTTTGAAGACATGCCCCTGTAGGTACATTTGTAAGTTTGACTTTGTAATATATATAAGTGTGTAAGCCAAACTACCGGCATGCAGGTTTGGCTTTGCTCTGAGATCTAATAGTTTTCAGGGAAGCACTGCTTGGAAATCGGAGCCTATTTTTTCATTAGCCTTGCTAGAGCTGGATGAACATTACACAACAAAGGAAGGGGCAGGTGTATATAACTTTACTTCTCTGTACAGATTGTGCTGGATTTCCAAAGTGATCCCACGGTGATCCTTCCCACCAACAGGTATGGGCCCTGGCACCTGTCATGTTACTCGTGCAGTTTCTCCCTAACTCATTAAAAACTTAGGACTGAACTGATGAGTAAATTTTAGCCTCTGGGTTACTGCAGGTGCTCCTATGACTATCTAATATTGACAATTTAATAGGTAAGCAGTGTACCATCCACATTGCGTGAAGTTGCTTCATCTCTCTGCTTGTGTGACCTCACCCTTTATTAATGTTTTTTGCATTTGTAGTTTGCATTCTGTTTTGCCCATTCATTTTATGTTTTAAACAGATCTCACACCCCAAATTCCCTTGCCAGGGTCAAAATGTTGTATGTAAAAAGCAAATATAAAGCACTGCAAACAATGTCAAAGCAAAACTGTATTTAGGAATCACCCAGATACCCGTAAATATTTTTCCCCATCTCAGCCAAGCCATTCCAGAGCTGACATGACTCACTCTAATGGGAAGAGCAGGTTGCTCCTGAAGGGATTTACTGTACAGGACTATGCATGCTGTAACAGCAGGGATATTAGAAGTGTTAAGATACTGGTTTGTTTTTGAAAGTCTGGACTCAAACCCAGCTGGGAAAGCAATGCGATTCCAAGTGCCGGCATGGGCATGCAATGTAGGTCAGTTGAATGCAAAAGTGAAAGCAAATGTAGAGCGTCAGATTCCCATATCTAAAAGAGACCAGAGGAGAGTTCAGCCCGCATGGGAGAGGAATCAGGACTTGGGTATTTTGGGACAGAAAGGAAAATCTGGAGGGATGGCACCAGAGTGCGTGTGAGAATAAGCAAACATATGTGTGTGTGGGTGGATGGCAGTTTGTGTGGGTACAGCAGACTGCATGAGTGCCGGAGTGCATCTTTTATTGTTTGTAAGTAATGGCTGTGTGTTTATGTATACAAGAGGAATTTATGAGCCAGGGTGAGAATGGCTGTCTATTGTGTGTATCTGAGTAAATGGTTGTGTATACATGTGCAGGTACTAGGATGTGGGCATGGTCTATCTATGGTGTGTATGCATGAGGCTGTGTACATGTATGTGTATGGTGTAGGCGCGGAATGTGACTGCATGTTGAGTATGGGGTGTACATGGGGCGTTGGTACCTATGTAGCTGGATGTAGGTGTAGTGTGACTGGTGGAGTGTTTGCATGCTTGGCTGCCTAAACATATAATACTATGGGGGGAAAGGAGGGAGGGATTAATTAGAGTGGTTCCCAGACTGCTGCTTTAATTAAAATAGCTCACTGTTACATGAATTAAACCCCTAAATGTTTCAAAATGGCCATGGGATGCTTTATCTAAAGCTTATATGATGAGATTTAGATAAAGTGCCCCCATGGCCATTTTGAAATGCATGGGGGATTAATACACTTGACAGTGAGGTGACACTGGAGCATTCTAATTACTACGCGGACCAGACTTGATTAATCAAATCTGCTCTGGTGTGTTCTAATTAGAACGTGAACAAACACATCTCTAGGCACCCCATGTGACTAGCTGTGTGTGCATGGGATGTGCGACTGTCTCTGAGTGTGGGCCACTCTCTGCTGGGTGTGAGGGGGTCTCTCTGCATTACTGAATTCCTCAGAGATTGTCATGAATGGAACTGGGTTTACAATCTTTGACTCAAGGTGAAGGGCCCCAAACTATCCCAGCTAAGAAAAGGGGAAAGGGAGCAGACCTGGGGGCTGCTCCATGCTGGCAAGTGTGTTTAGTTAAAGAACTAGTAAAAGGGCAAGTGCTGCACATTGCCACTTCAGCTACAGGTCTGATCAGCCTGATGTTTTTCCTGAATACTTCTTTCCTTCTGGCTGCTCCGATGATGGGCACATACCCCTTCTGCCCTGCAGGCCTGTCCCTTGCAGCATTCAGCCAGATGAGCCTGGGAACTTCAGTTCACCACTGGTCTTCACCTCCATTCCCCATATGGCACCTCCATTCCCCATATGGCTGAGGTGCAGGAAAGGGAACTGTAATAGCATCTCTCCCCTTGTGCTCCCTCCTGAACCCCACCAACCATGCTGCATGGTTTGGACTGGGGCTTTCCCAGTCTGATGCAGGTGTGTATGTCTCTGGAAACTGTGCAGCTTTGTGAAGCTAAAGCTTCCTGAGTTGGCTAGGCCCCAGGCATCAGGTTACAGGGAGTTGCTTGTTGCACAGCTTTAATTATGTGATGCAGTTTCAGTTACCAACAGACTTAATTGCAGTAACAGTAAGAAGCATCAACAGTCACTGTCATGTGCGTCTGCTTACAAGAAGCTGAGTGGTGCTCAGGCCAGGGAAATCCCCTAGAAAGGCCACTGCAAGGTTTTGCACGCTGGGCTGGCCTTTTCCTGTGTGCGAATGAGCTCACGGGCACACAGAGCTGATATGCTGCCTGGGGTGGAGCTGAACAGTAGGCAAGCCAGTTCTGCAGTGTTTTTCTGGCACAGGAGCAGCCTCTGGTTTAACTCCTTCCCCACTGCCAGGATGCTACAGAGCAGAGCTGTCAGGCTGCCTTTGGTTCAAATCCCCTGTAGGTCACAAGTGAAAGGAAATGTAATGGGCTCTTCCTCTCCCCAAAGGGCTACAAATCACATGGGCACTGGAGGATCTGGGGTTGGAACAGCAGGGGTTGCTGCAGAGTGGGACAGGCAGGGCTGCAAAGGAGGGGCAGCCAAGGGCTGGAACAGCAAGGAGGACCACAGGTCAGAATTGAGGTGGGTACAAGCCATGGGGCAGGTGTCCAAGCAGTAGTGTTTTAGCATAGCTGAGGGGTGGGGAAGGGATGAAATAACAAATGGCACTGAGGGTCAGGTAGCTGAGCAATGCAGGAAGAGCCCAGGATTGGAAAGTAGGGGTTGTGCATGGTAGCACTGGATTGCATGGACGCAACTGCATCAGCAAGTTTGCACTGACTACACTGTAACTGTCCCATACCTCTTCAGTGAGCCAGTCAGTCTGCTCCACAAGGCAGAATATTAGGGATTGTCTACACTAGGGAGTTGTTTTGAATTAAGGTTGTGTGAAACCGCATAGTGATGGGTAGGCAAGCAGGGCCTGAGTCCTGGGTGCCACCAAAGGGGAGAGCGAGAGCACCTCAACCTCCCATCCCCTGTCCATCCTCCTCCTTCCCCCTCCATCTTGCCTGGAGTGGCTTTAGCTCTGGCAGCTGGAAGGGCAGAGAAGCAGTGGTGGCACTCAGGGTAGGAACAGTAACTGGAGGTTTGCTGCTGCTGAGGGAGATGTCGCCTTTTTATGCTGCTGAAAACCTGTGCTATTTTGGTTGCTCATCACTTGGGTCAGCAGCAAACAGGAGGTGACATCTTTCCCAGCAGCAGCAAACCTCTGGCCACTGCCCTGCCTGTGCCACCACTGCTGCTTCTCTGCCCACCCCCTTGCTTGAACTGTTGCAGGGAAGATGCAGAGGAGTGCAGTATTGCCCTGGGTGCAGTTCTGGCCAGTTATGCCTCTAGTGTGAATTGAGACAAGACTAGTTGTCCCTTCTTGACCACCTGCACAGTTAATATTATTTTAAAATAAGAAGGACTGGTTCCAGATTATCTGAATACACTGCCAAAGTGCATTATGGGTTAGGGACAGACATTCAAAAGCTCTGAGCCTGAATTGATTCAATCTTTGTAGGTTAGTCTAACCTGACTAGGCTGAATCACTTTGTAACTGCACAGACATCCCTGAAATGCTAGCATAAGCCTGCAGTGGCTCAGGCTAGAAGCTGGGGGGGGGGTGCTAGAGCAGCCCTCCCTTCCTTTGCACAATACTGAGCTGAGGGCAGGGGTCTGATTAGCCCAGCAGGGAATTGATAACAGTGTTTATCACCCTACTAAGAAAACAACAGGGGGACATTACCGGCTACCTGTTGATTATGCCTGTTGATTCAGCAGGGACTGTAGCCAGCATGTGGTCCACTAGCTAATAAGCAGACACCTCTCCACAAGTCAGAGGGAAGGGGGAAATTCCTGCTTAGCAGGGAGTGGTGAGGGGGAGGGGAGCAGCCCACAGTCTTGCCGGAGCTGCAGCCAGGGAGCACAGAGGAGGGGGTGGCCCTGCTGTGGAACAGAGAGCCCCGCCCAGCCCAGAGAGCATAGTGGGATGCTGGGGGAGCCTGATGTATCTTAAACCAGCAAGGGCTCTGGGACAAACATTGCATGAACTGGCTTGACCCAAATTGGTTAAGTCTGATACTACATTCAACCAGGTTTAGCTCAAACGGGTTTCAGCCATTTTCAGACTGGTTTATGTGCGCTGAACATCTGTTCTGTTACAGGTTTAAACCAGTTTCTGATCATTTAAACCAGTTTATGTGTAATGTCTGTTGCTAGCCTATCAGTCATATCCATGCAGCGAGTTAATCAGAAATACTTCATTGGGAGCAGCAACCCCATATATAAACCAGCCCTGAGTCCCTCAGTGTATCTGGACACAGCAAGCTGCTGGGCTAGGAGGTCTGAAATTCTCCTATTACCCAGCAGCTGGCACCTTTAAAAAATAGGAACATGCAGAATTACAAGGTCCTTCTCTTACCAAGTCAGGCACCCACAGCATATTTCCAACTTCTAGTAGGCACTGTTAAACATTCCTGATGGGGAATTAAAAGATTAACTGCCTTTATTTGAAGGCTGGGTTTGCTGGCACAGACAGAAGAGAACCAAGTCCTGTTCTGACACATTCCATCTGTCCCTACACACACAAGTCCCCCAGGGACCCAGGGTCAGCATCTCAAAGCAGTGAAGTGTTACATCCTCAGAACCAACCATCATCAGCTAATGAGTGATTCTAGCAAATGTTTAGACACTGATGCCGAGCAAATCTAGATAGGTGACATCTTTCTAAGGACACAGGATGGGAAAGGTCCTCCTGGGTCATTGAATGTAGCCCCCTGTATTCACAGGAATCTCCAAAATTGTCATGTCAAACCCTCACCTACAAATCCAAGGAATAATGTCTGAAACACCAAGAATACCATATAATGTGCCCAGCATAAAAGCTGGGGAGGGGAGATGAGGGCATTGGCAGTGCTTTGCCACTACAACAGGGATGTGGTTAGTTAATATATGCTCAGAAGATTCTAGGAAAACGGACCATGCCCCACATTATACATTAAGTCCCAAATTCCCAGCAGTCTTCACTAATCTGACCTAAGGAAAAATTCCTTCCTGACCTCAAATGTGGTGACTGGTATGGCCTTGAGCAGAACAGCAGGACCTCTAGCCAGGAGCCTTTGGGTTTCTTGTACTGGCAGAAGCATCAGTGTATCTTAGTTAAACCTCCCCAACTTTAGCTGTGTTCAGTGTCCCAGTGCCCTCCACCACAAGAAGCCAGTAGTCGTCACATTTCCTGACCCCAGTTGGTAACCAGCAAAACCCTGTGGCATGAGCTTATCAGATGTTTGCCACACTACAGAGCTAATGTCATACCTTAACCTGGGAACTGCTGTTGCACGACTGTGTCTTGCACATGCTGGTTGGTGTCCCAGACCTCCCTGTCCTCTCATCCTATCCCATCCGTGAACTTAATCACTGCAGTCTTAAAGAGATGCATGCTCCTTGCCCCCATCACTTCATTGGAAGAACATTCTGAAACTTCCTCCTCTAATAGTTAAAGATCTAATTTCTGATTTAAATTTATCCCTACTAACCAGAATTTTTTTTCTCAGACTATTAAAAAGTATTAGAGCATATTGCAGACTCAAACAGCACTTTTTAAATTTAATTTCTTTTCAAATAAATTGATTGTGAGTCCCACCAATGATAAATACAGTCTGAATCTGCTACATAAATTGGTTGTGACCTTCCTTTGAGATCAGTGTTGAAATCACTGGTTCACACTAGCTGAAGATTTGGCCCTTATTTTTGTATTGCATTATAGTCTCATGTATCGTATTATCATAAATAACTTCTTTAAAAAAATATTACTAAACAGTTGGGGACTGATTTGTTCACAGGCCCAGAGTTTTCAGGTCCTTGATCAAGAGTGGAATATGTGAAACACAGCAGGTGGTATACTGGTTTGAACCATTTCTCTGACAGTGATCAACAGCTTAGGCTTTTGGTGACTGCTGGAAAATCCCCAAAACGGACAGTTGTGCACTCACCTGACTGTAGGGGAATTTCTTCCAAATGCTCAGGCCCTAAATGTGCAGTGAAGCAAAAGAGCTTGAAGCCCACATTTTCGTCTCTAATGTCATGGAAAATATTCCCATTACTCAGATATTTGTTTAGCCCTTGAGTCCTGGTGTGATCTTGGCCTCAGTAGTATCTTGTGGCAGTGAGAATTGGGGCCTGAAGCTCCTAGAGGCAGATCAGGGCAGAGGATCCTCCTGCTCTGATGCTGAGAGGCAGATTAGGTTGATCTGTAAATTGCAAGTCAGTCAAGAGGGATGGATCCAAAGAAGGTGCAGTGGCACAGATGCACCCCCTTTCAGTTGGTAACAGCCGTCAGGGACTTTTTCTTAAGTCCCTGAAGGAAGTAAGAATCCCATCCCTGCTTTTCACCTGCATGCCATGTCCCATCCCTCCCATTTGCCTCCTTCCCCACCCGCCACCGCTCTGTCCTGTCCTAGCTGTCTCTGATGACCTGAGGGTGGGGAGACTCCGCAGCTGCTCCTACCCCACTTTAGCCAGGCCCTGCCACAAGCCAGGTGCAGCCAGGGACAGCAATAACAGTGGGTGGTTTTCTCCTCCTTGCTCAGTCCCTCCAGGTGTTTTCTGCCAGCCCAGGAGCAGGCACAAGGGAAGGGAACCTGTCTGCTGCCACTGTCACCAGTCACTGCTGTCTCCAATCAATTCTGGCTCCCCACACAGTCTCACTGGAGCCTCCCCACCCCTGGGGCTTCTGGGAACAGTTGGGGCAGCAGAAGTGTTGGTGGCTGCTCCTGCACCCCTCTTTACAAAATCCTGGATCCACCCATGCAAATCAAGAAGGGACTTCAGAGTCTGGGTTGCTCCAAGTGGGCTCCAGTCAATGACTGGGTGACCAACGATGGCCTTAGAAGCTTTCCCCCTTCGCTGTAGTTTGCTGTTTCCAGTCTGGTCTTTGCCGTTAGGCACCCAGGAGCTGTTTCTACATGAGGGCACTATTATATGATCTCAGTCCAGTTGGTCTCAGGTATGATAAAATGAGATGTACGTAAATAGAGCAGTTACCTTTTAGTGATAACTCATTGTGAAGCCTCAGCTGTGGGGAGAGGGAGGTATGGAACTGCTACAAGAAAAGTGGGTGCGCTTCCCTCCCAACAGCCCTCACCCAGCAGATGCCTGCTGTGTTCATGTGATGGCTACATGCACAGATCAGGCCAGTGTCATGCAGTTCCCATGATTCAGCCACTTCCTAAAGCTGGGGTTTTGTAAGCAAAATCATATGTTGCATCCAGTAACCTGATGCAGCAGTGACTCAAATGAGGAGTCAGCTTGGATATGACGTAGGAAACAATCTGCAGTACTCATGAGCCCCACGGATTCTCGAGTGCAGCTCTGGGAGTCATTCACTTAACCACGGAGACAGAGACCTCACGGGTTTTCAATGCAAGTGAGGCCTAATGTTGTTGCTCTTACCAGCACTGCTGCAGCCCCTCAGGCAGCCTCAGTCTACCCTGCTGGGGCACTGCAGCCGCGCAGCCTAAAGCCCCTGGCTGTCAAGCGACCAAGCAGGTTGGCCCCTCCCATGCAGTGCCATGAGGCAGTGAGATCCACTCCTTCCTTATTCTGTTTCCTGGGGCTGTAGGTTGCATTTGGCTTTGTGTCAGCACAGAAAGCTACAGCACCTGAGCAATTTTGTTTCCAGCTTGGAAAGCTTGTGTGCCCCGTCCTCACAGTGCAGCAGGCACTGACAGCGTGGAAGGTCAACCGGGCAGTTTATGATGTGGGGCTGCGATAGCACAGGCCTGGACTTAGTGACCCAGGACGTCCCTTCCAGTCCTGTGCCCTTTATTTGTATGCTTGCGCAACCTGGGGGCTAGTGAGGCAGCTGCTTCCACTCTATCTCCCTGATTCCTGAGATCTCAAACCAAGATAAACAAATGCTGCTGTCATCCTATTCAGATAAGCAAGGCAGTCCCTTCACTGCCCTCAGTAGACCCAGCTCTTTGCTGTCCTCTCCACGACACTGGTTCTCCCTTCCCCTCTCCCCTAGTTTGTATATGAGCTGGGAGCTATTGCTTGAGGAAGGGGAAGGGGTGCAGGGACCTGACTGAGCCTCCCAAGGGCTCCAATATGGCATCCACACCCCAGAACCTGGTCCCAACCACTCTCTTCTCTGAATTTTAGCTGGAGACAAAAAAAAGAGAAGGAAGCCATTAGATCAGCAAAAGAATCACAAAAACAACCAAAGAAATGAGGGAAGGAAAAGGACCATGCAACAGAATACATAACCCTACAGCCAACAAAAAGGAGAAGGAGACACAAGCACAGAAGGCCTGGTGCTCCCCAAGCACAACTGCACACAGCCGTTGGGGTTTCACTGCACGTGACTGAAATTCATGTCCTTCAGCCTTTGGGGAAGCTCAGGGTCGCAGTGTCACTAGCACCCGTGGAGACAGGAAGTGGAGTAGTGCCAGGGTCTTTGGCTGGGCTCTTGCTGCCAATAAGGATGGTGTGAAAAGCAGAGGACCCTACTGGACTGGAAGAAGGATACTGCAGAGACCCTGGTCTTTGTGCCACTGCTGTGAAACCAGAGGGGCTCCCTTGAATATTGTGATGGGAATTTGACCCCTGTTGCAGGATCAGAAACTCCTGACCCCCATGCTGTTTTATCTGCAGTCAGACATGAAGGCCAAGGGATTTGAATCTGAGAATAACAAAGGCAGCAGAATAAAGAGGACCAGCCACAATGCAGGCTAGGAACAGGCCTGCTCCAGCAAACCACAGTTGTGCCTAGAGTTGGCAGAACGCAAGTTTAGGGGCTCGCTCCAGCCATTGGGCAGCCACATCCCACTCACCAGTCATGTCACCCATTGCTTTGTTCAGGAGGCATTAGTATTTTTAGGTGAACTTTCAGCATCCCTTTCTTTGCAGCAGTGGCTATTTCCTTGGCCCCAGGGCTAACATGGTCTGGACATAGCCACCACCCACCCTTTTCTCCCCTTCCTACTCCCAATAGCAATGGGAGGTGGCAGCACTGAATGGAGCCACACCTGCTCTTGTTGCTCAGGTACAGGAACTACTGACATTAAGCTTGTTCCATCCAGCAGTCCTGGAGGGGCTATCCCTGCTTGTTAAACACTCCCAGGTACTTCTGCTTGGGGCATGTTGTACTGCTCTTCCCTTGAGAGTAGCTCAGGCTCCTGGAGACATAGCTGAACACCTAGTACTTACCGCTCCGCAGTAAATGCTGTACTGGGCTAATTCCTCATCTAAATACTGGAAAATAATTGGCTAAGTTTTTTCCAGGATGCCCAGAGATGCCTGGGGTCAGGACACAAGCTATGCGAAATTGTTCACAGTTGCATACGTAAAGGGCTAACCCTGGCACACTGTGTCTGCAAAAGCCATTTCTGTGCACCTTACCTGCTGTGACCTCCCTAGGAAGAGGTAAATACTAGGGTGTTAGAGGCATCAAGGAGTCTGAATAAAGCTTTGTGAAGCTCAGGGCCTTCATTGCATTTGGGTTCATGCTGCCCTTTCCTTTGAGTTTGACCTTGATGCTTTCCTACCACCATGCCTCCTGTCGCCAGCCAGATAGCCACGTCTCTCCGCTACAAGCTATGCTGAGGGTCCCAATGAATTCCAAATTGCAAACTTAGTGGGACCTGTTGGGATCAGCATCAGAACCACAGCATGCTACACTGGTAGGTCAGTGGAAAACTCTACCATGTCCCATGTGGACTGGACTCTGAGTTCAGGTCCTTTCAAGAAAGGGTAGCCAAAAAGCAGGTGAGTTTCTTGTGGCTTGGGGCCTGGTTGAAAACGTTTACCTGCTTCCCAGCCCTGCTGACCCCATGTATATTTTGTGGGAGCTCCATTGCCAACACTCAACCAGTGCCACTAAAGAAGCCCTTTCCCCCCTTCCCAGAGCTGCTGTGGCTCTGTGAGATGTGGGTGGGTAGAACTCACTTTTCCTTGTTTTTTTTTCTTTTCTCTTTCTTTTCTTTTTTTTCTATTTAACTCCAAAATATGTTGTTGCTCTCTTCACAAGGCATGACCCAGCCTGAGGCTCTGTTGCATCTTTGTTTTTCCCTGGAATGGGGCCACTGTTCCACCTTTCTGGCAGCCTGGGCTTCAGGCATCTCAGCAAAAAGTGTGTGTGGGGGGGTCTGCTTGCATTTGTTTGTGCAGCTCATCATCCTGAAAGCTGTGGGGACACTATTCAGTGCCTTGCCCATTCTCCTCTGCTGCCCTTTCAGGCATCCCTGACAGACCTTTCGTGACATTGGCTGACACGCTGAGCTTCTCTAACATAGGTCAAAATTCTTGCTGTTTCTTTTTCAACTTGTTTTTCAGGTAGTTCTTGCCCTTTGAACTCTGGCATTTTCCAGACTGTCAAACAAACACATCATCAGGAGGGAGAGAGAGAGCAGAAGGCCTCAGCCCAGCCTGCAAACTTGCCCTCGCAGTGTTGCAGACATAAAGTTTGGGGGAGAAAGTAACACAGGGTGGAAACTTCTAAAGTGCCTAAGGGAGCTGAGTGCCTGCCCCATTGACTTCCAGCAGGAGTCAGGGGCCTGACAAGGAGTTAGGTGCTCTGGAACATCCCACATCTGTGTGCTGCAGGGCCATGTGTAGCACTAATTGCTCCCCTCCCCCCACTACTTTTGTTTTTTGGAGAACTCAGATGCTTAGGATCTGTGGGTGCTCAGTGTTTGCCCTCTCCAGATCTGGCAGGAAGATTGTGAATCTTGAAAACCTGACCAAATGCCAGGATTTCTACAAATGCCAAATGCCATCTACAGGATGCCATAGCTGTGCATGAAATAAAATTATGGTTGGGCATTTCAATGGAACCCAAGGGAGTTCTGCCTCCAAGCCCCACTGAACTACAACAGGTGGAAGGCACCTTAGGCATCTTTAAAATAGCAATTTGTATCCCTATGTAAAGAATCTTGTTCTCTATTAAATTTGATGGGGCTTAATCCCTATTAATTTGACAAGACAGATCTACAAGAAATTGAAGATCTTCACAAAGGCAGCTTGGCTTGGCAGCATTTGTTCTCATACAAAACCACTGTGGATGCTTGATTTGAAAGGAGGAGTCTGCAGTTCCAGGTGCATGTGCCTGGCAGGAGCTTGCTTCCTTGTTACTGGCCACTGAGGTGCATTTAAGTAGCTACAGGATCTGCTCCAAATGAGAAAGGGGAAGATTATAAAATATTTCCTTCCTGCTTCTTCCACCTTAAGCACCCTAAGCCACTGATTCTCACCTAGGGTGCTGTGGCACCCTGGGGTGCCTTGAGATCCTTTTGGGGATGCCACACAATGTTAGCACTGTTAAGTACACAACCATAATTCACAAGATAAACCCAGTGATTTCTGATAGGAATCTATAGTGTTAAGAACATTCTGACCTGCTGTGGTCATTCTGAGTCCTTTGTAACAGAAAAACTGCTCCATTATTTTTCTGTAGTCAAACCATGAGTGAAAACAAAGAGTTGGCATTTTCTGATGGGGGTCTTGAGTCTATTGAGGGGTGTCTTGAGTCTGAAAAGGTTGAGATCCATTGCCCCAAGCAATAGATGCTAAAGTCTATATCAGGTTGTGCCAGTCTGCATCAGGCAGAGTTTCTGTGCAGGAAAAGTTGCTAGCTGTGGGGGAGAGATCCTGATATTACAAACTCCAGTCCAGCAGGGTTTGGCACTGACCACAAGATGGGTGATATTAGCCAGGGAAGAGGCACAGTTGATAATAAGTGAAGGAAATTAATTGAACACATGTTCTCCCCAGTTACCTGTACAAGTGGCCCCTGGCTACAACTTAGATCTACCTTTGACTACCAACCACATGCGAGAAGTAACAACCTGAGCCTCCTGCTTTCCTTTGTTGTGAATCCCTTGAGAAACTGAAATACCCTGTTACACAGTGAGCGTGTCTGCACGTTCACATTTAATTTGCATTAGCTTGATTTAAAGCACACTAAGAGCATGGGTCTACAAATGCATGTCCTTAATGCACCTTAAAAATGGCAATTTAAGACTATGCAAGCCTAAATTTGATACCTGCATAAAGCAGGTATCAAATTTAAGCACAGATAGCTAACTTGCATTAGCGAATGTGTAGATGTACTAATGCGCATTAACATGGTGTGTGTTCATTGGCTTGGGACTAACTTTAGTCCCAAGTTGGCCGGCACACACCCGTGTTAATGTGCATTAGTGTATGCATGTGTAGATGTGCACTTAAATCACCTTAATGCGCATTAGGCCAATGTGCATTAAGTTTAGGAACATGTAAAAGCACATGTAGTCATGCCCAGCATGTAATTAAGCTGTAAAACTCAACATGCCATTGAAGCCGAGACCTCTGGGAGATGCTGAAAGGGTTTGGGTAGGAATAGGGCTTCCAAGACTATTTAGAGTTCTAACTGCTAATGCTAACAAAAGAGCTTTGGAAGGGCTCTAAAACCTCATGTTGCTTTAGGTTAAACCTCTAGAGATTAAGATAAATCCCTCGTGAGGGGCACATTATCACACATTTACCTCTTGTGTCTTTGGAAGCATCTCAGGCTGCCACTGTCAGAGATAGGATACTGAAGCAATATACCATAAGTCTAATGCAGCCTGGCAGTGCCTGTGAGGTGCAGCGTTCCAGGATGGGAATCACTGCATCCTGATCTACTGTCCAATAATATTGCTGCTTTCACTTCTGCTCGTGGCTATTTAAAGTAGCCAACCAGTAGCTCTTCGGCTGGTCTCCACCCATGCCTATGGTGTTGCTTACTCACTCAGACTAGCACAGGCCTTGAAAGTGGGGTTCAGGGAAGGGGAAGAAGGCTGTCGGTCTGGATAGACAATGAGGGCTTTACATGAGTGGGAAAACAGAGACACACAGAAATACGGTATTCTCCATACCTGTGGGACATGTCCGGGAAACACAAAAGCTAAATCTCAGTACTCTCCCATGATCAGAGAGAACTGAGTTCAACCCTGAGGCACTTGCATGACTGCAGTATGTGCTGCATCAACAGCTAGAGCAGGAAGGGGCTGCTGGCTGGGCTCTACAGATGCGTAACATCTGTGCACATCTGGCCTCTGGAGAGGATCTTAGTGATGGATCATTCCAAGCGTTTTATTGGATTTATAGCTTTTCTTTTGACCATATAAAGAAAGAATACTCATTTAACGGCCACCTTTGGTCAAAGACTTCTGCTAGTTTAGCCCCAGCTGTGGAAAATTCTCTACCAGGGAAGGGAGATTATAGTATCAGATGAAGATTATAGAAGTCCCAGCTGTCAGTCTGAGCATAATGCAGCATTTTTCCAGGTAAAGTTCCTAGTTCAGAAAGGAAAGGGAGACTCCATGTAGCATGGGAAGAATTGCATCCACATGTGGAAGCCAGAGAGGGGACTGATGTACTCCCATGATGTCAGGCATCTTATGGGCACAGAATGAGACAGCCCAACCATGCCTCATGCTCAGCGGGGTAGGAAAGGGTAGCCAACCCTGCCAGCCAGTCTCTGTTCCAAGAGGACTGAAGGATGCTGCTCTGGTGTGGAGGCCAGTACTCTCAGGCTTGGGGAGGTAAGGTGAGCACCCGTGGAGAGATTTCACTTTTTATTGCTGTGAAGATCCACAGAATCTAGGTGGAACAGCTAACATAAGGACTTATTTAAGTAAGCCTTGCTTTCCTCAGAAATTCAGCTTTCCAGAATCTAGTACCCATCAGAGCAGCCCTTAAAAGCTGTTCTGACACCTAGGAATCAACTTGATAAAATTAAATTCAAGCCACATTTTCCTTTCCTTAACCACGGGGCTCCCTCCCCTACCGTGGGCGTAGTCAGTTGACATCCAGGGCCTGTGATAAGGTCCCAGGATTTTGCCTACACAGGACATGGTGGGGAGGGGTTTTGAGCTCAGGTCTGCGAAGGTTATTCACTCTCTCTTTGGTTAACATATCCTGCGGTTTCATAAATTCCACTCTGCATGCTCAGGCAATGGGCAGGTCAGATTGTAAGGGAAGCAAATAACATGTTGATTTCTGGGTTTTCCACCCTTTCCTCAGGCTTGGGCAGGCATTCGTCATACAACCCTCAACCCTAGAGGGACCCTTTGTATGAAGAGAAAGTATATGTAACCACAGTCTGCACAAATATATCCAAATATATCAAAGTGTTTTACAAAGGGAATTAAGCATCATCCCATTTTACTGAGGGGGAAACTGAGGCATAACACAGCTAAACCCCTTGCTGAAGATCCTTGTTGAGGCAGTGGCATTATTGGGATTGGAATCAATCTGACACTGAGAACACTAGGCAACGTTGCATCCAAATGACATTAAAGCAAAACTCTAGTAAAACAAATGTATGTGTAGAAAGGAGCAAGTATATCCCTGGCTGGAGTGTTACTGAAAGCTGAGAACCTAGGAAGAGATAAGGGACTTTTTTTTTTTAGCTGGGGAACGCAAATTTCCCTAGCTTTCCCCTCTGAATAAATGAGCAGTTTGAGTACAATGTGCATTGCATTTGGTATCTAAACTTTTATCTTTTTCTTCCTCCCTCCTTGTCTCCTCTCCCAAATCCTTAGATTAGTTGGTCTGATTTGCATGAGTCTTTTCCTCATGCTCAGGGCATTCATCAGCTGCTGCCGTGTCTTTGTCCCTGCCTAGCTGTGTACGTGGTATGTGTGCTGATTCCTTGTTACTTGCGTCTCTGCACTTCATTTGACACCACGTAGCCCAAACGTGCAGATTCCGGCAATGTACAGTTCCAGATATGGTGGGGCAGAGGGTGGGTAGCACACTCTTAGCACCCGCTGAACAGCTCCTTGCTTCCTTGCTTCCCCTGCCCATAAGTTCTGTGGTTTCATTGTTTCATTCTGGCAAAGCTCCAAGAGTATGAAATCAGCTCAGGCCAGGGAGTTGGCAGATGGCACGGATGGTGGAAGACTGGGCTCAGGCTTTTCCTTGTTTAGTTTGTCTGCTGACGGATGAAGATTTTGTCCCACTTTGTAAAGCTAACCACTGCTATACTGACCCACTCTCCAAATCCTGATTGCATCACTGTCCTGGAAAGTACACTGTTGCCGTGTGAATCTAACAGGAAGCGTTTAATGGGTAATTTCCAGCTTCTTTTTATCCACTGTGGGACACAAATATACTAGTGAAAGGGCACAACCCCAGACAGAGGCTGATTTTACATCTGCATGTTTGGGTATTGCCTAGCACAAAGGGTTCAGTCTCACGGAGAATAAATATTAAAAAATAATTGCAATTCTACACTTCTTTACTAAGAGGCTACAAATTTCTTTACCTTTGCAGGGGGCTGCTAATCAGAATTGCCAAAGTTTCCAGCAAAATAGCCCTGCGGTGTTCAGACAGAAGAGGGGTGCTGGGGGAGGCATATTACCCCCCTTGAAGAGTAGTTCCTAATGTGCATCACAGGCTGTGTACATGTTTCTTGTCCAAAATGCAGAATCAGCACAAATCAGTCTTTTCCATCCTAGCGTGTCTTTTTCCATACTGAGCACCCATGGTGCCTCTTTTCAATCTACCTCTTTTCTAGCCAGGGCCACCTTCTGCGTTGCCATACGGAGCAAGACATGTTAGGTTCTGTTCTGGCCTATTCACTATGGCTTCTCTATGCTTCCCACTTATCCCCACATTTCCCCAAGTGCAGGGCCTAAAAGCCACATTAAATTCCTGGATCCCAAGTCTGTGGCTCCAGCATACTCCTGGCCCTCCTGCCTTCAGCAGTGCTCTTAGCCTCAAATAGTAGATGTTCAGCATTCAAACCTTTGAAGGTCCCATAGTCCCAGTCCCCTGTTCTTAAACATGGCATGGCCATGTGGGAGGAATCTGACCAAAATGAGCTGTAAGAATCTCTCCCTGCTCTCCTGAGCCCAGCCTGTTCCAGACTTTCAGTCCTTGTTTGGTCTTTCATGCTTGGTCAACTTGTGTTAGATCAGGCCCTATACAGCAGTGCTGATTTGCCTTGTCCTGTCACAAGGGCAGAGCTGTTTGGGTCAGTGCAACCCTGCTCTCTTCTGAGGCTGGTGGGATGCTGGTTACACATTTCTATTTCTAAAGTCTTTTAGCCAAACACCATGCCGCAGTCACTCTTCTGGTACTGCATCCAAAACAGGCTCATCACAGGGAGAAATTCCACTGGGCTACCATCTACGAGAGGTCACACTTGATGGTGCTTTCTGGCCTTAAAACCTAAAATTTGTGAAAATGCCCAGCACAAGAAAGGTACAAGGTGCCAGGAAGGAGCTAATCCTGTGAATGTATTAAAAGAACAATGTAAGAACTGCCAAAATGGCTCAGACCAAAGGACCATGTAGACCAGTAACCTTGAGTTGACAGTGGCAAGTAGTGAATGTTTGAAGGAAAAGTGTAAGAAATAGGGCATGTAGAGTTATCCATTCCCATCATACACTCCCCATCACTGTAGGTTTAGAGCCTGAGGTTCCATGCTTGGCTTGTTTTAATGGTCCCGTCTCCTCCATAAATTTGTTTAATCTGTTTTTAAACCTGATTGCACTAAATCCTGTGGCTACAAGTTAATTATGTATTGCTAAATGATACTTCCTTTTTTTTGTTTGAAACATGCTGCTTGAGAATCTCACTGGGTGGCCCCTAGTACATATAGTAGGAGACAGTAAATTGCAGTTCCTTACTTGCTGTTTCCCCACTGTTAGGATTTACAGAACTCTACTCTATCCCCCCTCAGTGGCTTCTGTTTCCTGCTGCAGATTCCTAGTGGAAGCCATCCAGTAACCTTCATCATCTTTGCCCTTCTCTGGAGCTCTCCCAATTCTACTACGTCCTTGTTGGGATGGGGCGACTGGAATTGCACACAGTACCATTGTAGAAATACCAGGGATTTATACAATGGCATAGTGCTACTTTCTATTTTCCTTTCCTAGTGACTCAAAAAGAGGTGTTTCATTTTTAACTACTGAATTAAAGTGAAACACTACTGTGATGATCCGTTCCAACTGGATCTCAGCAGGAATAAGTGATTTTTACTACAGTGGCAAAGACCAAGCAAAAGAGGTATGGAACTAATGAGAACAACTGCCCCTTTTGGGATACGCAATCTTAATTGTAACCTTTAAAAATCTTTAATAAACCAAGTGTTTGTGCAAGAGACCATCACATGTAACAGGAATTAGCTGCCATTTGATAGCCTCAATGCAATGGTGGTTTTGATCTCTCACTGGAGTGTTGTACCTTTGTATTTACCCACATGACTGGTTTGTGCATTTTCAAAGATTACTCTCCCTTTTCAAATAGAAACCAGTGACTGAATCAACAGAGAGCATTGTCTAAGAGAAGTGCCCATGACTATGCGTATGTTTCTTCTAAAGGTTAAAGCCGTTGTGATGTTTTCCAGAGGTAAAAAGTGTCTGATGCTAGGGTCTGAAAGCCTCTTTCATGGGGCTGGGTGAACGGGAAATGAAGAAGCTGGTCAAACACGTACTCTTTCTGTGGCGATTACCTCCGTCTTGCGTGTGCTTTGTGTGGAAGTCAAGCTGAACACTGATCAAGCACTTCTTATGAAAGACATTTATATTGTGTTTGGCTGCATCTATCCTCTTGAAGCTGTCACTTGTGAAGATGGATGCCTACATTTAGGAAACATAAGTGTATATTTAGGCACCCACAGAAGTAAACTGATTTTCAAGGCTGCTGAGCTCTTGTAGACTTCAGTGGAAGGTGATGGGTCCTCAGCACTTCCAAGTGGCAAATCCCTTGCATATCTAGCATGCAAGGGAACCTGGCAGGAAAGTTTGAAGGCCAGGGCCTGGGAGGCTGATTCGATTTTTGGTTTTGGATTCTGAATAGAGGGGCTTCCTCCTTAAGTAGCTGGCAAGGTGAGAGGAAGGTTCCCAGGAAGATGCCAGGTATTACTAATCCTCCACACCTTGCTGAAAAGGGTGAACATGGATTTTATTGTGTTGTTTTTCTTTCCAATAGCCAGTGTGTGCATATTAGTAATAAATTGCTTAGTCTAAATTAGTTCTGCCTGCCAAAGTCATGTGGGGAGTTGCCAGCTTTATTTCTGAGAGCTTAACACTGTCACATTCAAAGTGATTTTTCCTGAAAATCATTGTAGGCACCAGAGAGAAATCCCAGTAAAAATTGGCTTGATGGCAAAGACCCAGGTTATGCATATGCATTCTCTGGTACTAGCAGGAACAGGTCTGATACACACCCGCAAGCAGAAAGCGGAGCTGATGGAGAATTTTTGATGAATATTTTTTGGGTCAGACTATACCAGTTTGTAGAAAGCAAAAGCCGTTCACAGGAAACTGTGTGGTTCCAGTGAAGCATATTGATCTGAGAGGGAGGAAATGGAAATGCATTTAAGAATCATCAGTGTGAAATGTTTCAAGTGATCTGAACCAATTCTTCTTAATGCATTGTCAAGCCGTGCCATTTCAGGGTTTTGACTCATCATCGCAATTTAGGAACCCGTAATTTTTTTTGCAGGATGGGAAAGCTGTTCCCTGCCCAGCTGGAATTGAAAAGACTCATGGGAACGTGTCAATGTCGGTGACGGTTTGACAGAAACCAGGCAGGTTTCAGAGTGCCTGCCAGGCAAGTTTTGAAACCTGCCTGGTTTCCTGCCAGGTTGCCTGCCCAGCTGCTTGTCAGCCTGCCTGACAGACTTAACAGGGAGGTGAAAGCCAAGAAGCCACTGGATCCCTGACTCTCAGGACGGGGGGCTCCTCAATAGCCTGAGGGCTTTCAGGGTCTCCGTTCTAGGGCAGCCCATCAGGTGGACTGTCACGGATGCCGACTTCGTCTCCATTGTCACCAGTTCTAAGGCAGCCCATTAGTACTAGGCCTGGAAGTGCCAGCCAAGCCAATAGGGAGCATTGAGGCAATCAGGACTCATAGTAGAGATGATATCTTTTATTAGGCCAACAAGATTTTGGCAACAACAACAAAAAAATCTTTAATTGCAAGCTTTTGGGCACAAGCACTCTTCTTCAGGCATTGGAGAAAAGATTGTAGAAGTTGTCCTGGGTAGAAATGAAAGTTACACAGGGAGCATGGGAGCATTAAGAGCCCCTCTTCTAACCTTGTGGCTTCTTGGTCCCACCTGGGCTATCATAATCCCTGGCTCCAGGACAGCCTGCCAGGTAAACCCCAATATGCCAGCTGCTCAGACTGGTGGGATAGCTGTTGCTGCTCCACTACAGAATGAAAAAAAAAATCTAGAATTTTTTGTAGAACCAAAAATCTTATTCCATCTCCAATTCCAAGCAACTCCTAGTGATCCTCTCAGAAGCGCAGATCCAACTGGATGGACAATTCCTACGAGGGCTTCACCAAAATAACTCAAATTGGGTAGATGGGGAATGTCTTCCAGGCAGCAGTCTGTCTTTCTACAGCCTATGGGGCTATGTGATGCTCAGGAAAGGAAACGTTTGGAAAAGGCAGCTCTCCAGCACTTAGAAAGATCCCACAGAGTTTCTGTGCCATAGGTCTGTCAAGCCTAGCCCAGACAAGGGCCCTATTACTCACACTGTCTAGGTTTTCTTCACCTAAAGGAGCAACTTCCGTGAAAGATTCTGGAATAAGGAAGCTGGGTCTCGGGACAGTACAAATCACTGTGTTTTCACATATGAAAATTGTGCTCATGGAAGTTACCTGATTGAGAGCTCTGGAGCCCAGCTGCTTGCTGACCGACAGAACGGGCCAGCAAAGCAGCAGGAGTGCAAGCTTTCTCACCCCACTCTCAAGGTACCTCAGCTCCCAGACTCCATAGATGCCAGAGGAAATCAGGCACTGCACTCCTCGTGTGGGTCTTATATTAAACAGCTATGAATATACAAACTTTAAACTTACAGTTTCTAGAGAGGGGGAGTTGACTGGCACTAGCCTTTGCTAAGCAAACATATTTAATAATTGGAGTCTTAACGGGAAAGTCCAATGGGGGCTGTTGAACTCTGGAATTTGCTGCAGGGAGGCACGGAGGAGATTAGAGCCTGTGGCTAATCAGAGAAATCTGCTTCACATTGCACTGGCACTCACTGCCCTCAATCCGCAGCCAGGGCTCCCTTTGTCCTGACAAGAAACTGCATGTGGGGACTGACTCTTTCCTTGCCAAATGTTCCTGAGTGGATCCTCCAGAACGACACTCTACTTCTTAGTGGTCCCAGATCATAAAATCCATTCTGCTGACAACAAACTGCTAATAGCAGAGGTGTTTGCTCCTATTGCATTCTCCCTGCAGGCACTGGGAGGCAGGACTGTCCATTCTGGTTCTGCAGGAATCCAATAACACCCGTGTTCTCAGTGGGAGGGGAAAACCAAAAGGCCCAAATATCTTTGCAGGGAAAAAAGCCCTCCTTTGGGTGTAAACAGCCAGCAGGGAAGTCCCTACCCAACTTTTCACCACCCACTCTTGCAGTCCTTAAACAGGGATACAGCACCAGCTGCAGAGATGCCTAGATGCAGTAACAGGCTGCACACGGATTAAAGCAGGGTTCAGGAAACTAGAGTGACATCTGGGTGAAAGGGGCAGAAAAGTGGCAGGAACTACTTCTGCTTCCCATTATAATTATGCAACATGTGATAGCCCAGCAACACCAAAATCTGATGCGTGCCAAAAAGCACATAACAACTCTAGCCCCTTGCACGTTTCTGTTGGCAGCCATATTTTACCAGGCAGCCTTCTGCCACATCATGCAACCACCAGCTAAACTCTTATCACTACAATTCTATCAACAGGAAACCGGTGAGGAAAAAAAAAGCACCCAACCCATATTCCATGTTATCTAATCTCCATCCAATCTGCCTTCTGCTTGGGGACATGTACAACAAACTGTAGCAACTGTATGTCAGAAGGTCAAAGAATACAGCCAGGGGACAAATGCCGAGTGCCCATCTGGGGCTCTGCAATTCTAAGTAAAAGCAGATTTTAGACGCTGCTTAATAATCAGCATGTCTCACAGTGAAAAGCAGCCTGTTGCTCTTGTTCATGGCTCCTTTCATGGCTTCTTACTTACTGGAACATTTGTCATCAGAACAAGCATGTGAAAATAGAGACCTGGGTTAGAGAGGCACAGAGGAGGGGGACACTTTCTCAGAACAAGAACGTCATGAACCAGGGAACCCTTGCATGTGTCCCTCATGCGGGTAACAGAGCAAAAAATTTTAACTTTTTACTGCAAAATAACATTGCTTGTTTGAATTTTCTCATAATTTGTCATGGCAGTTAAAATATCGATTGAGTTTTTAGTGCCATGCTGGGGCTGTATGAAGTTCCAGCTGGAATGATAAAGCGACAGGGAGAGACAATGTGCAGGAGAAACAGAGAAAAATGATGAAGGATGGGGGATGAGAGTGAGGCAAATAACTTGCCAATAAGTTAATCATCTTTTACATCGTGAATTACACCGGTGACTCGAGTGGTCTCCCGGTGTGAGGCTGTGGTCTCTACAAAGTGACAGGCAGCTTTGTGCTGTACAAAATCAAACAGGAAGTGGTAACAAGGGACACCTGTGCCATCCCCAACCCTGAGGAAGGAGGGACTTGGACGAGTTAGTTTAGAAGGGATAATGCGCATTGCTCCCTGAGAAGCAACGCAGAAGGGCTAATGGCATCCCCTGTGCCTCCCCAAGGCAGCTTTGACTAGCTCAAACAGATGGCATGATTCTCTCCTCATCCCTTCTCACTGACCCTGGGGTTGTCTTAAACCTCTGTAATCGGATTACCAGCATTAATCTGATTGTGCTACTGTTCTAAGTGTATTATTTCAAGAACATGTGGTATTGTTGGAATATGTACAGTGCTTTGTAAATTAGATGCATTAATGCAAGTGGGCACTGGTGCATGTTAATAATCCACTCATACAGGGATTAAAAAGCACCCTAACTGGGAACATCAGGAGCACCTGCTTAGAGTGAATAGAGTAGTCACCTATCCCCAGATTATGAAGTTAACTAGCTATGGGGGCTGCTGTAGAGAGGTGGCGGTGTGATTTAGAAACCAGGCTATGATCTGGGACCCCCGTTGCTGGGCTTTATTTCCTATTTGGGGAGTTACTGGAGGCAAATCACTTAGGCACATTTTTTCACAAAATAGGGAGATCATTTACTTACCTAATCTGCATAGGCCAAGGGTGTCAGTGATACAGCCTGTGGGCATGGCTTGTAGCATGCATTGGGCCAGTGGACCAGATGAATATTGCAGAGCTTTGAGCCCAAGAATGCAGCTCAATAAATGGCAAATCTGCTAATCCGCTAACCTAAAGAGACCAAGGTGAAATCCTGCTCACAATACTCATGTGAGTAATCCCAGTGCAGTAAAACAAGTAGGATTTGGTCCTAAAGATCTAGAAGGCACCCCAATCATCGGGAAAACTACCAAAACTGATCACAGGAATTGATTTCAGTCCAAAAATATAATTTCATTTCAGTCCAAGAAGATCTTGGTATGAGAAAAGCACCCACAAAATATGCATATCCTAACCCACCCTTCCTTCTCATGGACTGAGGACATATAACCTTTCTGTGTGAGAGAAACATATTTTAGTATGCTCTTATCAAGAAAAGAATTGCTTCATTAAAATTTGCAGAAAGCATTTGCTTTCGGTGCTTATATGGACAGGTGAAGAGAAAAAGAAAGACATACAGTGATGCAAGCCAGTGGAGAAGGAAAGACTGTAAACATGAAAGGCTTTGCTGCCTCAGGAATTCGATTATGAAGAATTCCAAATCTTTCTTCTGTTGCTGCTTCTCATTTGTTACAGCATTGTGTTAGACCAATGCAAATAACAACAACAACATAGTGCTGGCATAAATTCATGGCCATGCACATAATTCATTAAAAAACAAGCAAAACACCTGCCCCCAGAAGAGAAAAAACAAACAAAAACCTTACCAAACCACAGTAATCCACTTTACGCATTTCTTCCCCTGAGAAGAGGATGAGAAAACAAACCCATGAGGGAATAATGTAGTCAAATAGCTTCATGCACTACTGAAAGGTGCTCCGACTTAAACGGTGATACGTGCAGTATGAGAACTTGAACACAATAGAATAGAATTAACAGATCTTCTCTGATGTGGGAAGCTAAGCGGTCCCATGTCTGGGTAGCACAGGCACACGAGCCTTTTGGGAATCCTGGTGAGTAGGCAATGCAAAGTCATGGTCATAAACTTTGCCAATGTTAGACAATAGAAACTGCTTAGCTCAGTTAGAGCATGGTGCTGTACCAAGGTCGTGATCCCTCGTTGGACTAAATGATCTCTCGAGGTCCCTTCCAGCCTTATTTCTCTATGAATCTAAAATGGAAAGACTTTGTTCAGTCACATCATTTCTGCTGCGCTGATGGACAAGAATAGGAAAATTCTAGTTGAGAGAGAGGGTAAATAGATCAGCGTGGTAGGACACGGACAGGGAGAATTAGAATTATTTAGCAGCTAGAGCATGGAACACAGAATTATGAGTAGAGGTCTACTTAATTCAGTTTTGCGGTTTTCATGGAAACCATGAAAAACGACATTGGCTGTGATTGTCAAGAAATATTGTATTGGCTACAATTTCCCATTAAATCAACCTTATTCCCTCCCCCCGTGAATTATTCCTATAATACACTACTTTAGAACATCCCAGTGCTTCCCAGAATACAAAGACAATGCGGCAATCACTGCAGCCATACATCAAGTGATTGAGAGTTACCATCTGTGCCAGTCAGCGAAGTGAAAATGTTTCAGCACCATCTTTTAAGAAGTTAAATGCAATGCCAATGCCCCTCCACCAGTCAGCGGTGAGGGGCAAGGTCCTTGGGAAATGCCCATGAAATCAGCGTTTTGTGCTGCAAGCAAGCCACAAAAATTGCTTTGTCGAAAGTAAACCCTTGGTTAGGAGACATGGGTTCTCCTTCCTTTGCTATTGGCTCATATACTTAACTTTCATAAACTCTAAAATTAAGTCTCTTCATTTCTCTGATCTTCATTTCTCCTATGCAGCTTTGTAAAGCTCTCTCAGCTTCATAGGTGGAAAGAGCTACCCCAGAAAACAAGTCTTGTTGCTAGGGCATGTATATCCAGAGGTGTGTGGAAGAGTAGCTTCTAAAGGGGGAAAGTTTTGATTCTTGACTAAAAGTTAGAACAAGGTTTTAGTAAATGAATACACAACTCTTTGGAATTAAGGTGTTTTTCTAGTGGATCCTTTATTTGTATTGCTGTTTCTTTAATTATATTCCTTTTCAGTGTCATACCCCCTGCCTCCTGGCTGGTTGTAGAAGTGCCTGTGTCAGCACTGGGTATATTTACATTTCACACACACACAGACCTATCAAATCTGTCTCCACATCAGTCCTGTTTGACAAAGGATTTTCAGCCTGAGCAACCAGTCACTTGGAGTGGCGAGCCATGTAGTCACTTCCCTTCAAGTGGTTAACTTAGTGGTTGTCTTGTCTCTGTAATTTGGCTGTGGGAAACCCGTCTTCTTAGCAATGTGTTACCAGAAAATTCCCTAGAATTAATGTTTTTTCCTCCTGTTCAGGATTATGAAAACTTTGTGGTAAACTAATGAATGCTCAGCAAATGTTGTGTTATGAGCTTGTGTTGATAACAATACTAATATATACTTCCATAGTTTACAGACATGAATGAATGAATCATCATAACATTGCAGTATGCATAGTTATCACCGTTTTATGCATGGAGAAGATATGACGAAGGGCTTGCAATCATGGCTGCGCAGAAGTCAATCGCCAAAGTCTCTTTAACTGCCTAGGCTGGGATTTCACCCAGAGAGTCAAAGTTTTCAGTCCTGCAAAGGCTCACATACAATTTTAATGTCTCACACATGCATTATTTATTTGGTGGTCTGCAGTATGATATTGTCCAGGGCCCCAAATCATCATCAGTGACCTATTACTGGCATTCTACAAGTATATAGCAAAATAGCCCCTACACTGAACAACTTATTGTAGGCTAAGGGTTTGTGCCATTTCAACTAGAGAAAATGGAGCAGCAGAAGCACTGTAGCCTGCTATCACGGATTCAGTCACATTGGTACATAGGTTCATAGGAACATTTTCCTGCATAAGAATAGTTTGTCAGGTTATAATTTGCATCCAGTTGGGGGTAGGGGATATTCATACTTTAACTAGACTAGTAAAGTTAAAGCAATTGATTCCTGTTATTTCTGTAGCCTTTTTATCCAACAGACTTGTGCAAACAAAAGTGCTAATAAATGGAATGGGGTGGGGGGGAAACCAAAAATATTGTTTTTTAATGGATGTGGGTAGAGTAAGTCCTGATTGTAATGTGGCACTGCGTCACTAGGCACTCCACACATTTTTCTTTTAGCACTTTAAAAGATGTGCTGGCAAATAAAATGAAAAAGCCAAGATTCACTGTTCAGTCACAGGTTATGCCTGTTCTGTCTTTATGCTTCACCATGTGTGCGTTCATATCAAATAAGAAAATCCAACGCGTCACCAATCAGTGTTCCTTCTCTTGGACATGAGGCTGAACGAATTATCTAATATGGCTGATGTGGTGGTTCATGACAGCGTTAAGGGATTAACTGATCCTTGGCTTTCCTTCTCCAGCTTCAGTTTATGCGGTAAACTGGAATATGCTAAAAGCTGATGTATGAATAACTGAGTGACATGATTGGAGGGGCTCCACCTCAGTGCTGAAAAGTAAGCCGTTTCTTAGGGTGGATCATCATTTTTCTTCCACTTTAAATAAGGCCTTGTCTACAGCACAAAAAGTTATATAGTAGCTTCTGCTTTACTGCATACTGATTATTCACATAAATTGGTTATTTGCATATTTTCCTGTAGGACAAAACTTGTTTGGAAGATCCAGTTAAATGAGATACGGGCTACATCCAAACTACCTGCTTTTCAGTCTTGGCCCTGAGATGCTTTCATATTCTAAATCATGTGAAAGTGTAGACACATGAAAGATTAGAGTCCTTTCAAATTGTTAGGTATGAATAAACGGAGAACAGTTCAAATGTAGCAACATGCTCTAACTTCAGCCCTGGATGAAGGAGTGTTGAAAGTTGGAGCAAGATTTGACCACACCAGCTGCTGCCCTTCTGAAATTTCCCCTTTTAGAAGCGCTCCCAATGTGCATCTGCACCATGAGAACTGAGGCCAGCTAGCGTAAAAATAAAGCGGAGGGAAAATGAATTGGTCTCTGACTTGACTTTGGATTCTTCCACGCGGGTGTTTCAAGACTGCTGTCACCCAGCTCTTGTGTTACGTCGCTGAGAAACCCACAGCTCTGTTGGAGGAAATGTCTCAGGAGAGCAGTGCTGGGGGCTGGGTGAGGAAGCAGGGGCAGAGCAAACAGAGCAATCTGATCTCGGAGTTGGAAAGAGAGTATTTATGAATGTTTTTTGTGAAAGGAATGCACAAAAAACCCCCATTGAGAGGTGAAAGGACATGTCCAGCCACCCACGCCCTCCATATCCCTTCCACACAGTCACTGCAAAAACAAACAAACAAGCCAGGACTGGCCTTGCCAAGACGATTATGGAGCTTGACTCAAAGGAGCCCGGTGTCCTGGCTGTAAACAAATGGAAAATAAATCAGCTGGAAAATGAAACAGCTTGATACAAAGAGCCACGTGCAAACAGGATTAGTAGAGGCAGTCAAGGGTGCCCAGCACAACACCTCTGGAGTGGGCGCAGCAGGACCAGTGTGACTGTCTCCGTGAGAGCAGGAAGTGTGAACTTGTGTATGCTGCAGCTGAGCAGGAGTACATGCAAATATATATGCCTATACCTAAAGAAGCGATTAAGAAGGATGGCTGTGTGCCATAAACTACAGGCTGGGAGCCGGGGCTCCTGATCCTGGGATCTTTCTGAGTGCTGGAACCTTTTCCTGGCTCTGATACAGACTCGCAATGTTAGCTTTTGGGTGTGCTGTATGTCTGAAATTGTATATGAACAGGTGTACAGATGTGTGTAGACACGTTTTTTTTAGATGTGATCTCTTTTATTAGACCAACTAAATAGTTGGCAAAATTGTTCTTTGTAAGTTTTTGGGTGCAAACATCCGTCTTCAGCTAGAAAGAGAGCCTGTACAGATGTGTGTAAGCATACATAGACATGTATGGGAGTGTGTGCACTGCACATGTGTTCTCTGATCAGATACATAAGTGAGTGTGTACCCACATGTATTCAAGTGACTATGAACATCTGTGTTAAAACGTGCATAGCCATGAACACTGCTTGTGAGTATGCAGGGGAACAGTGTGGATGCACATGAGTGGAGTGCATGCAGCTATCTTTGTGTTGGGCAGGGGTACACGTGGAACATCAGACTACTATGGTAGCATGTCTTGCTCCATCTAACAAAGACCAGTTGCAAAACAGCAATAGCAATAGGGACTGAAAAGCCTATGCAAATCACAGGAGTAGGACTGATAGCTGGATTTTGCCTCACCCTACGTTTACATGCATAACTCCAGGTATAGGTGCAAGGGGCAGTTCTGGCTCCACCCACATTGGACTCACTTTATCTGCTTTGATAACATGTCTTTGGAGACAATTAGCCCTGAGGTATTTATTGAAGGATGTGTCTTTTCTGCATGGCTCATTGGAGCCTTGTTTATAGAAACACTTGCTTCAAAAATCCTGGAGTGGGAAGGGCTTGGGCACTAGCTCCTACTGGAAAAGAAAGCATATATGATTGAAGCTTCTTCTGATACCACAAATGACATGGGATGAGTTCATGGAAGATTCCCAAGCTCCATGGGAATGTCAAACATACAGTAAATAACTGATCCCTGGAGGGGTTGATACATGTATTATAGAATATATTTTTAAACAATTACATGTTTCAACTCATCCAACTCCAATGTAACTGATTGTGTAATAATAATGTCCTAATTTTTTTTCCTATGTCATATTTAATATGTCCCCTTCTTAGTGTCTTTTGGCTTGTCAGAGGGGTAAATAAAATCTTACACTGAAATACAGTCAATTTTTAAAAACAGAACCACCACCCCCATCTCCCTGGGACCCAGTAGAACTGCTCGTCACTTTGGACAGTGTTATCTTGTACCTGAGGATCTTTCTGAGTCCCTGGACTGTGCTGCACTGTGGAGTGAATGGCGCATTGCGGCAGCCAGCTATTCTGCCTATCCAACCATTAAGACAGACACTGTGCAGTGCCTTCACTGGACTGTGAAACGCTTTGTTGTAATATTGCACTCCCGTTATACCACTGCTGTGTTGTGGTTCTCCTAGGGTTCTTCTGTCTAAAGCAGAGGTTCCCATTCCCAACCCCCAGGCCACGGCTCAGCACCAGGCCACAAAAAGTTGCCTGCCAGTCCACAGGAGGGTTGGCTGCCAGACCGGAAGTCCAGAAGTGACTGGCATACTGCAGACCGACAAGCAACCCTTTTTTATATTCAGTATAAAAAAGGGTTGGCTGCCGGTTTGCAATATGCTGGTCACTTCCAGTCTGCAGTATGCTGATCCGCAGTTTGCCAGTCCATGGTCTAAAAAGGTTGGGAACCACTGATCTAAACAATGGAGTGCTATCTCCAGAAGAGCATAGGGCTATGGTAAGTTTTATCTAGAGGCCACGGTTTCAGTGGAATCAGACGATTCTCTCTCAAATGCTGCAGTTGCTTGCTGTAGCTGAGGGTTCCTCTACTGGGCAGTTCAGTGCTGAGTTTCACCGTGTCTGCACAGATGTGCAGTGTTGTTCTCTATTCTGTCTAGACAAATGTATCTGAGGGCGCTTCTATCCACCAAGTGATAGTATAGAGATATGCTGAATTACATCTTCCTTTCTATGAACTTCCTCTGATTTCTCTGTAGCGGGGAAGATGGTTGGATGCTCAAAGTAGCCTCACAAGCTAATTGCCTGTGACTGTATTGTAACTGCTATTAATTTTTAATATGCATTAGATTCCTATGGATGTGTAATAAGCTAGCTTCAGATCTAAAGGCATCCATCCCTCTAAGTTAAGGAATCATACAAATGTAACCTAATAATATTACATTTAGGTAATTTAATTGCATAATAACCTTATTCATCTCTTCTCTGGCTCTTAAAGCATGCCAAGTATTGTTTAATGTTTTTTGCTTTTTTTTGACCATGACATAAGATCTGTTCAAACAGGTTTCTGGATAGGGCCAGAGTCTAAAAAAAGAAGATAGATGAATGACTGCAAGTTAAAAGTGCACATGCAATTTGTTGCCTAATTTGCATACACAGTTACTAGGACTGCATGTATAAGAACTATAATTGCAAATACAGTTGAATGTACAAATTAAGTGCACTATTGCAACTACATTTCTGTGGTCCGCAGGCATAGAGCTGTGCATTTGTCAAGTGAATTTAGTTGGTATAAAAAGTGCTAGCCTGCCAAGACAGAATCTCTTATTTGGCAACAGGGCAGATGCAACACAAACATATGTAACTGTGTACTATACCGCCACCCTGACCCGAAGGGACAGACACCAGGGGTGAAAGTGGAGTTCAGTCTTCATGGTGCTGACCTCTCACCAGCCATGTGGCTGATCACTGTTGAACACAGGGATAGTTTGGTGTCAGGCTCACCTGTCCCAAAGGAACAAGTCTAATCTCTCTCCATATATTCAATGAAGAGAATGATTTCTCTGTGCAAGGTGACTGCAGCCCAAACCAGCAAAGGTTGTTTCAGGTGATCTGTTTTACTGCATGCATTTCTGCCTCTGATGCATGATCTAAGCCACTCCTGTATGTTGTAATTCAAGTTGCTTTAATGCATCATTTGTTCAGTTCCATCAGGCTCTTTACTGTTCCTTTGCTCAAACTTAGTATTTTCCCTCTTTCCTTTTTTTCTCTCACTAGAAGCCCACTGAATCTTGACCTACTGATGGGTGTAGTCAGGCATTGGGGATCCAGTTTTCAAAATAGCTCAGAATCACCCACTTCTGGGACCAGATTTTCAAAAAAAGCCCAACAGTCCTGTGTGTAAATAAATTAAAAAAAAAATTGAAGGAGTTCATCCATCTTGAAAATTGGAATGCTCTTTTGAAAATCTGGTCCTGTCCATGTGGTGCTTTCCTCTCACCAGGGGGAACTGCCCTGGCTTAAGACACATGTGGCAAGGTAGCCAAAAG
>NW_017729009.1:24471170-24476887 GCF_001723915.1 Gavialis gangeticus
TGATGGGGGTAGTCAGGCATTGGGGATCCAGTTTTCAAAATAGCTCAGAATCACCCACTTCTGGGACCAGATTTTCAAAAAAAGCCCAACAGTCCTGTGTGTAAATAAATTAAAAAAAAAATTGAAGGAGTTCATCCATCTTGAAAATTGGAATGCTCTTTTGAAAATCTGGTCCTGTCCATGTGGTGCTTTCCTCTCACCAGGGGGAACTGCCCTGGCTTAAGACACATGTGGCAAGGTAGCCAAAAGTCAAACAAAATCGCAGCATTGTTTTTGTCCACTTGCTAATAATTATTCCTTTAATGAGGCTGGACCATATAAGTTATTGAATGTCCTTTTCTGTCTGTGGGTAACATTTGTTGGTTGACATTTTCATCTCCAAAATGTGTTTCCTTGTATAGACACCTGCTTAGCCCATGCATCTTCAGACTCACATACCTGATTACCTCTACATCCCTTAGACTTTATAATCACAAGTGGTGAATGTTTAGAGAGAGAAAAGCTGTATGAATTCTTCATCCCATTGTGGGTGCATCTTGGATAAAAACAGAAAAAGAGCAGTCCCTTATTAGTCTCTTTTACCCTATCCCTGTCACACACAAGTGTTTTCTAGATGAGATATAAAACAAAACCCTGTTCACCTATGGCCATTGAAAGATCCCTTGATAATTTTGCAAACAGAGAGGTGTTAGACTAATGAGTCTTACCCAAATGCCTCTCAGTTCATTTCCTAGATACCTAAAATGTCACTTGCAGCTGAGCACAAAACACTTTCCTCTGCTAACCAGTTGTAGAAATGGGCTCTGTATGGCAAATGTCCTGTTCTGCTATAGAGGTGGCTGCACTTCAGCAACAGGCGCTGTTTCTTGCGTAAATGGCTATATAAAGTAGTTCAGGATTCTTTGACATTAAGTCCCTTATGGCTAAATACAGGCAGTCAAAAAGCCTGTGGCTGAATCAATTCAGCCTTGGCAGGTTGCAAAGGCTAAACTGCAGAGATTAAACGGAGAAACAACTGGACAGACATTCACTTTTGATTCAGGAAATGCAGCCACATACCTGCAGTGGTTCAAGCCAGAAGCTAGAGGACACTAGAGCACAGCTTTCTGGCATATAGCCAGCATGGGCTGCGTGTCTGCTTTCTTTTCCTCCTGTCCCTGAGGTCTCTGAGATTTGCAATCCAGAATGACAGAAGCAGGCCTCTGCAGGGTTACTCATCACTTCCTCTTCCTGTTTCCAGGTGCCTCTGGGATTTGTAGTCCACACTGGCAGCCAGCAGTAAGTTTTTAGCAAGGCAGAATAGCTCTGTCTTTGGGGGAAGGGAAGTTTAACCCCTGCTCCCTGGTCCAGCTGGGGTTTGCCTAGTGGGGGGTAGTTCCTGCCTCCCTTCCCCCAGCCCTTCTCTGCTGGACCAGACAGCCCAGCCCAGCCCAGCCCAGGGCTGGAAAGCATGCTGGGGGACCGTGATTTAACTTGAACCAGGAAGGGGTCTGGGACAGAAGTTTCATAAACTGGTTTGACCCAAATCAGTTAGGTCTGATAGCAGGTTTATCCTAAACTAGTTTAAGCCATTTTGAAACTGGCTTATGTGCACTGTGCTTCTGTTCTGTTATAGGTTTAAACCAGTTTCTGATTACTTAAGCATGTTTATGTATACCTTCTGTCCCTAGCCTTTAAGACTGCAGTGGTTTGTTTTAACTACTTTCCTCGTCATGAAATAGACTTTTTTTTGTTGTTCTCCTATTCCTCTGTGTTTTCCTGAGTGCACTGACAAAAGACTTCCATTGTACTTCCAAAACACAGGGTTGGATTCCATTCTACTTTTAGCCACCTAAGTGAACTTAGGCACCTATAAGTGCAATTCTGTTCCACCTTGCTTGAGAACCTGAAAACCAGTTAATACAAAAAGTGACTGTGGCTTCATTTGGAGGGCCAGATAATGGTGTGTTACAGAAGTAGATTAATTTATGGATTTTCAGGGCATGAAGACAGTGGAACAGGATGACACTTAGGCACCTAAGTCTTCTTGGATGCCCACTTGTTGAAATAGTGCAATATGTCCCAAATTTGACTGATTTGAACAGCTGAAAAAATACTTTCTCTGTCCACTGAGTCCAGTGCCTGATAGCTTTAGCATGCACCGCTCTAAGTGCTGAGTCAGCCTGTTTATATTTGTGTACCACGCATGCTTGCTACTCTAACTCAGAATGATTCTGTCTCTGCAAAGGAGCACTCATTGTCTTGTCTCCAAAGCTTTGCACATAAAGCCCTGACTTTATGATTTAAAGATTCAAATTTAAGGGGCATCTTGAATGAAGAGGCCTGATGCAGTGCTTAGTGGGCCAGCACATATGATCACAAGGCTACTTCTCACATCTGACTGAGACAGGCAGGCCGAGGGAAGATTTTCGCTTGTGATAAAGATGGAGTTGCAGAGTTTCTCCACCTTAGAGGTCAAACCTTGGGTCTGCAGCATATCAGTAACCAAGAGAGGTTGGTGCAGCAACTGCTGTCACCAGTGGGGCATGTCTAAGGATATGAGGTAGGGAGGAACTATCACTATTCAGCTCTTACTCACCTTGCATTAGGGCAAAACTCCCTCTGGCTTTTATCTGCTGGTGACTGGCTTCAAAGGGAGTCTTGCATGACTAAGGTGTGAATAAGAAAGGTAGAACAGGGCTGCTGTTTTGCTAGGGGCCAAATTGTGCCTCTTCATAACTGCCCGCAGGCTCTTCCTCTTGCTAGCACAGTGAGCCGCAGTCTCCTTTCACTCCTGAGCCCAATTTTAGGCCTGTGTAACTCCATTGAAATTACTTTTGATTCACACCAGGAATGATGAGAAGAGAATCTGGCTTAGTTCATCTGTAGGTATTGGGTCACAGGAGCAGCGTGCACTTCTGCCAGGCTAGCCCAGCTCCCCTGGATGTACAGAGGGCGTGCACAGCCCTGGCTCTCTTGCCTCTGACAGCAAAATAATTATTCCCAGGGTGGGGAAGGATCAGGATTGAAAGTATCACACTGGGACACAAGGGGAACTTCATGTTCCTTCAGCTTTACTTGAGGTTCTGCTCAGGCCTAGTCCCATCTTGCCTGCTCAGTCCCAAATTCTTGCTTCAGAATGCTTTTAATATGTCCCTGTTCATCCTCTGCCTGTCTTATCTGGCCCTGTATCACACTTACACCTATGAAGTGCAGGAGGTTATAATGATTCCTAGTAGAAGACTGAGGGAATTAGAAATTGAGAGATGGTCCCTCAGTTAGGGAGCAGCTAGCTAGTTAGAGAGAGTCTGCAGAGGTTCCCTACTGCTCCACAATTAAAGTTTGTTGTTTAGTTCTTCTCATTCATGTATGCCTGTGTTATTGGACCTGGTGATTGCTGCAGCCTGTACAGCAAGGGCACAGAGACCTACAGTGAAAAAGAAATTCCATGAGCCCAGTTCAGCTGGGGCGGTGTGTAGTGTGAGGCCCAGGCTCTGAAATCGGGCAGAGGCAGGCATGCTGTGGAGGCAACACAGTCACTATCCGACCCAGGAAAGAGTTTGCCCTTTGTCTCCTCCCTGCACCGTGCAGGGTGAGTCATGGGACAGTGCTGCAGGTCACCGTGGCGAAAGAAGTCGGTGAGGTAAGAGCACACAAGAACAGAAGCAGCTATTCCAAATAGGCGGTCACCAGGCAAGCCCTGCATTAGCTGCTGTTGCCTATGGCTGGCGATGTGAAGTAAAGTCACCCTCATAAATTGTGCATTTTCTTGTATGTCTGTGACTCTACCTTGAATATGGTCAGCTCACAAGGAAAAATATATTCTTCTCAACGGCCCAGTGCTGCAGGCCATTCTTTCTGTCCTTTCAGACAGATTCTGCTACTAGACCTAAGCTTACTTTAGAGCTGAGTAGGAGATGGTTTTCCTGGGCCTCAAATCTGTTCAAATGTTCATTGTTTTTCATTTTGTTTTGGGATGAAACCAAGGCCATTTGAAGTTTTGCATAAAAACCCACGGGGGGAGGCAGAGAAGAGAGATCAGCCAGTTGTTTGGTGGTTCTGGCACTTAGCTGTCATAAAGGAGACCCAGATTCTAGTGTCTGCTCCCCTAGTGTCCCGAACCCAGGGCAGTGCTCTGGTCCCCAGGATATTGGTTATTCTGGGATCTGTCTTTCTCTCTGCCTTTACTGTTGTGGATCTGATGAAAGTTCTTGGACGAACGTTATGCTGAAAGTGGTACATCTCCATTAAATGCTTTGGTTTCAATGAATCTGCATTGTCCAACGAAAAACAATTTAACCGGACAATTTCACACCAACTTTCATGAACGCTTTGTGGACAAGCACAAGCCAGACCAGGATCCAGCTCTGCCATTCAGAGCTGTGTTGGCTGCGCAGAGTAGCAGGGAGCTGACAGCTCTGTGCTCCAGTGGGGTCAGCTACTGATTGCAAGGGCCAAAGGGGGGCAACATCCTTAAGTAAGGCCATTGAATTTGTACCAAAACTACTCATTCCTCTGATCATTGCCATGCTGAAGTAGTGTCCCAATTTGCATCGGTCAGTCCTAGGCTGCCCAAGATAGTCACAGTATTCTACCTCCTTCTGCTTAGCCAGGTCTAAACTACCATTTTTTTAATTCAAAGCTCTCTTATACAGGGCCTCCTCATGCAGGGGTATGCCAGCAAAAGCCCCACAGGTAAAGTCAGGCATACTGGCATAAGCACACTTACTTGGGCTGTTTATGGTGCATCCACACTGTAACTGCTTCGTCAGTAGAGTGTACCTGTAGAGCTATATACCAGCACAAGTGCTCTTGTGCGGTTCAGGCCATACACCAGTAGTATTTGAATCGGATGCTGTGGGCTTGTTTATGAAATGAACAACCAGCTCTATGAATCTATATAGCTTTGCCTGTCCTTTTTAGTCAAAAAAAAGGCAAGTGTGTCAACAGAAGGATTCTTAGTATCTCCTGTATCAGTTTCTTGTCATCAAAGTCTAGCTCAGTTTATTTACTGTGAATCTAACCTTGGACTAAGGCTGAGAGTGCTTAGATGCCACGTGATAGGCACTTCAGAAAAGCTAAGGCATAGATAAAATGCGTGAATTGAGTGAAGTATGTAGAACTGGCCCCTTCACAAATATCCTTAGCAAACAATAGTGATCTTTGTACTTGGGCTGTAGGCGTGTTGTCAAGGTGAATGAGTCCTGGCAGAGGGCCCCATTGTCTCCTTTCCCACAACTTGTTAAGATTGAGTTGTGTTATCACCAATGAATGTAATATCAAGAGCTCCAATTATTCCACAAGGACAGCCCAAAACTAATGATTCACGCAATAGAGATTACATTAATCATCAAAAGGGTCTTCTCAAATGATGCCTCTTGTTTTAGCAGGCTCTTTAGTTGCATGGGGAAGAACCCAGGGATAAAGTTGCACATTTGCATAAAGTCCTATTATTCCATTATCCATCACTTTTACCCCCTTTCATTTACTGGTGACACCCTTGCCTAATGCAGAGCATCAACACCCACTCATGGAGGCTGGGTTGCAATAGGACTGGAGGCTATTTCACTTCAGAGTCTTTGCCAGCAGGTATTGCAGCATGATGTGAGTCAGCTGGCTGTGCTTACCTAGAATAGGGCTGCTGAAAACACTGACCTGATTTCCCCAACACTCACAGATCAATGCAGCAGAGCCAAATACAAGATGCTGTAGTGTGCCACCAAATGCGTCTCCAACCC
>NW_017729009.1:24481887-24482284 GCF_001723915.1 Gavialis gangeticus
CACCCACTCATGGAGGCTGGGTTGCAATAGGACTGGAGGCTATTTCACTTCAGAGTCTTTGCCAGCAGGTATTGCAGCATGATGTGAGTCAGCTGGCTGTGCTTACCTAGAATAGGGCTGCTGAAAACACTGACCTGATTTCCCCAACACTCACAGATCAATGCAGCAGAGCCAAATACAAGATGCTGTAGTGTGCCACCAAATGCGTCTCCAACCCATACATCATTGTCTTTCATCAGGTACTTTATGGTCATTAATGCAACAAGTCTTCTGAAGAAGATAAGTGTTATTTTCCATGTTAGAGAAGGATAAAACAAGGCATTAAGAGATGAACAAGATCACATAGCAAATCAATATCAGGAACATGTTAGCATCCTGGTCTTCTAACTGGTTGAGA
>NW_017729009.1:24487284-24524725 GCF_001723915.1 Gavialis gangeticus
AAGACAAAGTGTTATTTTCCATGTTAGAGAAGGATAAAACAAGGCATTAAGAGATGAACAAGATCACATAGCAAATCAATATCAGGAACATGTTAGCATCCTGGTCTTCTAACTGGTTGAGAACATGCCCCCAACAAATACCAGTTACAGAAAAAGTAGCTAATGTACTAGTGCATAAAAGCCCACTCCACGTCACATTTCAAGTAGGCAATATCAAAGGAGTGGTTACAGTTGCTCTGGGATCTGGTCCTGATTCTGTTGGTGTCAGTCGCACAGGATCTAGGCATGTTCATCTCTGGATCTCACTTTGGGGTTCTGCTATCGTCAGTCACATCAGAGAATTCACTGTTCTTTAGCCTTCATTTGTTACATATAAATCCTTTAATATACCAACTGTTGGTTTCTTGATTGTAGTACTTGACATCTTGTCCTGTAATGTTGGGAAATTATATTTAAAAAGGTCTTTTTTCCCTTTAAAAAGATAGAAGTAAGGTTTTAATAGGGCTCATCAACCCATTACTCAGATAGATTGTACCCACAATTAAATTTATCATTGCAAGTTCTGCATTAGGCAGTGTTGAGATTTTTGGAATACAAATCTTTCCCATCTGATATTTAAGAAAAGTAAATGTTAACTTATTTTTAGAAAGCTGGCCCTTTGTCAGCTTGGGCTTCTGGTTAGATAATGCAATCAGTTTCTGCAATGTGTGGTGAAAGGCACATTTATTCTTTATCTATAAAAAAAATTTGTTTCCCTTAGTGCTAATGAGAGCTTGGAGCAGTTGTTCTGATTCTCTCATGTTGTGGACCTCCTCTAGTGAAGATAGGGAAATTGCAGAGCATTCCTATGGCTAAAATATCAATTGTTTTAATTTAATATGATGTAGCAGCAGGAAAAGCCATGTAAAACTGGCCATTTCTACCCCAGGAAAGTTGTTGTGGACCCTTTTTGATCTTTCCATCATCACTTATGGCTGGCTGCAGTAGAATGTGCAAAGAGTATCAGAGCTGTTCCAAACCCAGAGTTCTGTTCTATTCTATTCAATACAGGTCCTTATGCCACACTCATCACCATTGTAGCTGAGCAGCTTCCAATATCCTAAAAATGATATGACTGACATGTCAGGTGCTGTTTATTCCTCATCCTCTCCCACAAGGGAGAAGTGCATGCAAAGGACTATCTTGTTTTGGGGAGCCATCTTGATCATGTACTAGCTAATACAGGGTAATATCCATGTATATGTGTATCCTTTGTGGACCAAGACCTTGTTGTGGTGGAGAGGCTTGTGCATCCCAGTGATCCTCAAATCTATTTTGCCCAGAGCCTCACACTCCTGGTAGACACACCCATGGCAAGCAGACCTGAGGGAAGGTTCCAGACAAACCACAGTCCAACCCTAAGTCCTCAACAATGGATCAGGCAGAAGAAGGTGTCAGGATTTCAATGGCTGTAAAGACAGAAGGAGGCTGCAGCAAGATGAGGTCTCCTGTCATCTGTGATTCTCCCTTGCCACTGGACCTGGATCTTCACCTTGTCAAGACTGCATAGCTGCTTTTTCCACACATCAGCTTTCTCATGTTAAACCAAATCATGCGCAGACTGCTACTGCAGAAAACAACAGGCTTTCCTTTACCAACCTTCAAAGGCCCTGCAGTGACAGACCAGTGGTGATGGAGATGAGATTAGTGAATCCTGCAGTTTCCAGCCATGAATTTGCACACAGACAGGAGTAGTGTGGTGATAACTGTCTTGCACCTGGGTTGAGACAAGGGTGCCATTTGGCAGCTGTTACCAGGACCAAGCAGTCCTATTCAGGATCCCCTCTGCACATCCCACATGGGGAAGAGGATAGAAAAGATGCTTTAAATTTAAGCGTTATCTGCTTCTGGCTGGATAAGCACACCCAATGAAATAATTTTCTTTGCTGTCGAAAACATCATAACAAGACACTTATTTTTGCAACATGCAATGCTTGCAACTTGATGGATAATCAAGACAATGAATGACTAGAAAGAAGAACTGCCATTGTCTTTAGAGAACTAGCAAGATGCAACATCAACATTGCAGCTCTAAGTGAGACAAGATAACTGGATGAGGGTCAGCTGAGGGAAGTGGGTGGAGGCTACACCTGGAAGGGGAAACTTGCCCAGGACAGATGCATTAGTTTTACCATCATTCAACTTATGGAGCTCTCTGTGGGCATTAACAAACGTCTTACGATCCTCTGTCTTAAGACCAGTGGGCACGTCTACACATGCAAATAGTCACGACTAAATTTACTGCGCATTAACAATTTTTGGCAGGTGTCTACTAGGGCTGTGTGAAATTTCTATGGCCGTATTGTTTTGATGCTGTTTCAACCCATTTTGAGGTCAAAACAGCAAAATTGAAATGAAACAAAGACCGTCAAAATAGCCTCAAAGCAAAGCAAGTCTAGTTGAAATGTTTCAAAAGTCGAAATGTTTCGACCATAGCACAAGATCTGACAGGGAGGCGGGGGATGCCTCTCCATCCCCCGTGCTAGATCACAGCTGGGCTGCCTCCCTGCCCTGTGCAAGATCTAGCACTGGGGATGGAGAGCCCCACTCCCAGTGCGATCTAGCACGGGGGATAGAGAGGCAGCCCACCTCACCCCTGGCGTGACCTGGGGAGTCAGCCCCTGGCTGGGGTGGCTGAGTTCCTTTACCCGGCCCCATGGTCCAGCAAAACAGGATCAAAACAGTGAGACTGTTTTAACTTGAAATCATATTTGATACAAAACACTGTTCTGTCCAGACCTTGAAACTGAAGTCGCAATAAACAGTGCCATTTGGCACAGCCCTAGTGTCTACACATGCAGAGAACTGGCACTAAATTTAGTGCCAGGTCCCTCCAGTCCTGCTATGTCCCCCTGTGGCCACCAGGGGGAGCTCCAGCCTCCATCCACATGGCTGCCAACACTTGGCATCCATGCTGAAGCCAGACCCAGCTTCCAGCACTTGGCAGCCATCTTTAAAACACCCTACCCCCACACTGTGAAGTCCTGGTAGACTCTTCCTCTGCTGAGAGGAGCAGTGTGGCACAGACACAGGCAGTACGTGGCAGCTCTGATCCTGCCCCAGCTGTGCTTCTCAGCCATGGCTGCCCCAGCCCCTCATGAGGGTCCCCAGATCCTCATGGCCTCCATAGTCATCCTGCTGGCCCACTGCTGTCATCCCACCCCTCCTCACCGCAGACCCCAGCCCACCTGCTACTCCCATAGCTCATGTGGCCCTACACTGGGCACTTGGACCCACACCAGGGCCATTTTAACTGGTGACTCAAGCAAGCCCACACCCTCATTTATTGCCCCTTTGGCTGCCTCAAGGGCTCCTGGCAGTCCCTCACAGCCTGCCTCAAGGTGGCCCAGAGAAACCTTCCCGGGTCATTGTCGCAGCATGCATGATGCACAATATTTGCAAGGCCTGGGGAGAGGCATTCAGGGGGGCCTGGGCAGAGGCACACTGGGTGGAGGTGGCCTGGTGGTGGGGGCACAACCTGCAGCAGCAGCACCAGTGGTGAGTTCCCTCTGGCAAGGCCCCAGGTGAGCTGCACACCTGCCAGTAGGGGCCAGGGCACTGGGTGTGGGAGGCCCTGGCAGACCACCTCTTACAGCACCCTGCCTCTAGCCTGCCTGCCCTTCTGCCCACACCCCCCTACCCCCTGCCCACCCGCAGCACCACTCTCAGGATGCACACATGCTTGAAACAAAAAGATTTATTCCCCTCACAGTTCCCACCCCCATCTCCACTCCCAACACATAGAGCCCGTTCCTCCCTCTCTCCCTCCCCAACAGAGCCCCTCCACCACCCTCCCCACCCACTGAGAATAAAAATCCTTATTCCCAAAGTGAAAACTGTATACAACAGTCTCAGGCTCTGTTTGAGCCCTGAAGTGGGCCATCAAAACAAAAGCCATCTATGGCCCAACTTCCCATGGCCCTACTTTCCTGCTATTGCAAGATGGGTAAGAGCTGTTCAAAGACAACAAATCTATCCAAGCTAGATGGAAAGTGCACTTCGAGGCACTCCTGGACTGTGAGTCGTCTGTGACAGATACCATAATCTAGTCCATCCCCCAACACCTTGCCAACCCTCCTGTCCTAGAAGTCTGGCATGCCATCAAGGAAAGTAAGATCAACAAAGCTACTGGATTGGATGACATACCTGTCGAAATCTACCAGGCTGGCAGCAAGGAACTGGTACTGAGACTCCACAAAATTATTCTCTGAATTTCCCCTGGGGACCTGAGGAATGCCAACATCTGACCATCTTCAAGAAAGGAGATAAGTGTTTGTGTAGAAACTATTGAGGTATCACCCTCCTTTCCACCGCAGGGAAAACCATTGCCTGCATCCTCCTGCACTGTCTTCTACCTCTTGCTGAGGAAGTCCTGTTAGAATCTCAGTGTGGTTTCAGACCATCCCATGGAGCAATTAACGTGACCTTTGTTGCCCATGAGAGCCAAGAAAAGTGTCAGGAATGACATCAGGACCTGTATATGGCTTTCATTGACCTTACTGAGGCTTGAAGCCTTATGGAACTTCTTATGGAAAGTACTGGCTAGCACTAGATGTCCTGAAAGTACATCAGGGTCCTGAGGCTCCTCCATGAGCAGATGATCATTCCATGTAGTGGATCAGAGATGGATCCATTTGTCATCCAAATTGGGGTTAAGGAAGGATGTGTCATCCCCCAGCTGTGTTCTCCATTTTTCTGACAGTCATTATGGTTCTCATTAAGGACTGACTTCCTTCCAGAATTGACATTGAATACCAAATGGATGGAGGGCTTTTTAATCTGGGTGGTTTTCACTTGAAGACCAGAGTACTCAAAACAGCCATCCTTAACCTTCAGTATGCCAATGACTATGCCATCCTCGTGCACATTGAGGAAAACCTCCAGACTGAGCTGGAACTTTTCAAGGAAGATACTGAACTTTGGGCCTCTCTCTCAACATCAAGAAGAATAAGATGTTCTGTCAGTCTGCCTCAGGCCATGAGTGTGACCCCCTTTCCAAATTACCATCAAGGGAAAGACCCTGGAGGTAGTTAAGCACTTCTCCTGCCTGGGTAGCCACCCGTCTCAGAGAGTAAACATTGAGGAGACCCAGCATAGGATTCAGTGCGCAAGTGCCTCCTTTGGGAGATTGCTTCAGCATGTCTTTATTCATCATGATCTCTGGAAAGACACCAATATCCAGGTTTACAAAGCAGTCGTTACCCCCACTCTCTTGCACAGATGTGAAATGTGGGTGACGTACTGTTGTCAGTCCTCTCAAGAGCCTGAAGCAACTTCTCAGTCTTGTCATTCTCTTCTTCCTCCTCTTGGTTTAGCTGTACATAGGGACAAGGAAGCTGTAGCTGAATCTGCTGTTGATATCAAAATCACAGCCAGATCTGCTTGGGAGTGTCGCAGTTGGCTTGCTTAGCTGTAGCTCTCCAGCAGCGCCATGTCAACACGTCCACATAAGCCTATGTGTGTCCCTGACTACCCACATCACAGCACAGGGAGCTCTTCTGTCCTTAACAACCCATATTTTGTCCATAATGATCTGTTTGGAATGTGAAAATGATGCCAACCAGCCTAAAAGAAAAGGATTATGGGATAAAAAGGGAATTATGGGATTTTTAGTTTCACTCCCAGAGGCAGACTGCATGACTTCTGGTTAACTTCTGCTGGATAGCCCACAATACATAGGACCTGGCAGCACTGTAAAGGACATGTTTTGGAGGAAATCCCCTCCTATCATGTGAAAGCAATGTTTCATAATGAAGTAAAAGCCAGATGTTCATTTTGATAGGCCTACTTTCTACCAGTTAGCATGAAATAGCTTTATGTCAGTGTCAAAGAAATCTGACTTCTACCCTCTTGTGCAGAGAAGCCCTAAGGCTTTGTGTGAGAGGTTGTTTGAGTACAGCACATGCACCACTCAGCGTCTCGCCAGAATCAGCCTCTTCTTCTTCCGATGTGAAAGACAGCTGAACCAACTGATTTACCTGATGAATTGCATCTTCTCTTTGTGAATTACCTGCCCACAGAGTGATTTTTACCATTTGTTGAATGGTTACTGCAAACATATTTCAGCGTCTATGTCACCACATGCTACATCTATTGCTTTGAGCATTTGCTACTTGTAACGACCATGGTCTGGTCAACAAAAAAAAGCACATGGCATTCCTTCTACTCCCAGAGTTGCTGACTCCCACAGAGATTTCAGGCTGTATGCCTACTCTTGCAATAATGATATTGTTGCAGGTGTATTCCTAGCATTTGCATTTCTGTGAATTTTCTGAGTCTGAACTTTTTATACAATTAAAACAGTTTAGTTCTTCTAGGGCCCAGGTGCTGGTATCAGAGTGGGAATGGGACACTGCTGTGGGGAGCTGGGATTTATTCTGTTGGGCGACATTCTAATCTTCAGTGTTTAGAACAGCCCAAGTGCACCATAGACTCCCACTGATGTCTCCTACCCTGTGTATTATTCTCTGTGCAAAAATTTGGAAAAGGTCCCTTAATTAGTCAATTTGCAATCTGCAAAACTTGCCAGGCTTATGTGCTAGGTCTGCTTAGTTCCAGTCCCAGAAGTTTTAACAGTGAAAGGAGAAAAGGATATTGAAAAAAAGAAAATGGATCTTCTGAGTGAATACAGGCAGTCCTCGGCCTTACGACACAACTGGTTCCTGAAAACCACTTAAGTCGAAATGTTGTCATTTGGAACTGATTTTCCCATAGGAACAATGTTATAAATGAGGGGTTGGTTCCTGAGCCAAGGCCCGATACCCTATTTTCACCAAAAATAACACAGAATTTTGTACTCAGTCGAGTATAGATGAGTAATATAGCTATATTAATGTTTTTATATTGTAAATAGCAATCACATTGATTTGGAAGGACTTCTTTGAGGTGAGTTTGCTGGACTTTTTGAAGGGCTCTTGGCTGGAGTCTTCTCAGGAGTCTTGTCTGCAGGTTTTTCTGGAGTCTTGTCTGCTTTCTTAAAGAAAGTGTGCAAGGAAGTTTGGACAGATGTTCTCCAGGGAGATGGGTGACACAGCAAACTTGCTCACTGGTGTGGCGTCACATTGGGTCAAGCGTTTTAAAGTCAAAACTGACGTCAGAAAGTTGAAACAGGGTGTCAGTTGTAAGTGCCATTTGTTGTAACTCAAAATGTCTTAAGGACTGTCTGTACCACACTTGGTGCAGATGACTGGTGCAGGACTGGTAATTCAAGTAGTTCTTTAGCCACAGGATGGAGATCTCTTAGGTTGGACTGAAGTTATGATGCTGCCGCCTGAGCTAGCTGTTCCCACACCCTGAATCCCTTTGAACCCCAGTAAAGTTAATGAGGTCTAATTCCAACCATACAAGTCGGCTTAATATGTGGGATAGGGGCAAAGTGCTGTGTGGGAAATTAAAAGTTTACTTACTGTGTTCTCAGCCTGTTCTGGACAGGGCTGGATCCAGCTCTGCCCCCTCTTTCACACTGATATAGGCATCCAGTTCTCATGTCCATCTGCAAGGACATGAAACCCCCATGCCCAAAGCCTGCACCCTCCCTGCCGCATGCTCAGTTACATGGCCAGTGCATGCCCAGGCACTGCTCCTGACACATTGGGGTGAGCTGGGTTCCTGATGTTGTACAGAGGCATGGGGAGTGGAGACCAGGAGAAGGTGCTGCTCCTGCCACTGGCTCTGCAGGGTGAGCCAGGTCTGTGTCACTGGCAGTCTTGAACAGTTGATTGTCAGTGCCAGTCCCCACACCCACCACACTGGACACTTGAGCTGATATTCTCTCCATGAAGCACTCGGACAATAGTTGAAAACCTGTTATGTAATATGATCTGAAGATACTCCTTCTGGAAGAAGTTGCAATTTTGCTATGATGTGATTGCATTTAGTATGTGTTTTACTGCTTGAACACTCGGATGCTCATGTTTTAAGTGCAGCTAACATGTCCTAACTGCAACGTGCAACACAGCTCTTAGTCCCAGTAATTTTGGATTGCAGGTGAGCCATCATGGAGCAAGTGATGGGATGGGGCAGAAGGAGTCCAGTCAGGCTGAAAAAAGAAGTGTGAGAGTCAGGGACATATATGTATGAGGGCATAAATTCACCAAGGGATAAAAAATGGAGACCTGCATTGGTGGAGAACCTGTGTAGGGAAGTGGACCTGCTAAAAGAGACAAAAAAGGCTGAATAGAGAGCTAGAGAGAAGAGCAAGAAGGAACAGAACCGAGAGAAGTGGCAGCATTTCATTGTGGGATGATGTGACCCCTGAATCCTATGCTCTGTATGCAGGGAGGATTATCTATGAAGGGCTTTCAGAAGCTTTAATAAGAAGTATTTTGGAATCCAATGCATGGATTTCTATAGGATGGCTTGGATAGGAATGATCCTGTCACAGGCAAGGGGTTGGACTAGACCTCTGAGGTCCCTTCCAGTCCTACTTTTCTCTGATTCTGTATTTCAATATTTAAATATTCATTATCTCATATATTTCAATAACAACATACAAACACTGCATCCCTTAATAATATATTAACCATGTCTTGTGCTTGACTCCTCTAGGATGATGACAGGTTTAAGGCAGGTCATATTTAATCTTTGACAGTCTCAACAACATTTGCCCGGTATGGTTCTAGCAGAATGTCCAGATAACACGCCCAGGCATTGGGACTTTGAACACGGCCTGGAATGGAAACAGCAGCCATTCAGAGCATTATTTTCTGTGTTGGGAATCTATTTGGGCTCTCCTTTCTGAGCTCCAAATGCAGTCATCAGGAGAGTGCCCAGCTCAGATCCTCAGCTTGGTATAAATTAGCACTAGGAACCTTTCTTCTGCACAGGAATGCAAAGGACATAAGGTACAGCTTGTCTTTGTTTTGCCTTGACAAAGGTGTTGTTAAGGATGATGCTGGGTGTATACAGGGTGTGTTGATATTGGGCATTGTGGGTGAGTCTGTCCAGAGGCTGAATAAGACAGCCTTACACCCTAGTACTACTTAGATTAACTAGATAGGGTTAAGTAGGGATTTTTTATTAGAGATTAATATTAATTACTGTTTCTTTTCAAAGTCACTCACCAGTATAGCTTAACTATTGTATTCATCACATCTCCCTTGTTGGGTGTCCCATGACATTTCACCTGAGAATGGAAGACTGAGGCAGGGAGAACAACAAGAAAAAGCTCATGACCAGGAGCAGTGGGAAAATTCAAGAGCTATTGATTCATCCATTTGGATGGGAGGGGACTTGGCAGATAAAGGCCCAGCCTCTTTCTGCAATTCTCCCTCCTGTGAGTGATTGTAGTGGCCTATTTAACTCCTAAACAGAGGGCCCAGGCTATATTTTTTTGGTGCTGGAGGAACATTTTGTTAGAAAAGCGGCAGCCAGGGCTGCTGGGGTGAGTACCGCTGTGGGTTGTTCATGAGCAAAGCGTAGGCTGAAGCCTAACCTTGCAGATGTACTTTAGAGTTTGACAGTCTTTAGAGGTAACACGCTTTATCTTCTACAGCTAGCTCTTCATTTATACCCTCCCTCATCTTGCCAGGTCACACTCCTCCTAGCCTTCTACCACCTTCTATCCAACCCTCTCTTGGAAATGGGGGTTCCCTGGGGCTTGTTGAGTGGAAGAGTCTGTAGCTGTTAGTGTATATAGGCAACCATTGATCCTCTGGATCACAGTGTATGCGTAAGAGGTCTGGTCAGGTTCCTGGTGTATCCACTCGTAGCTGACAAGCCCAGTTCCAGAGCAACACGGCTTGTAGCAAGGTTCACAGATACCTATGTTGTCTGAGTTTACACATTTACAGTCCATGCTTACAGCACACCACTTCCTTCTTTCTTGCTTTGCTTCCGTCGTCTGGATCAAAGCCACTACATGTTGAACTGCACCTAGTGTCAGACGTTCCCTGCAGGTCAGACAGGATTCTGCATGCTCCTCCCAGCTTTCTACATTGATGCTGAACAACTTCATATCATTTTTGCACACATCATGGTACTGCCCTGGAGGGTGACCTCACTTTCTAGAGCCATCTTGAATCTCACTGTACAAGATGTTCTTGGGGATACGTCTCCTCATGTCCAGTTTGCAACACTGCACTGAGGCATCCTGTGCAGTGCCTGAGAGAAGATGAGGCTGGCTGGTGGTCAGAGTACAGGCTTGGGATCTAGGCACCTCTGAGCCCCAGCTCCTCCTGTTGTCTCACATAATCTCTCCCTGCTTTCCTCAGCTTTAAAGCATGCAGGATAATACCTGTTCTTGCATGGGTTGCATTGGGTTGTGAGGATTCATTAATCCACCCAAACTCATACCTCCGGAGCCAGCCAAAAGAACTGGTCCCCACTCAGAGCAAGAAAACTGAAAGGAGCTAAGAAAAAGGAGGACAAGCAAGCAGTGGCCCGGGATAGAAAGATGGAAAACCTTGTTTGTGCCCTTAGCAACATGGGGCCAGCAGACAGGCTTTCTGATTGGGATACCATGTGGATTGGTGACTAGAGAGGGCCCCAAGAGTTCTGCCACTGACATGCTCTGTTACTTGAACCTCTCTGCACCTCAGTTTCCCCATGCCTTAAATGAAGGATAACCCTTTTGCAGGGTGTTGTGCTGCTTGATTAATTACCATTGCTAAAATGCTTTGAAGATGAAGAGGGCTACTCAGGGGCAAAAGATGTTAATTACTTTAGACTGACAATAAGATGCTGGTAGTAACATGATGCATCAGTGGGGGCAGTGGGGTGGAGTTGGATCCCTCTGTTCTGATCTTCTGTATTAGGATTAGCTGAATAAAATCAAATCTTTCCTTCTATGGGGAACTTGCTCCTGAAGCTGGCAGCATCACATGCTGTATACGATACTCCGGGGATGGCAAGTAGCCACAGTACCTCTGTTAATATCAATCCCTGCCCAGCCCATGAAACTCACCTCACCCAGAACTTGTTTCAACTTCTCCAGCTGTTCTTGGCATGTGCTCAGATTTCATAAAGTTGATGCCATCCACTCCCACACATATGGCAAGGGAGAGTGAGAGAAGATCTACACACAGCAGCTCAATTATGGGGAGAAGAGGCATTTGAATGGAAGAACATGAACATGAGCACGATCATCCCTTATGGTTCTTAGCACATCTTAGCTTGGCACAGAAGCTCCAGAAATATGGAAGTGCAAGAGTAATTCTAAAAACATTTCCCAAAGCACAGCTCAAGGATGATGCCTCATGGCTTAAAACCTGTGGGTATGTCAACCCCTGTTTCCGTCCTTTTTTAGAAACACAAATGCAGCATGTTTCACAAGACCTCAGCCCCTGGGTTTTAATCCACAGATTATTACCAAGAAGACACTTGATGAAATGATTTGCTGGGGTCTTTTGATCTCATACCTCAGTGGTTGTCAACCGGGGCAACGCATACCCCTAGGGGTACTTAAAAAGGTCGTAAGGGGTACACAGAACTGTGGGCGATAATGTGGCTGATAAATACCACTTGCCATTTACTGGCAGCTTTAGCACAGTGCACAGGCAGCCAGGAGCGCAGCCCAGCAGCATAGAGAGCAGCTGGCTCCGGCTGGCAAGTCTTTCGTTAGGGAAGAGGTATGGGGAGGCAGATCAAGGCCCCAGCAGTGGGGGAGGGAGTGAGGCTGGGGCAGGGGCTGCCTACCCAGGGTGGGGCATGGGACTGAGCCGTGCACAGAGGGGAGAGGCAGCTCCCACTACTACACACACCCATGGGAGGGCATGGGGGGCATGTGTTCCTGGATCTGTGCATGGGGTGAGGGTGGGCTGCAGCTGTAGGCTGGGGCCGGGGCAGCATGGGGCTGTTCCCAGTGGGGGTGTTTGGCTGGGCTGTGCTTGGGGCCAGTGGCGGCAGTGCTGGGAGGGGGTTTGGAGGGGCTACGGTGAATTTTGGAGTGGCTGCAGCCCCTCCTTTAGCCTCCTCCCAGTGTTGTCACCATCCACCCTGAGCTCAGCCCAGCCTAGCCCAGCCCTAGCCAGGAAGAACCTGGCACCGCACCAGCCCCAGCCCACAGCATCAGCCTGCCCTAAATGCTGATCAGGGGGCACACGCCCCCCCATGCACCCCAAGGGTGTGTGCAGCAGCAGTAACCAACCCCACTATCCGTGCCACCTGGACAAGTCACTTGCAGCTCCATCCAGCGCCCTGCCCTGGCTGTGTAGCACCTGCCCCAGTCCCACTCCCTTCCTCATCGCAGAGGCCTCCATCTGTGCCCCCCCATACCCCTCCCCTTAAAAACAAGAATAAAAATATAAAGGGGTACATGAGCTGAAACTTTGAGACAGAAGGGGAGGGTTACATTTGTTCAAAGAAGTTGAAAACCCCTGTCATACCTGTTTACATATGCATAATCTTCCAAGCAACTAGAGGCTAATGAGGGCGTGTGTGCACAAAGGGAAGCTTATTTGCAAGGACAGATTCCTACCTGTGCACTCAAATCCCAGTGTAGGACGAGGTTTTTGAAAGTGATCCACATCAACCTAACTTGCCTCCTGCTGAAGTCAGTTCTTTGCTAGGGGAGTGGGTAGGCGAGCACCGAGCAACTTTCAAATTCCCACTATAATATCTAAAATGCAAGCAGGCAAACATGTAAAGGCCAGATTGAAACCATTGCAAACACACGGTCCTCACCAGCCTAGGTAAACAGTAAACTAGACTACAAGGAGTAATCTTCCATGGAGTTCACATAGACTGGAATGAGGTTACCTTTGATATAATATTATAAATGTCAGAATGAGATCCTGGTTCCTCATCTTATCTAATCATAAAGGCCCTGCTCCCCCACTGGCAATTTCAGGGACAGAACAGCTTTAGACCAGGCAGATTGCAGAATCCTTCTCTTCCATTGTACCACTGCTTGGAGAACTGGGCTCAGCTGATTCAGCAGCAGTAGGCTTTTGGCCCACGCTGGATGGCTTCAGCATCAGGTCACCCTTAGCAGCCAAGAAATATATATACCTCCTGCATACACCTTGCATAGCCCTCCTGAGATGCATCAGATTATTGGCCTCCAAGAGAAGAGTGACTGGCAATTGTGCAGAGGCTATGACAAGCCATAGCCCTCTGCACTGAGAGGCAAGGAGTCAGAAGTTCCTCTGCTCACTTACTCTCAGGGTGCAGGGTGTGACTAGGGACTGGATGTATCTCAAGACTCAGAGCTGCAGTGCTAATGGGGCACCGAACTATGCACTCTCCTTGCTGGCCTCACTTCATTTAAGAGCCAGAAGTAGCTTGGAGCTGTGTGGCAGCAGTGTTGTCCCTCACGCAGTTGCTGGTTCCCTTGAGCTGCCCAACACTGCTTACCCTGCATCAGGACCTGTGCTTTGCTTTTGCATAATGCAGGATCAAGCCCAGACTGTGTGAGCACAAGTGCATTCACTGCTCAGTGCCCACTTGGATGCTGCACACAGCTGTATACTTGGATGGACTGATGTGCATTTTACAGGGACTGGGACAACACTGCCAGTTTATTAACTGTAACCCCACACACCAATCCCAGCTAGCAATCCACTTTATGTTGGGGTTCAGCAGATGCCAAATGGGGCAAATTTACACCTTTTTTTCTTTGTGCCATGTAACACTATGGAATGAAAGTCAGATCTTTAGAGGTGACTTGTTTCTTACATGTATTTAGAACAGTTACATTTGCATTTATTAATTTTCTAGCAAAACTGGTATTACCAGTTACTCCGGAGTGTAAAAATTACTGTCACAGATTTCATTGGCTACCAGACCAGTTATCACTCTACACAATAAAACTACACTGATAAATTTCCTACTGAGCTCTTTCCTACTGAGCCCTGCAGGCCCTCCTGGGCTGTTGAAAAGCTGCTTGCTTGATTTTCCATGTGGAGTATCTGCAGCTCTCGCTGGGTTCAGTATGAATTTGGAAGGCTCAGCACCTCAGAGAACACACATATTCTTTGTAACAGCGCACACATATTATGCATGAGAAATCCTCATGCTGCCATTGTCATCTCCCATCAGCACTGCTCCAGCCATGATGTCTGAACCTGCCGATAAACTCCTCAGCCTTCCCTTTCAAGGTTCTTGCAGCCTCATCCCTACATATACCCCACCATTATCTTCTAGTTTTTGTCTCCTTTCCAGCATTTCTCTCAACTCTCCCTTCTTCTGGTTTCCTTCACCTCCTTCTTTCATGGATTCTTTGATTTTAAGGCCAGAAGAAGCTCTTACGTGTGTATAGTATGACCTGATGGCCACAGACCTTCATGCTGGGATTCCTGCATTAGGTCCAGTAATATGCCATTGAAATAGTGTATCTTTAGTAAAATGTCCAATCCCACTTTAAAGACAGGCTGTGTACTACATTCAGCTCTGTCCTAGTTCTCAGTGGGCGTGTCTACACATGCAAATACTCGAGAATAAACTCTCCTGGATATGTGTCTTGCAGTGATGCAGGAACAGATTTGCTGCTTCTGGCAGTAAATTGCTTCTGCTTCCTGTGACCCTCCAATGGGCCCCTGCAACAGTCGAGGGGGGGGGGGGAGATCTAGGCTCTGGGTACTAGCCCAGGGGCCAGGAGACAGTTGTCTCCTGGCAGAGGTTGAAACATTGCTCCCTGCCCTCAGGAGCTGCCTGCTGCTGGGATGGGCTACACAACTGGAGCACAGGCAGGGACAATGTCTTCCTGCCCCGGCAGCTGAAAGCTCCCAGCTCCCTCTGTAATTGCAGATTCCAGCCTTGGAGATCCTTATCTCTCAGCACCAGCTTCTTAGTCAAGGGACCAGTGCTGGGAGATTCTTCTCTCCCAGCCCTGCAGTCATGAGACCTGGTCTGGGAGATCCTTCTCTCCCAGAACCAGCTCTCTGGTTGTGAAGCCAGCACTGGGAGATCTTTCTCTCCCAGCAGCAGCTCCATGGGTCTCCTAGCCCCTGTCCCCATGACCACAGGATTTGGGCTGGGAGATAAAGATCTGCCAGCCCTGGGACCGCGGAGTGTGGCCTGGAAGCTCCCTGCTGCTGGAGCAGGGGGACATTGTCTCTGCTTGGGCTTTGGTGGCAGAGCCCAGCCCAGCAACAGGCAGCTACAGGGGGCAGGGAGCAATATCCTGGCCCCTGCAGCCTGGCTGACCAGGGGCACATTTTGCTTCCGGTCAGGCAGCTACACATGCACTACTGCACAGTAAGTAATCTCAAGTAAATTTGCTACTTGCATTTGCGGGTAGCAAATTTTCACTTGAATAGAGCCAATTACTGCACAGTAAGCATCTTCACATGTAGACACAGGCATTTACTGCACAGTAATTAGCTCTACTGTGCAGCAAAGCATCTCATGTAGACGCACCCAGTTAAAAGTTGGCACATGTTTCCACTTGGAAATGTTTAGTCTCCAGTGTTGAGCCATTGGGTCTGGTTATGCCTAGAGGAGAAAGTTCTGAAGCATCTTCTTCCTGGCCGCAGTTGTTATGGCACAGTCATTTAGTACTTGCATAACCAAGTACTAATTGACTGCTCAGTAACCAGTGTTACTGCGCAGTAGTGTCCCTGCACAGTTTTTATCTGACGCTACTGTGCAGTAGGGCTGTGCAAAATGGCACCATTCCATTTTGCCTTAAGTTCTGAGGTTTCAAAGAAACAGCATTTCATATCAAATTTCATTTCAATTCAGAACAGCTGGTCTGTTTTGCTTCGCTGAAACAGTGAGGCCGTTTCAACTTAGTTTCAACATTTCGCTAGATCAGTGGGGTGGGAAGTCAGCCCAGCTGAGCTGACTTCCCATTCCCGGCGCTAGATCCGGCAGGGGACAGGGAGTCAGCCCACCTGGGTTGACTTCCCATCCCCGGCACTGAATCGGGCTGGGGGCAAGAAATCAGCCCAGCTGAGCTGACTTCCCATTCTAAGCACTGGATTGAGCAGGGGACAGGGAGTCAGCTGGGCTGGGCTAGATCGGGCTGAGGGTGGGGAGTTAGCCCAGCTGAGCTGAGCTGACTTCCCGTCCCCGGCGCTAGATCCAGCATCCCAGTCAGCCAGCTGCTCCCTGTCTCAGTCCCTGGCCTGATCTTGTGCCGGGGATGGGAAGTCAGCCCAGCTGGACTGACTTCCATCCCCAGCGCTATGGTCAAAACTTTTCAAGTTTTGAAACATTTCGAATAGCCTTGTTTTGTTCCAACACTGTTTTGAAGCCCTTTGTTTTGTTTCGATTTTGCTGTTTTGACCTCGAAATGTGTCGAAACAGTGTCGAAATGAAAAGGCTGGCAAAATTTTGCACAGTCCTACTGTGCAGTAGTGTCACATCTTGGTTAGTGCCCCCCCAACGCTACTGCACAATAGTGTCTCGTGTGGACACGGCCCCTATATAGTAGTCACTTCTGACTTCTGAGGAGTGACGGGTTATGATTTCTTTGGCTAAGTTAACATCGTTAATGATCCTGTGGTTAACATAGGTTAGTGTTCATTGTTAATGTTCCCATGGCCCTATCAAATGGTTCTGGCAAGCTTTGGTGGCCTGACCTCGTGGGTGTTACTGAATTTTGTAAGATGACTCTGATGCATTCTTGCTAGGAATGCTGTTCACACTAAAGGAGCTGTTGAAGTAGAAGGGAAATTCTTCAGATCTACAGCTAAATTTCTTATGGATAAGAGTACAGTCAACTGCATCTTAGTAAATGCAAATGCTGGTTTATTTTACATGGCAGAAGTGATTGGTAATGTTGTTTTCCTGGGCTGTGGTGGATAGTTGTAATGAGAAAATTTCAGTCAGAATCTTTTTACAGACTTATGAACTATTTCCAGATTCTAAGGCACCCCAGGCTTCACCCTATGGAATTTATAATTCTCATGAAATAGGACACATTACTAGGGCCACAGAAGATCTGTGATTATCTTCTAGTGACAAGGAAAGTGTCCCTGAAATACACAGTTTATTTATTCCAAGTTTGAGGAACAGTGAGGTAAATTTTAGGCTAGGCCAGCCTCCTGTTGAAACCATCTGCCTCTTGACTTGACAGTCTTATCTATAACAGGACAAAGATTTTCTGACTGTGGGCAGAAGGACACAATGCCCTGAACCCAAGTTACCCAAGCATCCTGTACTACAAAAGAGAAGCTTGCAGCATTTTGCAACAATAACTATTGTGCTGCTTCTGTGGAATTTTCTGACCCCCTGGTAGTGTCTCCTCCCTGTTACCAGTAAAAACCACGCCACAGCTTGCAAGCTTTTCAGTTTTTGTTCTTATCTATTTACCACAGAGGAAGAGGCAGGACTATCTAGTACTGAGAGCAGGGAGCTGGCAGTCGAGGTTCTCTCCATCGGTGACATATGACACATCAAATCACTTAGACCAAACTTTTCAAAGGGGTATGGATTTTGGATGTCTGACCTGAAATAACAGATGACAGTCTTCAGCGGTACTAGCCTTATAGCATCCAAAGACCTCATTTGAATAGCTGGGTTCTTGGTACCTCTGAAAGTCAGAGAGTAGAAAAACGTCTTTTCTTTGATCATCCCAAATTATTCATCCCTTTGAAAGGGCCTGTTTTTTTTTAAGGCCCAAATTTTATATTCATCCATCTTTAAACGCAGCTTCAGGTTTCTAGGTACCTAACAGGGACTCATTCCTAAGTACGGTCACCCTTATTCTGCAATAAGAATGACACGTGGCATTTGGGTCCGATCTACACCATGGTGTTTTGCTGAAAGAAGTTGCATCTTGGGCTTGTGTGTATCCACACACACATTGCTGTGAGTTGACAATGATGCAGCTTTGTGTTTCCTGAATAGATAGATCCACCTTCCTAAGTGAAACCAACCCTCAGCCAATAGACAACAGCTGACAAAAAACAAGCCTGGACTTGCAACACAGCAACATCAGCAGTGGTAAGCCCTGGGCTCCTACCAGTGGCACCATGTCTTCTACTGACCCAGCCTCCCACCGAGAGGACTTGGGGCACTGGCAAGAGCTGCCAAGTGTGACACAGCAATGTCAGTACCTTGCTGTAAGACAGCAAATGTTCTGTGGCAGAACATCCTAGGGTAGTACAAGGAGTTTATCAGGAATAACTCCATGTGTAAGCAAGAACTTTAAGTCCCTTAGAAAGTGGGATTTACCATCTGAGTCATGCAAGTTTTGCCACACACAACAGATCAATGCCTTAGTGCTTTGAAGAAATTCCCATGAAATTCTCCAGAGTGCATAAGTACCCACAGCAGTTAGGCACCCGCACTTGTCTGAACTCCCCACTAGGTGCTTGTCTGTGTTCTTAGGTACCTACATGGTTTAAAAAAAAAAAGCCTGGCCATTTGCACCTCAGATTGCAGACCTGTGATAGGAATAATGACACTTAGGACACAGAAGACACTGTACTGTGACTATGCAGTAGTGTAGCTATATGTGCAGGAGCTTTAAACTAGTTGGCTTAATACTGGTAGTTGAACAGAGCTAAGCCCAGACTAGCCACCTAACTATTTACCCTGCTTCTCAGCACGTTTTGCTACATGCTGTTGGCACCAACATGAAAGTAAGCCAACTAAAAGTTAGCTCAGGTAAATCAGCAGGTATCTCAGTGATGCAGCATAGACAAACACTATTAGCATTATCACAGAGACGCTGGGATAAGACCTCATTATAATTAAAATTTCTATATTACCTGACTTCCCCTAATGACAGTCGCTATAATTGTGCAACCTACTCTTAATTATTTTTCCAAGAATAATTAATACTTCAGAGTTCATGTTTTGCAGTAGGCTTTTTAGTCACAAATTGAAGAGTTACCTTGCTATGGACTTCTCCATGCCCATCAACAGCAACCTAATGAACTAAGACACAGAACTTTTTTTTGTGAAGCAAGAGAACAATCTACTCACCCTAATCAAAACTGGGCTTTTTCACTGGATACCCAAAAGAATAATTAGCAAGCGTGCAATAAGTTTTGTATCTAAGATGATGCCATGGTGATTGTGGCTTACAGATCTTCAGCTGGAATGGAGCTGATCATTTGATTAAGTAATTAATTACTCTGATACACAGATAGGACACTCAACAGCTGTGTAGGCTGACAAAAGACATCAGGTCCAGTCCTGTAAATAGTCAGATGTGTTGGTGACTTTACACACAGGTGTGAGTAGTCCCTTTGCATTCCATATTTAAATCTGTTGCATTGCTCTCAGGAGTAAAATTACTTTGGTAAATGCTTGTATTTATTCAGTCCTGCAAATGACAGGTATTATCACCCAACCTGAGAACTGACCCTGCTCAGCACTTGATAAAATCAAGGTGTTCAGTCCCAGTTCACCAAAGCTTGTTAGTGCATGCTTGACTTCAAATCAGTGGGATCTGGGCCCGCATACTTAGGTGATTTGCTGAACGAAAGTGAATAGTTTATTCAGCACTTACCTAAGTTTTAATTGTGCTTTCAATTGTGTTTAATTTACTGCTGGTAGAGAAGAACCAACCTGAAGTTGATGTTTTTCTCTAATGAGTGATGATAATGTAGGGTTGGGTTGGGTCATTTTTGCTATAGGTGCTGTATTCTAGCTCTAGACTTCAACAGGACAGTTCCTGAGAGTAAGCTTTCACTAGATTAAGGGGGCTTTGCATTCAGGCTGTGATGTGTGATGCATTGTGGACACACTGGGAATGTTTTATGCCGGTTGATGGGCAGTTACTCATGCAAGTGGTCACCTCAGCATCGGTATGATGCACCGTGTGACCCAAAATGATCTTAATGCTGTTGTTTATTGCTGTAATACTGACAAGACAACCAGACCAAGGCCCCATGGGGACGGCCAGACAACCACAGACTTGCAGCATGTGGCACCACAGACCCATCTGTGGCACCACACTCCACATATGTAGGCATTCCCTGTGCCGCTACTTTGCTGCTACTTTTGACCCTGGGGAGTTCCTGGGGTCAAAAAAAACCCATGCCAGAAAAAGCAGGGTGATGCACAGGGTGGCAGCATGTGCTGCCCAAAACCAGAGCCTGCCCGGCCAGGTTTCCTGCCGTGGCTGCAGCTCCTGGAGGACTCTAGCATAGTTGCTGGCTCCGGCCTCCCGTTCCCTACCTGGGGTAACTTGCTGCACGCCAGAGCATGTGTGGCATGGGCATTCTCTGGGGACAAATAGCAGCAGCATAAGGTGTGCCACTGCTACTTGTCCCTGGGGAAGCAAATGTTCCTGCTCTTCTGGATGAGCCTTATGTGGTAGGTTTTGGACAAACGTCGAGCCCTTGCCCCAAAGAGCTTCTATATTTTGGAAATATTCTTTTTTTCTCCGTTGTTGGATGATACAGCTGTAGGGAGTATGTTCATTCAAACAGGAGACTTAGAACTGATGACCACGGCATCAACTTAGAATATTAACACAAAACAATTTATTTCATTCTTATTAGCTCAATAATTTAATTTACAATCACATGGCTGGAGTGACATTGAAATTAGAGGACACGAGTGACATTAGGAACAGAGCTAACATCAGGGTTGCCACAGGGGAAATCAGGGAACTGCAGGACTAACGTTAGTATAATAATAACATTCCTTGCAACCTCTTTGCAGCGTGGAAAGCTGCGAGCCGACATTTTTCAAATGTCCCAAAGAATCTGAAATGTAAATATTTAGAGAAGTGTTTTTCTTGCCAGATTGAAGCTGAGAGGGATCATAAACATCAGCTCCTAATAGAAACATTTAAAAAAGCCGCACTCACCGTTGCCAGCTTTTGAGAGCAACATCATTTAAATTAGATAGGACTCTCCTCTAATTCCTGACACTCTATGTCCTCCTGCTGTTTGCCAACAGTTGCTGGCTTAATGTAATGTTTGAAGTATAAAATATTAACTGCAATTATATCAAATATGCTGCTTATACATCACACAGATGAGCAATAAATGACCTGCTTGGGATTCAGCTCAAGGAAGACACAGACAGAAGGAAAATGCCGAGTGAAGAGAACTATTGTTTTAATCACGCACTACTTTGGTGACACGTGTTAGGGCACTTTCCGTGGCCAGAGGAGCCTGCAGACTAATTGAGACATAACTCAGCAACACGTGACAAGAAATGAAGGCAAATCTTGACCCTTCCTTGACTGTGCTCTGCTTCCTGGGATCCTTGTAAAAGGACTAGATCAAATAAACCAAGAGCCATTTTCAGCCTATATTGAGAAATGCTAAAATCTTGCCTCTCTCACCATGTCACCTCTTTTACATATTAACCACGACCTTCTGGAGAGGAGGGGAGCAGGGCGAACTTTAGTACCTGAAAGTTTTGGGCTCCAAAAATGCAGATGTTATTTGACTGAAACACTGAATTTGTGTCAATTTTAGTGAACTGTTTCAGGACTTTTAAAAAAAGCAGACTGGACCCCCCACCCCAAATCGGTCATGCTAACATTTTTCAAACAAACCATTGTGATTTGTTCATCTTAGAACTGCTGGTATGATTTATTTTGAAATTTATTTCAGTTTTATTTAATTATACCCCCCCTCCCCCCAAATCTATATTAAACATTTGTTTTGGGTCCAACTAAATGTTTCAGCTGGTGATTTTTTTAAAAAACTTTCTGGTTCACTAGGAATTTCAAATAATTTTGTCTTGGGTTGATCCCAAATGACATTTTCTGATTTTTTTCCAGAAATGCCAGAGAATAGAAACAATCAGCTCCTTGCTCCATGCTAGAAGAGAGTGCCATCTCTGGTCACAGACCAAAGCTCCTCTGTATTCACTGCTCATTCATGCTCCTCCTGTTGTATTGTGAAAGCGCTGGAACCAGCTTGTCTATTTGTGCTCCATAAGGACTCCTTGCAGCTTCTATTTTGATAAGGACTGACCCTAATAATTCTCCCAGATTTTATTCAAACCAATCTTTGCTGGAGTAGGACTTTGAGTATTTAGGGGTAAGATTTTCCAAGGACAGTTCTATAAAATCCTGGTTTCGGCCTCATCTCCCCTTTAGGCAGGGCGGTGTGGACACCTTAATACTCAGAGACCTTTATCAGGTACCACAAACCCCAAACATTTAGAAATTATTTCTCAAGCCTCCAAAATCATGAGATTGGCTTAAAAGTAATGAGATTAAGAAAAGATATATTTGGGGTTCGCATCTAGTTGTCTTTTGGATTTTGAGCCTGTGGAGTGTATGTAGGTTCAGTCCCGTAACCATGATAGCTGAGACCTCGTGTTTTCATTTAAATGAAAGATGTGGGTCACCTGGAAACACAACTCCAGGAACTGGGGCTTTAAAACAATCAACTATTACGAGACTTACAATAAAACTACAAAAGCTGGCAACACGGTATGTCTCAGTGAGGCTCAGTCCTTCCATTCCATTTAAAGATTTCCCAGCATGTGGGACACTACCCAATTCTCTTTTGAAGCTGTAGAGTGCAGCTATTTTATTTTCTTTTGGTCCATCCCAGTAGGCTCAGTACTCAAGAGAAGGTGGGCCAAGGATCCTGAGAAGAGCTGAACATATTCACAAGTCTTGTGATAAAAAGCAAGCAGGAGAAACTCTGTGTCATGAAAACCAGAAGTCAATGTGAGCAACATAGGAGCCAGTGAGTGAGTTCAATTAATCCTCTGGGTTGCAGTTGACTTTTTGCAGGAGCCAGTTGGTCCCTTTGAAGAAGCACAAACTGGGATCTGCAGTGTTAACTGTGTCAAGGAACAGAGGCTGAGAAGGTAGAGCAAATGAGGACTGGGCATCAATTCAGCATGAGTGAAAAAGTACAGGGAACAGGAGATGCTACAACAGCATCAGTGATGATGGAGAATAAAAGGATTTGAACTCTATTATTTTCCTATTAAAACTAGTGTGTGTTTTGCCATCAGCTACAATGGGAGGTACACTGGACCCTCTGCTGCTTCTTACATAGGAAAATTAATTACAAATTTTAAAAAAGAACTAAATTCCAAGCTGGTTTGCAGAGCTAAGAAACTACAAAGAGCTAGGCCCCTGCACTGCCAAGCAGAGTCCTCACTCCCAGCACCCTCTGTGCATTGTTTTCTTCTTCTGATCCCGATAATCATAGATCCCCTTTCACTCTCATGCTTACTCCCAGCCCTGTGATTTCACCACTAGGCCATGCAAAGTCTCATCTTTACAGAAAGGGACATCCAGCAGAGATCAGCTCAGCAGGGCTTGTATGGGCTTGCCAAGGCCAGGGGCTGCCAGCCTGGAAGGGGCAGCAGGAAAAGATTGTGGGGAGAGAAGAATCAGGCATTTCATTTCAAGAAGGGCTTAATCCCCCTTTTATCTTCCCCTTTGTGGTGGTTTACAAAATGCTGGGAAAGAATGCTAAGAGCCAAAAATACTGCAAGGAAACCAGTCACCTCCAGACTAGTGCCTAACAGGCACCAAATGTACCCACTGAAGAGCTCTGCCTGGTATTTGGAAACATGCTTGTAGAGCCCTGTTTTCAGTTGGCTAAGACTTGCCCTTCTTTTGCACTCACTGAACTGAGTGTGGGAGTAGATCCTAAGCACTTACGCCTCTGCCTACCTGGTCTGGGCTGGCCAAATTACTGACTCAAGTTTTATGGGCATTATCTGGATCCATAAAATGAAGACAGCCCTTTGGGCACCTGGCACTTCCTTTTCTGGGAGCTAGTTTTTATTTCACTACAACCTGATGCAGTCTCTCCAGCCATTTTCTCTCCCCTATTTTAAAGATGACCCTTCCCAAAACAGCCACCTCTAACAACCCAGAATCCAAATGCAGACTTCACATCTCTGTGATGGACAGAAACAGAGCCCTGGGATGAAACCATCTCAGAGCTTTGGATCAGGAAGTTAACCGAGATCAGAACTTCCTGGCACTGGGCTATTCTTATGCATGGAGATAATACAGATTGGACTAAAACCTACATTTGTCCCCAGAGCCTGGTACAAATTGACCAGAACAACAGAGACTCTGGGCCACTCCATTTAAGGGCCAATTCCTGCTTTCACCTGTGGGTATGGTTACTCCCCACTGTAGGCCTGGCGAATATTCAAGGAAATAAGAATTCTATTTTGGTGCAAGGATTGCATTGTAAGACAGAAAGTGTCCAACACAAGGAAGAAAAGAAAAAGAAAACCCTTTCAAGGGACACATTTGAATGTGGAAAATGTTTATTTATTTGTTTGCTTTTAACTGAAGAAACCACAATTATTTGCTGTATAATCTCATGAGGACATGATACGACATGTTGCTTCCTGCTGGGACCTGGCTTGCTCTAAAATGATTTTGTGTGTTAATTATGTGGTTTAGATGATGAAGATTAGTTCTGAATAAGCTGGTTCAGATAAAAGGAGAAGAAATGGTGACAAAGCCTTGGCCCCAAACTCCAAGCCAAACATTTCTGAGCTTTGCAAAAAAAAAGTCGATTTAACTTTTCTTCATTGCTCCTTTGTTTTGCAGTTAAAATGTTATGTTGCGATGCATCGTTATTTTATTAGCTGGTTTGTGCAGGGATTTGAAGGAGCAAAGTGCTGTATAAAGGGTAACTGCTGTCGTTGTGCAAATAGAGGAATGCATGTATGTAGTTCACAAAGTTATATTTCTCCCTGATGTCCTGAGCTGTCTGCTGAGCTGGGTTTAAGGTTTTTTTAGATTCATTCCAGGATAAATAACAATAGCAGGGATCTCCTCCTTCAGCATGTTTCTACAGACTTTCACTTTCTAGATCTCTTGGCATTGAATGTTTAGTTATTGACTGACTTCCTGAGCTGGTAATCTGGCCAGTGTTTCTCAAAACATGAGTACATAAAATTAGGTTCCTGAAACTAAATGTAGATGCCTGCATGGTCAGATTTTTCCAAACCCAGCGAGAGCTGTTGGCTGCTCAGCTGTTAGAAAATCAAACTATATTCTCAGGGAGCTAAACATGAACTGTTTTATAAATGCCCATTTTGAACAGTTGCCTTAGTCTACTGCAGACCCTGGATTTCATTTTAAAAAATGTTTGGCATTCAGCAATCAAGAGAAATTATACATGCAGTTACAGTCACTATGCAGACTGGGCACTGCATGTGCAAGTGCTGTTTGGATGTATAATTAGCCATTTGCATGTGCATTTACTTGGTTTGTACATACTCACATAGTATGTACATAAGCCTGACTCTTCACTGTGAAGCACCCTCCTGTAGTCCTTTCCAATTATGCAAAGTGAGAGCAGAATGCTACCCGATTTGAAAGACAGTGCAATATATCCATTGGACTTATGAGACTTATGTATATATAAAACCCCTGGCAGACATTAAATTTAAGACACGATTAGTCTGTTAATCACATCTTAAATAGTAACGCAGCCACACATTCGTGGAATTAATGGTGCCCCTAAAAAGGGAAAACAGCGCTTGTGTAATATTTTTGTGGTTGGTTTCCATCTTGCCTTAAACTGAACGTGTGGCAGGGTTAGGGCTTCATCAAGGCCTCCAACTGGTCCTGGTGACATCCCCACTGGCCAACAAACAGCTGGTTTTTGGCTGGATCTGGCACTGTGCCAGGGCTCAAACCAGCTTGCGCCAGCTGCCGATCAGCTGATTGTCGGCCAGATCTGGGACTGTACCAGGCCTCAAACTGTCCCCAGGGCGCAGCAGGGCCCTGTTGGAACCCTGGTGCATCCTGGTTCAGTCAATTATCAGCTGATGATCAGCTGGCTGTGAGGGTGGGCTGGATCAAGCCCTGGTGCAGTCCCAATCCAGCCGACAACCAACTGAGTGAACCTGGGTTCCTGCTGCACTGGCAAGTAGGGCATGATTGGGATCTGATTCCTGATCCCAAAATCATGTGTCCTGCCATGTACGCATGGCATGGCAGGAGGCATGACTATTGGGCTTAGGGGTCGGATCCCATCAGCTTTTAAATGAACATCTGTCAGTGCCCTAAGACTACACACTGTGTAAGGCAGTATACAAAAACAGGCCTGAAGTGTCCAAATTAGGCATGTGGGTGATGATTTGGGGGTTCCCCTAATTTTGGATGGGGGAGAAGGAGACACAGCATTTTGTGCGAGGTGGTATGATGCAGAATTTCAAACCAGGTGGAATCAGAATCTATTAAAAATGCTGTGAGAGAGCCTGCTCCGGAGAAAGATTCTGTTACGGTTGAACCACAGAGGCTTGAATTAACATGTGAACTGTTGGGACAGTTTTATTTAACTGTTTTGTTAAATAATTGCAGAATCTTCTGAGAGCTTCTTCCATCAATAATTAAGACCCAGAACTATTTGTCTCTGTTTAGTGCATGTTCTTAGCAATTTTTACTTCAAAGAGATTTGAGTGGAAAATAGTCCTCTGCCCTGGGATGAATGGAGTAAATTAGACTTGGGCTAATGAACTAAATTCTTCCTCGGTAACTTGTTTTCCCTGTCCATATATAAAGGCTACCAACTAGTCAGTGCCAGCCCCCTTTGTAAGTTTATACAAGTAATCTGCTACAAAACTGCACTGGATGACTTATAAAATCTGAGTTTAAAATGCAAATTTTTTCATCTGTAATGGGCACAGCACAAACATTTTGGTATTTGTGCTTGTGCCTGAGAGCTGGAATCTAAAACTGCCTCTGAACAATAGTGAAACCAAGAAGGCTATTTTTATTCCCCTGTTCCTCCCCTTTCCTGAGTGAAAAAAATAGAAATATTATTAGGAAAGAAGAAAATGGGAAGGGATATAGCATTTATTTGTTTGTTTCAGCTATTTAATTACTAAGCTAATACACTTTGTTTTTGCTTTGTGAAGCAATTCAAATTTTGGACATTCTTATATAAAAGTATGTCAGGCTTATATTTAGTTATACAGATGCTGGTTTGAACTTTTCATTAGCTGTTATTCATAGCACATATCAGCACAAGGAAATGATTGTGTTTTCAGTTGGTATTTGTGCAGTAATGCTCAGATATCTCTCTGGCCTGTAGCCATCTGTATGTATGTATGCACATCCTCTGTACTTACATGCCAGAAACTACAGATCTGTCTCGTATCATCTGGGCAAGCAAGATGCTGTTCAAATAATGTACATGCCTTCAAAACAGTTCAGATCAAAGGTCTGCCTTCCGTTAAAATTAAAATGACAAACTTTTAAGGCAGTTTTACCAATAGGGCTTGCTGTATGCAAATAAGCTCCTCTCAGTCACTCTGTATGATGCCTGGCTAAATTAGTTATACATCTAATCTTATCTAGCCATCTGCCTGTCTGTCTGTTTTTCAGCATTTCAGTACCCATCACCGTATTATCTAGGCGCCACCACAAGATTAAGGAGCTCCCATGTCACATTCCCAGCACAGTCTGTTCAAAGGGCAGCAGGAGAGGATTTTATACTGGGGAGTGCGGAAGAGGGCTGCAGGAGAGAGAGGGAGAGGAAAAGAAGGGCATAAGTGGATAGAGAAGCAGTGATTCTGGTGGTCTCGAGCTACCTAGCTAGTATTAAAATATAAAAACCTCATGTCAGCCCTCGGGTTCTGATAAAACCAATTTGATTCGGATAAAAGGACTGTCAGATAGGAAGGTTCTTCTGTCCATGTCTCTTCAGAAGATTGCCTTTGCTTGGTCCTTGTTGGCTTGCTGCTGTTCCTCTTTCCTGATCCTGTTCATGTGTGTTGGTGTGCATGGTCCCAATAGGTGAGATGGCACAGCCTTGCAGTTCTCCCACATGCAGTTGGGAACCTCTGGCCCTAATTAACAGAGAGGCAGAGTGTATTTGAATTTTACCTTGTTGTGCACAGCCTCATAAATTACCACATTTGAAGAAATTTGGAGCACATATTTAGATATGTGCAGAACCACTGTCTCCAAAAGCTGGTTTGATGCTATGAAGGTGTAGACCTGTTCACCTGATTGCTGTTAACCCCCACTCACTGCAGTGGGAATAGGCTCCAGCTGATCTGTGTAATTTCCAAGATGACCCTGCAGTATCTACCGTTCTGCCATCATCAATGAGTTGTGTTACTGACCATTTAAGCACATGCTTGATAAAATAAACATTATCAGAAACACGTTCCTCCATCTGTGACAGGAGACAGTGGGTATTTCGTTGTCAAGCCTCATTACTAGTACTTCAGCGGCCTTTTGTCCCTCTTTTTATTTCACTGAAGTGTTATCCAAGCGGGAAAGAAAGGACCAGAGTTGGAAAGTCACCATTTTATGTAGGTGTAAGTGATTATTGAAAGCTTTATGAATATGGCCTCAAGAAAGTTTCCCTCCACTTAATTAAAGAAGCAGATAAGTATCTAGGTGGAGGGCACAGATTGGTTCCAAATGAATTATCAGCCAAGGCTGGTTCACTGCACCTATTGTTAAAGCCAACATAGACTATCAGATGAATGCATTATATTTGCCTATTATAACACTATGTCATTATATGATATGTTATAATTAAAGCCTGCGTTAGTAACAAAACTATTTGGCTGGGGTTATGTTGCCTTATGGCTTTTGTGGTTTTGGTTTCCACCTTTTTTTAACCCTTTACAGCCTGCATTATAGCTTTTGTCACTGTAGATATATGGTTTCTAATTTAGAATTTGATTTCTGTACCCATTCTGTACCCAATGTCAAGAGTCAGAATCTAGCCTATAATCTGCCTGAATCTGTGCATTTGCTTGCAATGGAAATGTACAGTGATCTTTAGGACCTGATGAAGAATGTCTTGCATTTGAAAGCTTGTCTAACTTTATCCCAACTAGATAGTTGGTCCGTTAAAAGATATCACCCTAAGAAATCCTTGCCTCGTGCAAAACTTCTGGACCATCATGGCTACAACATCACTGTTACATTACTTTAAGATTAAGGTAATACTGAAGATGGACATTAGACAAACTGAGATCATGTGTACATTGCCTCTTCAGTTCCTTTCATTTTAATTTTGCTGTTTACAACCTCAGGGCTCCTCTTTTTCCTCTTGTTTTTCTCTAGATCTTTTACATAGGGAAAAAAGTGACAGCTAGACAATATTCTGGACCTAATCCCAGACAGCTTGCATTCACAAATACCAATCGCTAAATTAAGCGTGTGATTGCATGTACGAGATTACTGTGGTTACAGTTTGGGTTGCTGCATGTGTAAATGTGTTGAACTGGTGATTTGTATATGCAAGTATTTTAAATTTCAGCCATTAGTTATTTACGCACGCATTTAGCTAATTTATTTGAAAATTAGATGCAGTGTAATAATCAGATGTCCATAACATTGCAGCCATGCCTCCCCTCCACTTCCCCCAAAACGCACAGAGCAAGTGTCATGGCAAGTCCACTAGCAGTGTTGTTGGAAGCATCCAAGCACTCTTTGTACTGGGAAGAGCCTGAGATACTTCAGGGCAACATGATACAACACTAGCTTTTCTGTTGTTGTTTAGCAACAACTTCTATTGATAAATATTTTGGAAGACGTAAGTCCCACTGGTGTCTGTCTTTATATTGATAACTGGACTGAGATTCTTTTTGGATTGGAGATGAGGCTAATAAAGGTTATTTATTAAGAGGTAGCTGCACATAGCAAGAAACACTATCCCACCAACCTGGTAGATCAGTCAGTGAGAGTGTCTCTGGCTCCTGTGATGTTTTTAACTTGATGCTCTGCTCTTTAATGACCTTTCTTCTAGAATCAGACAGAACTGGATTCAGCCCCTGTAGATTGCTCTTCCAGTTTCAGCTAAGTGGAATTAAACTCTTAAGGGTAATTTTACCATCATCACTATCACCTGGATCTTTTGACATGTGCTGTCTCATCATGGATAAGATTCTTCCAATGACTATAACAACAGCGTTGCATCAATCATATGTCCTTTGCTTCGTCGGTCTGGGATTTATTTGAAGTGTGAGTGATCTAGAGGATGGGGAAGTTATTGTCAGCTTCTCGTCAAACAAACTACACAGTTAAAGAAAAGTGAACATTTTTCTCTGGAAGCCTGATGCTTTGCATGGAAAATTTAATTTTGTCAAAACCCCAAGTTTTCTTTGGAAAAGAGCTTTGATAGAAAAGATTTCAGCCTTTCCTAATTAGTGGCATGCTGGTCTTGCCCTGGTCCTCTGCCTAGAAGAGGATTTTACCCCCTTACTCCTTTACTCTCATGAGCCAATCAGTGGGCTTGTTCCCTTTCATGTGACTCCTGCTTGCACTAAAGTCAGTGGCCTGCTCCTGCTCCCATGTAATTTGGTGGGATTGCTCCATGTGTGTACAGTAGAGGAGAGTGTGCTTCTTTCCACTACAATTCATTATCTACTCAGCAAAATTTTTAGCAATAAAAAACAGCTAATTTCTCTTCTCCCTAAACCGTCCCATCAATCTCTCAAAGCCACATTTACTGAACTCCACTGAGTGATTATTGCCCCATCTTTTTGGATGAGTCAGGCAGAATTACACAGATACTTTATCATGACACAGTCAGTGGACAGCATATTATTATGCACTTAATAAAAGTGTGACTGTTCTCACCAACATGGAATGATATGCAAGGGGAGTTTGAAGGGAAAATACAGAGGGGCCAGGGAAACCAACTTAACATAAAGTTCAACTCTGTAGGGAAAGAGGACTCAGATTTTTGCTGTAAGAGTCATTTCAGAGCACATTTTACAATTGGGTTTGTTACCATGTGGAATGTGCTGGCTAAGCCATTCTCAACAAAATACATATTTATTGCCAGTAAATCACTTGCAATGACTTTTACCCCAGTGCAGAGACACAGCACATGACCTTTGCCATTAAAACAAGGGGGAAGGAAGTGAAGCAGAGGCCCCTCTTTAGCCTGCTTCTCCCTCAGGCTGCAGCAGCCATTTTAAAGCTCATCACCTACATTTACAAAATCTTAGTTTCGTAGCTGGTAGGGTCGGAAGGGACCTGAGCAGATCATCAAGTCCGACCCCCCCCCCATCATCAAGTCCGACCCCCAAACATCTAATAATGTTTTAGTTTGCTTGCAAATGGATCCATAAATAGAACAATTAGTATTGTTGGCTTTGGCCCTCAAAAGGCTGGAGCTGTTTGGTAGCTGTTCTGCAGTGTATGAACACAAGGGAATCTCAGCTCTGTTTTAAAAATGTTTGTAGCCTTTCTCTATCACCTTCTGTCCAGCGAGCCCCTGACATTTTGCTAATATGAGTGAGTTAACCTCCTAGTCCTTGATCCTGGTGTCCCAGTCTCCATGAGCTATGTCAGCATTATTGCCATTTTTTTTTACAGATGAGGAAACAGAAGGCCTGAGCCATGAACTGACTTGACTAAGGTCACATACTGAGTTTATAGCAGTGTCAGGCATGGGACTCTACTTTCCTTGCTCCGCACCATTCTTCCTATGTAAGTAATAAGGGGCAGAGTCTTTGCAGTGGCACCCAGAAGGCAATAATATGAAGCCTGATAAGAGGGAGGCTCTTGACAAGGGGAGCTGTCCATTGGCAGCTGGTACCTGTGTCAGCCCCCACACCTCTGGCCTGGTACAGACAGGGTGCCTTGAGCATGCTGTGCTCCCACAGTCACCAGGCGAAACCTGGTTCTTGGAGCAGTTAGGGTCAGCATAGACAGGCTTTTTATACCACAGCTTTGAACCTGGGGCCTCAGCTTGACCAACATGGCCACTCATCCTGGCTTGCAATCCTATAGTTAATCACCCAGGCAGGTCAAGTCTGTCCTGAAGCCTCCAGCAGGGCCTAGCCATCCACTCACTTGTTGGCACTGGAGTGGCTGGCCAGTGTCCACTGGCTGGCTGGCCTCAACTTCCCCCATACAAACCCCTGACCCAGAAGCAGAAATGTCTGGAAAACAGGGCTCAACATGATCCCAGGCTACCTTTCTGGTCCCTTTAACCTGTGCTCTGACTTCATTCTCTGCTGTATCTCCTGACTCCTTGGCCCGCTTGCTCTCTAACTCCACTATTGGCTTGATTCCCCAGCTTTCAGACTTGGCTAGTTCCTAGACCCTGCTTTTCGATTGACCTCCCGGTTTCTTGACCCAGTTTGTCCCTGGAATCTGCTTGTTTCTTCCAACCCCCCTCAACACCATGATCCCTTAGTGACCCCAGACCTGGCTGCCCATGATATGGTGTTACACAGGCATTGAGAGCCAGGCTACTATCACAGGTACTCTGAAACCCTACTGGGGGAAAAAAGCCCAATAAGCAATATGTACATACCAAATTACTTGGATTCTTCCCATGCAGTTTCATGAAGGAGGAGGATTTGACCCGTCAGCACATAAACAATCATATATTCATTTCTTCCATCAAGGCTGTGTGGCTTTCAGCATGGGGGAGAATCTGGGCCAGGATTTCTAACAAAGTTGATGATAATAAGCTCTTGAGAATCCTAATCATATGCCCAGGAATGGTTCAGGCTAGGTAGTGCCTGGGGATTTGAATGGAATTGTGGGTTGTGCTTGCCTGCGCAGACAGTTTCTAGGAAAGGACAGACGCAAAAGGTAGGTCTCACTGCTGGTGGGATTTTAGACATTATGAAATGATTTTTTTCCATGGGAAGGTGATTCATTTGTTCCATTTGTCTATCTCTGCTTCCTTAAAGATGCTAGTCTGCCTCAAGTGTGCATGACAAATCCCTCTCACGGTAAATCCCACTTCAAGGGCAATTAGGGTTGTGAAGATCTGACACACCGATAGCTTGCTGAGAGCAGCAGGCTAAACAACAAAGGGTAAAGTCCTGCCCTGGCTGCTGTGCATGGATGATGGGAAGAGAGTTAGGGAGTGCAGAGAGATGATCCCCACCCTCATTCTTAATGACTACAACAGGGAAGAGTCTGCCTTGTGCTCTCTCAATCCAGGTTAGAGTTTCCCAAGGAGAAAGCACTTTTCATACAACCTTCAATTTTTCAAGGGGAAAAAAAATCTCCCTAAGCATGTAGAATGACCAGGACAACCTTCAGTACATGAGCTGGGCACAAACTGAGTCTGCACACAGCCCGAAAGAAGAGCTCTGAGAGGCGCTGGCTTCCCAGCTCATCTCAAGAACACGTTGGCTCTGAAACCTAACAAGGTGAATGTGCCTGTCAGCGTTATTAGTGATTTCACACTTTAATGGAAATGGAAGATTGGGTTGGTCACCCAGCACTGTGTGATGATAACCCAGGGAATGTGGCTAATGTATTCCTTGGTCCTTCATGGCCCCAAGCGTACTTGGTCTGTTGTCCTGGGATGACAAGACCCTTCAGCTCTTCTGCATGTCTGTTTGGAGGGCAGCTGGTGCTACAGGGGGACACCGGGTCCATCTGCATCAGCGTTATGGTGCATTGCCCCAGCTGTCTGTGTAGGATCAGGCTAGTGTCAGACTTCACCACTCCAGTGCTTTCTGCTCCTCCAGTCCTCTCAGAGGAGGATGGATTTTGCCCTCAAACTTTTTTTTAAACTTGAGCCCTCTCTACTTGTATTCACACCCATCAAAGCCTCAAGTGCCAGTAACATTTCCCTAATTGACAGGCTTGGAGTCTGAGCTTTTCAATTTATGCCCAGAACAGGTGGGGCAGCTATAGAAGCTTCCCCCATCCACCCCAGCTCCTCCCCACCAACAGGACTCAGCCCTGCCCTGGAGGGCCAGAGAAGGGAGTTTCCTCTCCCTGTGCAATGAAAGAGAGCTCAGCCCAGCTGGTCTCCCAGCTGCTCCAAAGCAGAGGAGCCCCTGACAATCAAGCTCTCGGGATTCTGGGCACCTACTATTGCAAAATCTGCACAGAGCTGCTGGCAGCCAACCCACTGGCGGACAATTGCTCTGGTTTTGCCTTTAAGGATTTGGCATAAAAGGCTGGAGCAGAAGCCCTGGATCACGTTAATGAGGTCAGGGGCTTGGCTGTCCTTTAAGGAAAATGCTGCTCAAGTTTGGCTTGCCTTGTCCTCCTTTGTTTCCCTTTGCCATGAACGACCTGAGGCATAGGCATTGAGTATGTTGGAGCCTGAAGGCCCTGTCCATCCCCATCCCTAACTGGCCAGGACAGTCCCAAAATGGGAACTTCAAGCAGGGATGAGTTAATGTACAGGCCTGTGGGGCCTAGGTCCAGGGACCTCTGCCAATCAGGTGCCACCTGGGGCACCGGGAACAGCACAGCTGAGGTGGGCATCCTGGCCATGGGCATCTAGAGTGGGCAGCAGGTGCCTCCTTCCCTCTGGCCAGGCCAGGGCCAGGAGTTAGGGCTGGTGTGGGGGCTCTCTGCAGGTGGTGGCAACTTCCTGGGGCCATCTGCTGCCAGGAGGCTCCATGGACTCCCCCTCTCCCTGACATATGCGGGGGGAGGGCAGATTGAGGCCCCCGTGGTGAGGGAGGGAGTGGGACAGGGGTGGGCCTGGAGCTGCCCAGGCAGGGCTGTGCATTGGGCCCAGGGTCAGGGAGGGGAGTGGGACAGAGCCACAGGTGGCTTGTTCAGGGGTCAGGGGCAGCTCCCTACCACTGTGTGCACTACTGGGGAGGGGGAAATGAGGAGGCATGTGCCCCCCATATTTGTGTGGGGGCAGATGCAGGCTCCCTACTGTGGCTGCGGGGCTCCCCACCCTGCTGACCTTCTCCCAGGAGCCCCATGCCAGCTGCGCTGCCATGGCGAGGCACTCCCTGCCCACTTGGCAGCAGCAGGGGCAGCAGCGTGGAGTTGCGCAGGCTTTGCTTGGCTCTGCTCCAGCCCTACCACTGGCAGGGAGGGAGGGGCATCATTTTAGGCCCCCCACCCCAGCAAAAATAGAAGTCAGCACTTATGACTCTAGGCCTCTTTTCCGGGCACTTCTTGGGCCTGGAACAGCTTCCTTAGCCCCGTGCGCCCTTTTGTCTCACTTCCCTCTTCTGAGGCCTCAGAGTTCAGTTCTTGTGGGAAGTTTCTTCTTAGCATTCACCCCACCCCTGACCTCTCTGTTCATTGCTTCAGACTGCATCGCGCCACTCTGGCCTGTGCTGAGGGCTGCCAAAAGGACAGATGATGGTAAAGGGCCAGCATATTGCCTCCCCTGGGGCCTTGGGTATGTCAGTCTATTTCTCCGTATCTGAGCTTTTCCATCTGTAAAGTGGGGATAATGAGACTTGCCTGTCCAAGGAAAGTGTTTTGAGATCTGTGGGTGCAAAACCCTATATAAGTGTTAACTAATTATGACCTTACCTTTAGAGTATAGAGTTGTAGAGCTGTCATTATTATTCTGCCAGGAATCACAAGTAGTGATCAAATTGGCCACAGCATGCCTCCAGCACCATCACTTTTCTCAGTACTTGCTTTTTCCATTGACTTCTGAATCACAGAAACCTATGGATCTTGGCACTAGCCCTAGGTGGTCCAACATGGATTATTGCTTAAGAAGCTTCTGACCACCAGCCAGGTGCTAACATCCTGTCAGAAATGTTAGCCTGCCCTGACCTAGCCAGCACACACACTGACAGGGCTCTCTCTACATCACTGACAGTAAATCAGGATTCCTTTTGGCCGTCGGAGTGCAAGCTGATTTACATCTCACTTACCATCTTTCTGGGCATTCAGCTTCTGCAGCACCCTTTCCTTCCAGCTGCCTGTGCATGTACCATAGCTACGTCATAGCCAAGAGGCCTGATGCCACAGATGAGGCTTTGAAAGTTCCCGTGACACCCGAGTATTTTAGCACACAGTGAACTTGAAGCCCATGTTTAAATCCACCTCCGTTCTGCAAAGCTCTTAAGCATGGGCTGAAGTTTTAATGGCTGCCTTGTTGAACAAGGCCCAACATAGCATCGGGAAGGTGTTTAGCATCTTATTTCCTCCTCACCTGTAAGATTCCTTCCTGCCTTGGGTAGTGTAAAATGTGGTGGGCCCCACTCCTTTTGCACAGGGGGAGCCAACCTACTGACCCTGTCCTCAGCTCCACAGGCTCATTCCCCTCAGCTCCCTCATTCAGTGTTCACATTTATTTCCTCATGTTATAGGACAGCCCCAAAAATACTATGAAGTGTACAGTGGGACAGAGCCAGTATTCCAAAGACTGCATCCTCTCTGGCCCCAATCCTGCCAAGAGCTATGCACGTACTTAACTTTCTTAACATGGATAGTCCAACAGATGACAATGAGGCTAGTGAGCTGTATATAATGAACTTGTGTGGACGTATTTGTCTGCAGCACTGAGTTCTCCTGGCAGTGTTATGTTGGCCAGGGTGTTAAAAGATCAAATACTCTTGCTGATGTGGCTCTGTTGGCAAAACCCTGGTGTCGACACACCTCTGGCAGAAATTTTCTCTCCTTTGGGGGAGCTGGACTAAGCCTGGTAGCAGAAAAACTCCTGCCAACAAGGCCTGGTCTATACCAGTGGGTCTAGCTGCTGTAGCATTACTGCCTGCACCAGCACCAGTCCCATAGCATCTTCAGCAATCCCTCACAGTTGAGGATGATTGTCTTCCATGATTGTCTTATCTGTGTGTCTGTAGATGGCTGATGATGAGGCCTATCCAGGACCGTCAAACTCTACTGCAGCTCAGACATGCGTTTCTGTGTGGAGTGGGTGGTGCTGAATTCTTAATTTGGTCTGCGACACGCTGTTTCTGCCACTCCCGCTTTTCCATTTCCTCTTGTTATCGTGAGGTTTCAAAGTAATGAGATCCTTGCAGCAGACTTCCTCCATCTGGGGTGGTCCTGGGTGATAGCCTCCCACAAATTGACATCAATGTTGCATTTTTTAAAATTTGCCTAGAGGACATCCCTGAAGCGCTTCCTCTGCCCTCCTTTTGAGTGTACACCTCAGCTGAGCTAGGAGAATAAAACTTGCTTCGGGAGTCTGGAGTTGGACATCCGGATGCCATGGCTGGCCCAGTGACATAGACGTTGTTTGCTTGCATCTGTCTTCCCACTGGATTTGGAGGATCTTCCACTGGCAGCACTGATGGTACCTCTCCAACAACTTTAGATGTCTCCTGTACGTTGTCCATGTCTCAACTCCATGCAGCAAGGTGGGGATCATGGCTGCTGGGTAAACCATGAACTTGGTGTTGGATCTGAAGTCATGATCTTTGAACACTCATTTCATCAGGCAGCCAAAGGCTGCACTTGCACATTTGAGGCTATGTTAGATTTCTTTCTCGATGTCAGCCGTCTGTGAGAGATGGCGTCTGAGGTACGGGAAATACTCAGCGTTCTCCAGAGTTTCACCATGGAGCTCGATTACCAGAGCTGGGTACTGTTCATTAGGAGCTTGTTGGTGGACCTTAATCATAGGCAATACACATGCCCCCCCCTAAAATTGGCCCTTGCCGGCCAGGGAGTGGGGAGCGCTGCTGGTGCTCCCCTAAGAAGTACTGTTGGCACTTCTGGTTTGCTGCCAGTGCTTCTGCAGTTGGCGATCGGCTGCTGAAGAACCGCTCCCCCCCAGTTGATGATTCGGGAGGCCCACCCATGACCTTAGTCTTCTGCATGTTAAGCATCAGTCCTGTTTTCTTGTATGCCTTGGTAAAGACATTGATGATTGCCTGAAGATGTGCTTCTGAATGAGCACACGCTAAGCATCATCAGCATACTGAAGCTCAATGATTGGGGTAGGGGTGATCTTGGTTTTGG
>NW_017729009.1:24529725-24536372 GCF_001723915.1 Gavialis gangeticus
ATGTGCTTCTGAATGAGCACACGCTAAGCATCATCAGCATACTGAAGCTCAATGATTGGGGTAGGGGTGATCTTGGTTTTGGCTTGGAGTTGGCTGAGGTTAAACAGCTTACTATATATTCAGTAGTTGAGCTCCACTCCATCTGGAAGCTTGTTGGTGGTCAGATGTAGCATCGTGGCAAGGAATATTATGAAGAGTGTTGGAATGATGATGCAGCCTCGCTTAACTCCCATTTTAACCTCAAAGGGATCTGTGATAGATCCATTACTGAGAACCACCACTCACAAACCATCAGGGAACAGGCAGGAATGTTGACAAATTTCACCATTCTTCAGAAGGATCCTCCACAACACTTCTCAGCTGACAGAATCAAAAGCTTTCATGAGGTCAGAGAAAGCCATGTAGAAAGGCTCATGTTGTAGAAGGCCATGTAGAAAGGCATTTCTTCTGCAGCTGGCAAGCTGTGAAGGTAATGTCAGTTGTGTCTCTTAATGCCCTAAACCCACACCAAGATTCTGGGGGAAGCTCTTCAGCAAGTAGAAGAAGATGGTTCAGGAGGGTTCTCACAATGATCTTTCCTGTGGTGGACAGCAAGACAATCCCTCTGTAGTTTCCACCACATGCAGCATGCCTCCAGGGCTGGTCCAATGCACACCCTGTGTGGAGCATGGATCAACTTCAGATCCAGGAGGCAGCAGCAGGGGCTGGATAGCGGGTCTCTACGGGCTGAACCTGGCCCATGGGTCGGATCTTTGACACCCCGGTGTAGACTACACCAGAGTCTTTGCAGAACTGAGTTTAAATGGATGGTAGATGCAGAATCCTGAAATACCTGCAGTTGCATTCACAGTTGTTATACCAAAGCCTAACCGACTCCCTGAAGTCACCCATGGACCTGCCAGCAGAGCCGGGACTAGAACTCAGCTGTTCCTCAGACTCTGTCACTCCTCCCCCAGGGTTCTTCATTTCTGTCTGTCATATATTGCTTAAAGCTACAACTAGGTTACTTGCCTGTACAGTGTTTGGGGGCACAGAGGACAAGTCCCTCCTGCCTTCAGTGCACTTCAGTGAAAATGCACCTTGCCCATTCACTCCTGCCTCCTGCAGGCCAGATGGCAAAAACAAGGGATGGAGCTACAGTTTGATATGCACCCAGGTGTGCCCTACACCACTCTTAGGCTCAGGGGTGCTTTGTTTGGCATGCGTAGAGCAAATGGGTAATGCACCCTCATGCCATAGGAACCAGCATGGATGTGCCTGGTATGTCGGATGGATATGTGCAGTGAAAGCTGTAGTTTAGTCTTTTGCCTTCTGCTTTGCTCCCTCAGAATCAGGGTCCCAATTCAGCAGTGTGCTAAATACATACTTAAACACCCCAGTCCTCACTTCCACAGTGTTTCCTTAGCAATAAGTGGGGAAAAATACCTTTCTGGAGCCTGCATAGATGCTGTGTGTTGAGACTGAAGTTTTAGGTGTCAGTAGCCAGGGCCCAGCTAGTCACAGTCAACCAAAGTCCCCCCTGAAACGCAATCTTCTTCTCATTCCATTCATTATGCTGGAGTGAACTGTTTCATTGGCTTCATCATGATGACTCTAGTGCTTGAAGAGTTAAAGGCATATTGAAGTTCTAGGTTCGCTTTCTGGCTTTTTGTTTTCTCAGAAGCCTGTAAGAGTAGGCAGGGCCAATATTTCACTACCTTCCTTAAGACACCAAGACAAGTATTGTCTATGGCCGGCGTCCGGGGAAATTAGCAAAACAGTGTTTGTGTTAGCTGGCTAGCAGGGCTGTTTCCTTCTGCCTCTCAAATGGGCTCTGGTCACTTTCTCTTATTCCTGTGATTCCCTTCCTGAATTACTTCAGCCAAGTAACTGTTTCATCATGTTGCACAGAAATATTTCCCATCATGTCACTGTGACATTACTGCCTGAAATCAAAACTCCTCAGCTCACCTAATACATAAAATAAGGCAAGCTCATAAGCTTCATGTAGTCCAGATCCCAGACAGCCCAGAACTGGAGGGGAACACAGTCAAAACATTACAAATTAAAGGGATTTTTAGAGTTTTGTAGAGACTTCTGATTACTACTGTACTGCTGTAGACTACATTGATGAAATACATACCAGTGGCTTAATGAAATGCTGTTGCAATAAACTAGGAAACCCAGGGTATTTATAGAACTCAAACAAGCCATAGTGCTCACTTCAAACGGGGACAGAGACCACTAGACTCTGTAAACCCTATCAAAGGCATGTTGCCCTCATTTCTTTCTGACTGGCTCTGTGTACTGACTTCTGCTGTGGGGAGCCCAAAATACAAACCCCAAATGGGTCTATTCACAGAAAAGCCCATATTACTGTATTGCACTGTATTTTGGAAATATGTGGATTTTAGATACTATTTTTCCATCATATTAATTGCATAAAAAGACAGCATGGGACCTAGCTAAAAACTCCGAATTCAAATACTCATGAACTTTGCGCAAGGGTGTTTTATAACAGTTGGGAAGGAGCCTTCAGAATCTAACAAGCTAGAGAATAGGGGCAAAATCAAGACTAACTCCCCCCCCCGCCCGCCCCAACATTGTGCATGGATGTGTATGTCAAGACACCTTTTAGTGGGCTGAACATGAAAAGACTTGGATCTCAACACCCTAAAATGTGGGGAAACTGAAAGCAGATGAGAATCAGACTGTTGTGGTCCTGCCTGAAATGGATAGCAGACAGCTGAAGCTTTGGACCAAATTCAGCCCTAGTGTAAATGGCTGCAACTTTGATACTTTCCATGAAAATATATCCATTTACGCTTCATCTGAATTTTACTCCTGTTACTGTGTGCAGAACATTGCATTTCAAATTGTTTAGCAGTTTGACTGCCGGTTTTCCAGGGAGGGGGAAACAAAGCCTTGATTAACAAGAATAGGAAACAATCTAGCAGGCAGGCAGGAATAGTCTCCAAATGGCATTTTAATTGTGAATGAATCACACTGACAAAAACTCAGAGTTAGGGCTGTGATGAACTTAGCAGCTTCACTTCACAGGTACTTGTACATACAGTCCTTTGGCTTTGGTTCACATTTGGGTGATATACCCCCTTGGATTGTCTTCTGGGCTTCAAGTTCAGCACATCCAGAAATTCAGAGAGAAGCTCATTTGGAGTTTTGTACAGTCTTACATCAGAATCACGTGGAATTATACATGTTGGGCGATTTCAGTGTCAGTCCAAGAATACATTAGATCTGTTTGGATTAGCAGTCACCTTTGCATTCTGGTGCTCATCTATGCCAGCGCGGATTGAAATAGGTCCCAGTTTTACCTGAAAGCTTCTGGAAACTTAGGAAACTTTTGGTGGATGTGATATCAGTCTATACCATTATTTTGCATTCTGTTGCAAATGCTTCCCATGGCTTTAGGTAGATGTGTCTTGGAACACAGCAAATAATTTGCAAAATAAAATGTATTAGAGAAATACACCCCTCCTTTCCTCTTCAAGGATCATTGCCAGAAGAAAGAGAATTTTCTCAAATGTATTCACTGCTTAATGTTAGCTACATATTTATTATTTATTTTACTTTATAGAGAAGTGAGTAATAAATATTCAACATTGAGTTAAATGGTTTAAATGCGATTAGTCAAGTAAATTATTGATGTTGCTTTTGTTTCCTGGTTGGACCAGAAGCTCTTTTAGCCCAAATCTGTGTGTAGGGTGTGGGGGAATTTAAAAGATACTTTCCACTAACACTGCTGTGTGCTGCTTTGAAGCTCATCTGTTTTTGTTACTAAAAACCTGTCAATATTTGGAGATCTTAAAGGGTGCAAACGAAGTTATCTTTGTTACAAAAAGTAGGGGGAATAACCATAGGGTTTTGTTTGTATTATTTCTGCTGCTTCTAACCTGTATTGGGATTTATCTGTAGCAAACGTTTTAAGGGCCCTATTTATCAGTACCACATGTAGTCATTTTCACCAAAGGGAATACCAGCCCTTGCCATTCTGATTTGGTACAGCCCCATTGTAAGTGACTGAATAAGGTGCAAGAGAATATTGAAGTGGTAATTAAAGAATGAAATATAATCTCACATCCAAATACTGTTTTTATTTTGTTTAAGCAGACATTTTGAGCTGTAGTATTCTGATTTATGGCTATTATGGCTAATATAACATTGCTTGAAAACCAGGAGGATTAAACTAACTCCATTACATATTGTTCTGTGTGTGCGCATGCATTTGTCCTAACAAAATTCAATCATCAGAACTCTTGGATACAAATATTGCCTTATTCACAGTTTTCCCCCAGTGTTTTAGATAGTTGATGGCTATCACACAATTTCAACAAGAAAAGTGTGATATGATCACAATCATATCTGACTGAGCCCTGCAATACTCCTTTTGTGCTAATTTACAGTGTGCAAGAGTTTGGTTTTGAGTGCTGTAGGACAACACTCCACAGCTACTATAATTTCAATCAACAGCTCCTCCTCCTGCTAGTTCAGGTATAACAGGGTGGCCATTTGGTTCTGAAGCACATTTAGGATGCAAAGCAATAACATACAGTAGTAGCAGTGCAAGGGGCTACTGCTGTTGTATCTTGGGTGCTGAGATACCATAAAGATAAGTGTCATATAAAATAGACAGCCCAATAGAAAGCCAGTTGGCAAATAAATAAAATGACTATGCTTTAAAATGGTAGTGTAAGAGTGATGTTGTAGCCATGATGGTCCAGAAATTATGAGAGAGGCCAGGATTTCTTAAACTGATACAAGGTATCAGACTAACTGTATAGTTGGATTAGTGCCAGACCTGAAAAAGAATCTTACTTTTGAAAGCTTGTCTAACTCTGTCCTGACTATACAGTTGGTCCAAGAAAAGATATCACCCTGAGAAATCCTTGCCTCTTGTACGGTTTAAAACACCTTTTTGAGAATGAGCCTTTCTATTTGGGATTAAACAGCATCAAGTACAAATGGTCCAGCAGATGTTGAAGTGGATCTGGAGGCCTTTAGAATAACGTAAAAATGATTTTGCTTCTACAGGAGTCTGTTCCCCCACACAACTGCAGTAGCCAGTGAGAATGACCCAGTAGGAATTGTCAGTCTGTACCAATATGAAAGAGATATTTGTGCAAACTGAATGATGGTGTATATTTCAAATGAGAAGACTGCGTACAAATTTGATCCTGATCCCTTAACTCAATGGAAGCTGTGCTTGCATAGGGAATACAGGGTCACAACTAAGCTATAAAATAAGCCTCTTCAGCACAGAGAAGCAGGAGAGACAAGGGATAGCTACTGAAGTGCACAAGGATTTCCCAAGGTGCAGGAACCTATTGTTAGCAGGAACCTGCATCAGTGTTTGGGAATGAGTAAAGTTCGGGTAGGGAGATATTTCTGTCTCCCTGCTGTGATTATAGTTGGAAAAAACACAGATTGTTTTGTTTGGTAGTTATTGTTCCCTTCCTCCCTATGACAGTTCCTTAAATTTTCTATGAGGTTTCTTCTGAAATAAAATATCCCACGACCCATACACATGTAAGAGCAGCGCAGGGCTGCTGAACTGTACAGAAGGTGGTTAAATATAAATCAGAGAACCTGAGACTCAGGAGTTCCTGTCTTACTAGCTTTCACACAGACACCCTTGGGACCTTTGGCAAATTGCTGCCTTTTGCCTTCGGTTTTGGCATCTGGAATAAGTCCTGCCTCAAAAAAACCCAGGCTGGGTGTTACACTGACACCTAAATGGGCAAAATGTGGCCCAAGTCAGGAGGTGCATTGAATTCTGCAGCCATAATCCAGACATCAGTCCATGGAAAAGTGGATACTTTTTAAATTACAGCCGGTTAAGGCCAAGGGGCTTGGCTCATGTGCCTCTATTGGAACTCCATGGCTGGAACGCTTAAGTTGGGCCAGCAATTTAAGTATTAAAATCTTTAGTCCCCCCCTCTTTCAGTCCCAACCCATCCCTGAGTTTTGGAGGGACATTTTGTCCAAGAGAAATCCTTAGGGGTCATTCAAGCTTCCAGCATTTCTAAAACCAGCCACCCTCCCACATAACTTGGAAGCAGTACTCACAAGTTTGATTAATAATACATGGGCCTGTGCTCCAGAGAGTGTCTTATCCCCATACGGTCTGTCAGTAGTAGGAGGGGAATGGTAAAAACAGCCTCCCCACATTGTGAAAACCATCCTCACTAGAGAGATTCAAAGCAGGCTCTAGCATCCACCTACCACAATGCAGAAGCTGACTTTGTGACCCAAGAAAGTCCAATTCTAGGGGCTCAGAAAATCCCCTGAACTTCTTTCCACAGATTGCAAAGCAGAAGGGAGCTACATCTAACTAGGACTCAAACCCACCCTCCCTGCTCTTGTACAGGCCCTGGTGAAAGCTACAGCTGTGCCTGAGCACTGAGCACATGGCTGTAATGAAGACTCCAGCAGGAGTTTCACTTGCCTGAGGAAGACGTGCTCAGGCCCCATGACTGAAAATTAAACTCAACATCTTCATTAAACCGCCTATTCCACTTGCAAAAGTACTGATCAGCCAGCTATTCGCTCCCTACCCCAATCACTGCCTTTTACAGCTTGACATATAACAGCAAGTTCAAGTCCACTATGCTTTAACCAAAAAAAAAAAAAAAAAAAAAAAAATTTTT
>NW_017729009.1:24536515-24538097 GCF_001723915.1 Gavialis gangeticus
AAAAAAAAAAAAAAAAAAAAAAGAATATTTGCATTCAACTGTCAAGCACAGCACAGAGCAGGGAGGGAAGTTCCCCCTCTCTCCCACCCCAGGGACTTTGGGCATCTGGATTTAGGAGCTGGAAGTGCCTAAAGCAGGTCTAGCATGGTGGAAAATGCTGAGTAAGACCCAGTTTTTTACCCAAGCCTTTCGTGTAATCAGCTTCAGACTGTTAACACTGTTATAGGCACATACATATACTGGGGCCTATGAGAGAGAGCCAGGAAATGTGCAGTTCAGAGGTCTTGACAAGCCTCACATGATACATCTGTAAGCAAAGCCTCCTCCTTCCTTGGTCACAAAGTTCTGCCTCCATCCATGCCTCCTTTCTCCTTTACCTCGGTACCCCACAGACACATTCCTGACCCATTCTTCCCTCCAGCAAACACGCACATGCACTTTCCAGAGAAGCAGCACTATCAGCACTTTGTTAGAAAGATGTGGCAGAATAACAGCCCAGAAGAAGACTGTAGGGAGAGCTGTTCACATGCGTCTCACCTCAGCTGGGTTTTGTGGTAGGTGTCTCAGTGCCGACCCAAAGTTCCCGACATTCAACACAAAAATTCTGTCATCTTCTGGTTTATCCCTGTAAACTACAGGCAGCAGAAATGCTGAGTCACATAACCAAGAAGCAAGAAACCTGCTTTAAAAAAAAAAAGAAAAAAAAAAAAAGAATCCCCAGAAAACCCCAGGCAGCAGCAAAATCAAGGTATTAGAGGAAATTCAAGGAGGCAGCAAGGGGGAACTGGCTCAAACTCCCAGGCTCGGCTCTTCACCGGTTCTCTCTTAGTCTTCTGCTGAGTCACGGAGTGAAAAAGAAAAAGTTCTGCTCCCTGCTCTCACCGAGGCAGGCCAGAGCGCGCCAATTCGGTCTGCCTTGACAGTGCCTTGAAAATAAAACAAGCACCTCTCGTTCCTAGCCAGAAAATTTATTAAAATTGTTCATTAATGCTTCGACCGCAGCAAGAAGGCACAGATCCCAAAATATACACACGCTTTCTTATAGAAATAGATTACTCTTTATAATAAAAAAACAAAAAAAAAGTAGAAACATCTTTAAACAGATTACTCAATTCATGACTGACAGTTACATGAGATTGCATCATGTCCACAGCATTCCCAGCCATGTTTCAAGGATTGCATCACTCTCTGCTCTCTTTCTCTCCCTCTCGCTCTGTTTTAAATAACTCTAGCATTCACCAGCCTGCAGAGATGGTGCATCGGGAAGGGGGGAAAAGGCGAGGGGGGGGGGGCAGGAAGGGGGACTTTGGCTGCTGTTGAAACAAAGCAATGGCCCCCAGGAAACACGGTTCCTCCAGCAGGGATGGAGGAGCCCGGGAGCTCCCCCTTTCCCACGGAAGACGGAGGCTGGGGTGGGGGTTCTCCCGCCAGCAGGTACATACAGACACCAGCAAAGACAGCTCGAGGCTCTCCCCGGGTCTCCTCTGGCCCCAGTCCAGGCTTGTCTGCGGGGGGCAGGGAACAAGCAGCCACCACACCACCCATACACACACATCCCATACAGACACACGCACTCCACACA
>NW_017729009.1:24543097-24543347 GCF_001723915.1 Gavialis gangeticus
TCCCTCCCATACACACACATCCCATACAGACACACGCACTCCACACACGCATCCCTCATACAGACATCCCCCATATATACATACACCCCCATACCTACACATACACGCACTCCACGCCCCTGTACAGTATACACATGCCCCATACACCTCTGTAGATACACACTCCATACACCCCTCTCACACACACAAATAGATACATGACATCCCCATGCACACACACCCACAACACCCCTCACGCACACACACCCAG
>NW_017729009.1:24543358-24543614 GCF_001723915.1 Gavialis gangeticus
ACACACATACACGTGTGCCCGCACACATATACAGACACCCCTACACAAACACACACACGTATGCACACATACACATGTGCATGCGCACACATACATGCACCCATACACACACATACAGACACCTTTACACACACATATGTACACCCATACACACAGGCATGTACACCCCACCCTTACACACACACACACGCATGCACACACACATGTACACACACACACGTACGCACATGTACACACACACGTACCCATACACAGT
>NW_017729009.1:24548614-24558792 GCF_001723915.1 Gavialis gangeticus
CACACACACACGCATGCACACACACATGTACACACACACACGTACGCACATGTACACACACACGTACCCATACACAGTTTCGTAGTTGTTAGGGGCTGGAAGGGACCTTACAGATCATCAGGTCCAGCCGCCCTGTGCTTGGGCAGGAAATACTGCTGGGGTCAGCTGCATTACTACAAAGGAGAAAACCCACCAGACACACACCTGTGCACACGTACATGCACAGACACACATTGACACATGTACGCATGCACACGCAGACATATTCACCCATACACACATGCATGCACACACACACAGGCACATACATGCATGCACACACACACACACACACACACACCCATGGCCCATGAGATGCAGACGCTGCCCTTGTGCCAGGAGAAGCTGGATCCTTTGAATGTGACAGTGTTTGAAAGCAGCACTCAGGTAGCACCACTTATGTGTACCCTCCAAGTACTGCCCAACGTCGGGTGAGTATCCTTCTCCCCATTTTAGGCAGGGGGAAACTGAGGCAGGGCCTGGGGAAATCGGGACACAGAGCAAGCGATTGATCCAGGGTCACTCATCAAGTCTGGGGCAGAGCCACACACGGAAACTAGACCTTCTTATTCCCGGACCAGCTCCCAGCTCAGTCCGTCACCCTGGCAGGCAAAGCTGCTCCGTGCAGATGTGCTCGTGACTGGTTATGACAGCGAGCAAAAAGATTATTGCTGTGGAGTCAGAGCAGGGAAGGTCCCGCCACAAAAGCCACCTCTGAACTGGAGGCATCTAGAGTGTCAGGCAAATCCCAAACTGCCCTCCCCACCTCTGTGCGGGAACTGTGGCCTCAGAGTTTGGCCTGGCGTGTTTACCTTGAAGGGTATGTTGCAACTGTCAGGGTACACAGGAGATACAGGGCTGGGCTTTGGAACAGCAATCTGCAACCAGAATGACTGGGGAAAAGGCAACGTACATGCACAAAGCCATGGGATACGCTCTTTCGTTCAACTGGATCGACCCAGAGGAGCCATAGGGAGTTGGAGAAGTGAGAATGAAACTCGATTGCCATTTTAATTAAAGACACCCTTCTTGGGAATCCAACTTACATTTTCCTTCTTTTACTCCCACATTTACCTGTTTACAAGCTGGTGATTCATGCCCAAAATAAAAGACATCAATTTAAAACAAAACATATAATTAAAGGAAGTAGGAGTGTCCTTCGCCTCAGCAAAGAAGACCCAGCACTGCAGGGAAAATGACACTGCCTCTTAGTCTACTGTGAAGCAATCCTGCGGTGTGGGAAATATTGTAACGTTAAGCCAGAGGAACAGGTATTGCATTATACGATTCAAACAGTCAACTGTTCACGAATGTTCCAACCTCCGGAGTTCAAAAAGAGGAAGGATTCGAGAATCGGACTTTCTTTTTTTCCTTTCGTTCTTTTGCTCGTTCTTTCGTTCTGTTTCATCCGGTCTTGTAAACTGATTTTCTTCCAGAGGAAAGTACACAGACAGGTTCAGAGACTTCACATATTTCCTACTGCACATCTCTCTCATTCAGCTAATGTTTGGGGACTACTCATTTCGTAATAAGGGCATTGAGTTGTGTGGCTGGGTCTGGGTGTTGTAGCGTGTGGACATCCCTCTACAAATACAAGCTCTCCCCAGGATGCAGATTCTGGCAAGTTGTGGTGAGCTGTTCACATTCATCTTCCTGATTTCTGACCTGACAGTTATAGCCAATTGCTGCCGTACATGGTACAGTAGCTGAACACATCACAATCTACTTAGTGCATTATCCATTTCCAAAATGTCCCCCTTGGAGCACTTCTGGTCTATCTTGGTATTACATTTGCTAGGTCTCTGATTTACCATAACCATCTGATAAAACTAGTTGCCAGTAACAATCAGCTTGGCGAGCCTGTTTGGAAATACCTGGGAAGTCTAACACTCCCCCGCTTGGACACTGCCTCCCTCTCTGCTTGGCAGCAGCGTGCTGTGTTCCAGTCTGGGCCTGCTTGTCCGTCACGAGGTTGATCCATGTGTAGCTCTGTGAGACCTCCATATCAAGCTGTCTGCAGGCCATGCCTTCTCCCTGGCTACTAGTGCTAAGTGGTATTGTTTGCACTAGAAACATTTTAACCACAATGGTGACGAAGGTCAGAAGCTCACCTGACACCCTGCTGCATCTTTTCCATCCCCTACACCAAGCTTCGGCACACTGATTTTTCAGTAGCATGGCAGAGACTCTCTCTTGCTGGCAGAGACTAAACACTTGCTTGTCAAAAGCCTTACTGTTCAGTGGCCCAGGTTTTGACCTGTGTTCTCTGCACTGGTCATTGCCAATATGGTGACATCAAGTGAGGTGGGGGATGATCTAAACTACAGATATGGCCAAATGGAGGCTTTGATTCATGCTATAGTCCCAGCCTGCTAAGTTTTGTCTGGAGAATGTCACGTCTTGGCTTGGCTAGATGTGCATAATAAGTCTCCTAAAGAGCCTTTGCTCTGGAAACCTGCTCTTTGCACATGTTGAGACACAGACGTTCCTCCTACTGAAAAGCTGGGCACTAGCCCTTGCTCCGAGAAGAAGTGAAGAGAAACAGCACTTCTTACCAGGGCTGCACGGAAGTTTTCTGTCCAAACATTTTCTGCAAGCAATCAGGTTTCTCACTCCATGGTTTTGGTGGGAGAGGCCTGCTTTCCTGGAAAATGTTTCTGATTTTTCATTGGGAGATCAAGAGCATTCAGTTTGGCGGCCAAAATTATTTCTTTTTATTCAAAAAAGAAATTAGTTTCTCAGTAAGAAGACAGAAATTCCCTGGAGAGAAACCCAGTTTTCTGGCCAGCTCTTGCTTCTGACTCAATAAAGTACAAATGTTTATGGCTTCACTTGACTATAGATGCAGACGCTGGAGGGTAAAACAAGGACAATCTAAAAGGGAAAAGGTGAAGAGAACAGTGTGTCCTGATCTGCTGAACAGAGCTCTCTTCTACTTTCCCACCAGGCCTTGGATCCTGCTCCCTAAGCTGCTGCAGGACAGGAACACCCGGACTCCCAGTGCATTCTCTTCCCCGGATCAGACCTCTGCCAAAACCTTGCTGAAGTTCCTCTCCTCAGAGGCTCGCTCTGTCCCTTTTTGAGTGGTTCAGGATCTCTAGTTCTGCATCTCTAGTTCTCCCAGTCTGACCCATGAGTTCATGTCAGCTTTGGGCAGAGGATGTTTGTATGATGCCAACAGATCAAAGAGCAGAATATTTGCCAGCTGGGATTAAACTAACTATTCTCTTGAGAGGTAAGATGGAGTCTGGCTCAGTATCACAAACACTTCTCATTGCAAGCTGTCAATGTTTATTATTTATCCTTTGAATTGCAGTAGTGCTTGGAGGTCTCAGCTAGACCAGGGTCCCATTGCATTAGGCAGTGTTCAAACTGATAGAAACAATCTGTCCCAAAAAGCTGCAGACTAAAAAACCAAACATAACTGAATGAACCGAGGAGGGGGGGGATGGAAGAGGAAGGGCGAGGCATACAAATTCATAGATGTCATAGACATTAGTGGCTGGAAGGGACCTCGTGAAATCATCAAGTCCAGCCCCTTGCCATAGGCAGGAAGTCTGCTGGGGTTAAATGATCCCAGCAAGATAAACATCCAAATGCCTTTTGAATGAGTCCAGAGTAGGTGCTTGCATCACCTCTGGGGGCAGTCTGTTCCAGACCTTGGACACTGGGACTGTAAAGACATTTTTCCTTATGTCCAGTCTAAGTCGGCCTTCCAGGAGTTTGTGGCCATTAGATCTTGTTATCCCTTGGGGAGCCCTGGTGAACAACTGTTCTCCCAGATCCTGATGGACACTCCTTATATACTTATTCATTCCACCTGCAATAAGTTGCCACCTGCCTGGGCAATTCCAGCAGGCTGTTTTGCAGACAGCATGCCAGAGGAGAGTTAAGGAGCGATTGGAAGCAGGATAAAGGTCCTGGCTTGTGGGGCATGTTTGCCAGGCACTATGGATGGTCTTGGAGACAAAACAGAGGTGTCTGGTGAAACAGCTGCCTGTAGGAAGCTTTTCTGGAAAAGTGAAATGTTGGCTCATTGCAACAAAGGCAGCAACTTACACAGACAAATGTTCAGCATATTTTTGTTGCATTTGGACACTGCTCCATTTCATGCTGCCAAGATCCCTTCTGTAACCTTGGCTCTCTCTGTACCCTCTCTCATATACATGCACCCACCCGACTACTAGTAGCTCTTAACTTAGACACCCACTGTGCTTCTAATCTATCTCTGCACTCAGTAACACTCTGTCCTACAGACACAGCATGTGTGAAACTTTGGACAGTGGTTAATACCTGAAGTTGGATCCCATTCAGGCTCTGTCCACCTTAACCTCTGCTTATCACTTAACCTTACCAGGGCACACAAAGCCATATATCCTGTAGTAGCATAAGATTATCCTTCCCCTCTTAAACTCCAGGCCCAGTGTTGACCTTTGTGCTCTCCAGCAGCAGTGAGTTCCCCAGGCCAATGGTGCACTGACAAGGCAAGGCTCCATCAGTTCTCCCAGGTGACCTGGTGATGCTCAAGTATCCTTTACCCTCACTCCCTCGTATGTTCTGCTAACTTCTGACCGAGCCCTCCCAGTCTTTGCAGTATGTCAGGTTGCTCAATCACTGCGTTATCTATCTGCATGTTGCTCTTTGCCCTGCAGAGTGCTCAGAAATGTCACCTGGAGACCAGCCCTGTAGTCTGTGAAGCAACCTGGACAAATTACCTTCATTTGCCAGATTGGGCTGAAAATTTTCCAGTGAACCTCAGGGGTCAAGGCACCTGCTTGCCAGCCTCCACAAAAGAAAAAGAGAGCATAAGTGACGGAGCTGGAAAGCACAATTAATAATACCAAGTCAGAGCTTTCGGTCTTTTCTCCTCTGTCACAGGCAAAGCCCCTGTTGAAGTCCATGCTCAGCACCTCTTGGGAAGTAGCCCAAAGCAGTTTTATCTGAATAGGCAGTAAGGTCTGACCTGATGTTCTGCTGCTGTCTACCTGACTGATATTTAACTACCTGGGCAAACAAGTCCCAGAACAGCTGCAGCTTGATTGGGTCCTAGGGTCCTTGTCTAGGAAAACTGCCCCTGCAATTCTCATCTTGGATCTCCTCAACCCATGTGCTGCAAATGGTAACTGCAGCCATGGGAAACTGTGTAAGGATGGTGGGAAGGGAAGGTATTCCTGGGCTGGAAAGTCACTGACCAGTGAGTGGAAGATTCTCCCCGGTACAGGTGAATTGCTGGGCTGTGGGAAAAGTTTGCATGTTATTCCTTTGGCTTTTTCCTCATGTTCTGTGAAGTACAGCAGAGAGGATCAGCTGCCAAAGAGTCATTGAGTTGTTGAGTCTGAGCTCCAGTAGATTAGACCAGCCTCTGGATTGCCCAAATTTGTGTCAGCTGGCTGCTGGCCTTTATGGGACTAGCTGGACTACTATATATATTGTGCCCCAGACAATCCCCTCTGACTGCAACCCTCTCCACCCCAGTACAGCTCCTGCATTAAGAACTGTATTAATGGAGGTGTAGGAGCAGCCTAGTCTGGCTCTATCTTCTCTGGAGACTCCTCCCTGTTGGGGGTATCCTCAGGCAGCAAGTGACAGGAGTGACTGGGCTCTCTTTGTGCCATGTGGATTAAAGAGTGGATGGGATGGAGACACTGGCCTGCAGTCTCCAGTCCTGCATTGCCACCAAGTTCACCTTTATGTCATAATGCTTCATTCCTTCACCTGAGGCACTGCAACTTCTGCTAAAGCAAGCAAGGGGGGTTGCAAGTCAGGGGCTTCTACACTGCAGTCTGTGGTGTGACTGAAGCAGGGGTAGAATGGGCTTCCAGCATAAGCTGTACCAACCTGCCAGAGTCCCGGATATGTATGTAGGTTGCTGGTTGACACTGAAGCCCATGTTACTGCATCTTCACTGCTGCTGTCACCTGTACTAGTTATAGAAAATCTAATGCAGGCAGGCCTACTTGTACTGCAGGCACACTTCAGCTTCCAGCATAGACATACCCGCATTTATGCCAGGAGAGGATTTGGCCCTACAAGTTGAGTGTCCTTGGCAGCCCACCTTGTTTGGATTTGTAACTGCATGCCAGCCCCAGGGGTTAGGAGTGGTGACAAGTCTTACTTGCATCAGCTGCAGATTTTTATACATGCTCCCTGATTTTGCTCCAGATGTGAGCTTTGTACTGAAATGCTTGCACTCTACCATTGCACTGCTGTAACAACAAGGATTTTTTTAACTGAGAAGAAGACATAATGGTCATGCTATGGTTTGTTAGAGCAGAATTGTATTAAGTGTAATTAGTGTAAGAGAGGTGGTAGATGCAGTGGTCCAGAAATTATGCAAGAGGCAAGGATTGCTTACACTGATATTTTTTATTGGATCAGCTGTGTGTTTGGGATACAGTTAAACAAGCTTTTGAATGCAAGACATTCAAAGTTGGTAAGCTGCAGGGATATGGGGCTTGCGTTTAAACAGAGTGTATAGCGATAGCCCGGGGTGGGCAAAATGCGGCCCGGGGACCAGATGTGGCCTGCCAGGCCATTCTATCCGGCCCGTGGGGCCCCTAAAAAATTTAGAAAATTAATATTTATCTGCCCTAGCTGCCTGTCTTGTGGCCCTTGATGGCTTGCCAAAACTCAGTAAGCGGCCCTCTCCGGAAAATAATCGCCCGTCCCTGCCATAGCCCAGGTATAGACAGGCCGGGTTCTTTGGGTAAATAAATGTGGTAGCTTTTACATGAATGATGAGTGGTTTTGTACTGCCACCTAGTGGCCGTGTGTCAAAACATTTATTTATACATTTTTAAAGGGTCAAAAGCACTTCCTCTCATTTCACAGGAACTGTTTTCACCCATGAAATAGCAATCAGGGCTCATCGTAGAGATAATATCTTTTATTAGACCAACAAGATTTTTCCAAAAAATATTTCTTTAATTGCAAGCTTTCAGGTACAAACACCCTTCATCAGGCATCGGAGAAAAGAGTGTAAAAGTTCTCCTGGGTAGAAATGAAAGTTCATATTTCACAGAGGAGTCGATAGAAGGAATACTCTTCTGGGCGGGCAGTTCTTAGCTGGTAAGGTGTCTCTGAGCTCTCTTGTTAGGCTGTGATGTTGCAAATTACCTTGAACAAAGGCAGAAGCAGTATCTCAGGTGGTCAACGTTGCTTCCTCTTTGTGAAATTATGTTTTCATTTTAAAAAATAAGCTAAAATTTGATATTTCCCATGTGTCAGGTGTCCAGGTTGTAGCCATATTGGTATAGAGGAAAAAGCAATCAGGAAAAGAAAAAATGCCTGCCCAGAGGAGTACTTCATCTATTGACTCCTCTGTGAAATCCTATGAAATATGAACTTTCATTTCTACCCATGCGACTTTCTTTTGTCCTTTTTCTGTTGTTTGATGAAGGGTGTATTTGCATGAAAGCTTGCAATTCAAGAACTTTTTTTGCAAAAATCTTGTTGGTCTAATAAAAAATATCACCTCTACCATGAGCCCCAACTGCTTTCTGCTCTAGACCAGTGGTCTCCAACCTTTTTAAGTTGGAAATCCCTTTGGCATTTAAAAGCAACCTAAGAGCTACTGCCACCCCCTTGCCCCTCCCGCCTAGCAGGTACGTCTGTGGAGAGGGAAGGGGTGGAGAAGATTGAGGCAGAGGGAGAAAATGTTATTTGGGAGCACGTTTCCCCTGCAAGTAAATCCCACCCAGCCGGGGCCCCACTCAACTTACCCCTGCTCCTGCCTCTGTGGCACTGTCCCTCACTGCAGGGGCCTCGATCTAGCCCCTGCCCCTTCCCTCCCCCATAGACTGACCTGCTGGGCTGGGGCACACGCGTGCATGCACACGGGCACTCAGCCCCCCATCCCAGTGTCAAATTGACTCCAGAAGGCTCCGAGATCTACTGCAAGAGGCTCCAAGAGCTACCGGTGAATCGAGATCCACTGGTTGGTGACCACTGCTCTAGACCAATATGGCTACAACCTGGATACCTCACCCATGAAATATGCATTTGAATATTTGTGCCGGCAAAATAAATCACAGATTTATGCAGATGCAGATTGCATCTGAAACAGGAGGTGGGGCTTTTGAAATGCAGCCCTCAATACTAAACTCTGACATAGCACTTGAAAGTGTTGCATGCATGTTAACTCATTGATTTTATGTAACTGATTTTCCTAGAAATCTCATGGATGGTAAATAAACCCAACAGCTGCTCTGTCTGTCACACACCATAAGGCAAATCAGATCCAAATATAGCTAGCTCTCTGTCTTGCCTTATTAAAATGGGAATCTGTTCAAAAGAAGAAGCTCAACAGCTGAGTTAAAGGAGCTTCCATGTATTCGCTTGAGCCATTGCTCTTCAGTGCAAACTGCATTTTTGGACCAGGGTGCACAAGTGTTGTCCAGTGTCTTGGGTGTAAGCAGGTTGCTGGGAGTCCAAAGAGCACACCTCATCTTTCAAACAGGTGTGTATCCTATATGGAGAGCAGCTTCCAGCCGGTGATGCCGCATCCTCAGTCAAGTGGGAGGCTTGGGCAGCCCAGCTTAATCTTGACCCAGTTAAGGCTCCAATAGCACATTTCTTTGAAATGTATGCTGCACCTGAAACAAGCTAGACTGGTGTTGAGTTCTCTTTGGGGCACTTGGCAACAATATTGTTCTGTTATTATCTGGCAGGGTTGTACTTGGTCTTCTTACATCAAACAGTATCAAGACTCAAGGGCTTCTTGTATACTTATCCACCTGAGACCCAGTACCTCTGTGAGACCTAAGCTGGATCTTTCTAAAACTCCTGGATCCTTCCAGATTGCTCTCAGATTGTTTGGTACATCACTTTCATCTTATAGTGGACTTTTTAATGACCATCATTTTGGTATGCAGCACAGACTTATGAGGAGAAGCTGAGGGAACTGGGCTTATTTAGTCTGCAGAAGAGAAGATGGAAGTGGGGGCGGGGGATTTGACAGCAGCCTTCGGTTACCTGAAGGGAGGTTGCAAAGAGGATGGAGCCGAACTGTTCTCAGTGATGGCAGACGACAGAACAAGGAGCAATAGTGTCAAGCTGCAACAATGGGAATTTAGATTGGATATTAGGAAGAACTCTCTCGCTAGGAGAGTGGGGAAGCACTGGAACGGGTTACCTAGGGAGGTGGTGGAATCTCCGTCTTCGGAGGTTTTTAAGGCCCAGCTCAACAAAGCCCTGGCTGGGATGATCTAATTGGGGATGGTCCTGCCTTGAGCAGGAGGTTGGACTAGATGTGACCTCCTGAGGTCCCTCCCAACCCTAATTTTCTATGATTCTGTGATTCTAAATCTTCATGTCTAGAATTTCTCACACATCCTGTGGTAGGGACAAAGTGATTCTCAAGGCGCATCCTAAACTCATCCCTAATCTGGTTCTGGAATTTCATCTGAATCAGTCAGCCTACCAGGCTTCTTCTAAGGCTTCACACTTGACACTTGGGACAGAAGAAGCTACATTCGTTGGATGTTTCTAGAGCCTGGCTCTATTACCTGGAAAAGAACAAATGCTTTCGACTATTTTCTCTTTGTGACTATGCCTGGTGGGTCAAAAGAACAAGCCATCTCACCACAGAGAATTTCTAAGGAGACATACAGTTGCATCTCCACTAGTTTGGATGGTGAGCTGCTCCCTCCAAACATCCAAGGATCTGCAGTGTCTTCAGCCTGCTTCAGCAAATTCCTGTGTCTAAGATTGTGGACCCACCCACTGCTTTTTGTAAAACATTCTGCCAAATACAGAAGGGTACTATATTCATTAGTTACGTGAAGACCCTTGCACTCATTTTCACTCTCCATAGGGGATACTGCTTGCTAGTGCAATCCACACCGGTACATACTTAAAGAGAAAAGAACATGAGTCAAAGGGAGCAAGAGTGCTCAAAAGCCCCCTTGTCTCACCAAAGGCATTCAGGAGCATCTGAAAGCCAAAAAGGAGGCGTACATCCGGGGGGGGGGGGTGGCTATCACCAAAGAGGAGTATACCTCCATAGCAAGAGTATGTAGGGAGGCTGTCAGGAAGGCTAAGGCAGAGGCAAAACTAGGGCTAGCAACAAGGATTAAGGACAACAAAAAGTCCTTTTTTAAATACATAGGGAGCAAAAAGAAGGCACCAGGCAACATGGG
>NW_017729009.1:24563792-24564938 GCF_001723915.1 Gavialis gangeticus
TAGGGCTAGCAACAAGGATCAAGGACAACAAAAAGTCCTTTTTTAAATACATAGGGAGCAAAAAGAAGGCACCAGGCAACATGGGGCCCCTGCAGGATACGCTTGGCAATCTGGTGGTTGCACCAGATGGAAAAGCAGACCTTTTTAACAAATTCTTTGCCTCCATTTTTCTGAGCAGGGACCAGGGCTTCTCCTCCACCGGGACACAGGGCGGACTCAGGAATGACTCCGCCAGGCCTAGGGTCAGGGAGGACCGAGATAGGGAACTTCTAGAGGGTCTGGACATGTTCAAATCAGCAGGTCCAGATGCTTTCCACCCCAGGGTGCTGAAGGAATTGGCAGGGATCATCACAGGGCCTCTGGCACAGCTTTACGAGCACTTGTGGTGCTCTGGCCAGGTGCCAGAAGACTGGAAGAAGGCCAGTGTGGTCCCCATTTTCAAAAAAGGGAGGAGGAAGGACCCAGGCAACTACAGGTCCGTTAGTCTTACTTTGGTCCTGGGGAACCTCTTTGAGAAAATTATCCAGGAGCACATCTGGGAGGGACCAGCAGGGGGGAAGATGCTCAAGGGCAACCAGCATGGGTTCATTAAGGGCAGGTCCTGTCAGACCAACTTGATTGCCGTTTATGATCAGGTCACAAAATCATTGGACGCAGGTGTCGCGGTGGATGTAGTCTTTCTGGATTTCAGGAAGGCCTTCGACGCTGTCTCCCACCCCATTCCCATTGAAAAGCTAGGTGACTGTGGCATTGATGCCTACACAGTCAGATGGGTCACAAATAGGCTAGGGGGCTGTACCCAGAGAGTGGTGGTGGATGTGTCATATTTGACCTGGAGGGAAGTGGGCAGTGGAGTCCCCCAGGGCTTGGTTCTCGGGCCCGCACTGTTCAATTCCTTTATCAGTGACTTGGATGGGGGGGTGAAAAGCACCCTGTTCAAATTCACTGATGACACCAAGATTTGGGGTTAGGTGGGCATGCTAGAAGGGAGGGAGAAGTTACAACTGGCCCTGGGCAGGTTACAGGGGTGGGCAAATGTGAATAGGATTCAATACTGACAAGTGCAGGGTACTGCATTTGGGCAGGAAGAACCAGCAGCATACCTATAGGCTGGGCAACTCCCTTCTTGAAAGCACAGTGGCAGGA
>NW_017729009.1:24575050-24577149 GCF_001723915.1 Gavialis gangeticus
TGTGGTCAGGTAGGCTAACCGCACCTTGTCATACATCCACAGATGCATCACGAGCAGGTCAAGGAGGTGATCCTCCCCCTCCGTGCAACACTGGTCAGGCCACAGTCGGAGTACTGCGTCCAGTTCTGGGTGCCGCACTTCAAGAGGGATGAGGCCAGCATCGAGAGGGTCCAGAGGAGGCCACTCGCATGATGAGTGGGCAGCAAGGCAGGCTCTATGAGGAGAGGCTATGGGACCTGAACCTCATCAGCCTTCACAAGAGAAGGCTGAGGGGGGATCTAGTGGCTGTATATAAACTTACCAGGGAGACCAGAGGGGATTGGGTGAGACTCTGTTTCCCCGAGCACCTCCCAGAGTAAAAAGGAACAACAGCCATAAGTTGATTGAGAGTAGGTTCAGATTAGACATCAGGAAACGCTACTTCACTGTCGGGGCGGCTAGGATCTGGAACCAGCTGCCAAGGGAAGTGGTGCTGGCTCCTACCTCAGGGGTCTTTAAAAGGAGGCTTGATAACAACCTATCTGGAGTCATATGAGCTTGAACTTAGAACAGGTCATAAGAGCCCTGTATTCATTCCTGCCCAGGGCAGGGGGTCAGACTAGATGATCTGCTCGGGTCCTCTCTGACCCTACTTTTATGAAACTATGAAACAGTTAAGTGCCTCACAGGAGGTGCAGACATACAAAAAACTAGAGCTCTTGGTTCAAAAATAATACATTTCATTAGACCAACTGGAAAATGGCAAGAAAACTGTCCTTTTCTGAAGGAGGTATAATTCATCGAGATATAGTGATCATTATGGATCACCTAGCTTACCCCTGCTCCCATTTGTCAGAGTCCTCTGCAACACAAGCTTTGCATTGCAAGGGAAGTGAGGGAGGCTTCTCAATGGCTTGTCTATTGTGCCTTCATAGGGACACATGAGGCAGCAAAGGGTGCATGCATGGCCACAACATATATGGCTATACAAAAGAATCAACTATCGTGATCGCTCCTATAGGGGCATTTGCACTGATTTCTGTATCTCAAAGAAACAGGGTTATTGTAAGGTTAGTAACTGATCTTTATGTGCATCCCATCCAGGAACAGAAACAGTATCGGGTGACTAACTTGTCCAGTTAGTTTTCACCAAAGCAGCTTGAAATGCTAATGTAGAAAACTGGCTGCAACTGCTGACAAAGAGCAGCAGACTAACAACTGCTCAGATCTGAGGAACATTTTTAAACCCTAAGGGCATGTGTACATGACACGGGGGTTTAATTCTCCCTAAATTGAAGTGATGTTTTTTTAAAAACACTGCTTCAGTTTAGGGCAAAGTAAACCCCCATGTCGTGTACACCTGTGTCGGAGCCCAATCCTTACCTGCCTCTCCAGCGGCGGGGAGGGGAGAGTGAGCTGCTGGTGGGCAGAGCGGTGCCTGAGCTGTGGGGGACTGGTGCTTCCCTCCTGGGCAGCAGCACGTCCCCTCCCCCCAGGCGGCACCTGCCTGCAGCACCCAGCTCGAGCAGTCCCCAGGGGCACCGCAGCTGCAGAGGGAAGCACCAGGACCCCACACAACTCAGGCAGGCAGGCAGGCCCTAGGGGAAAAAAAAAAGATCAGGCTCACTGCTTTTCCCCCCTTTCTGTGGAGCCTGCCTTCCCAGGCTGCTGCCGTGATGCCTGCACGGTCTGCCTGCATAGCCCCTGCGCCGCACAGAGCCCAGTGCTTCCCTGCACAGCTGTAGCGTAGGAAACTAAAACTCCTCTGCAGCGTCCCGAAGTAATCTGCTGCATCAGAAATTCATTTAAGATGCATTACGCCGCCGAATGTGCTACAGTGGCTGAAATTAACACGCAATATTCCACTGAATGTGCAAACAGCAGTACAATTAAAGTGGTGCAAAAGGCATTTAACTTGCTTTGAACCTGCTTAAAAGTGTCATCTACAAATGCCCTAAAAGGAATAAACTAGACAAAAATAATTATTTGCTATTAATTTATTCAGTTTGGTATATAACTTCAAGCACACAACACTGGGTTAAACAGACATCTGGTTCAGTACTTCAGTGGGCACATCTACACAAGACACTTAATGCCCAAAGGACTAACTTTACTGAGCA
>NW_017729009.1:24582149-24584963 GCF_001723915.1 Gavialis gangeticus
TAGACAAAAATAATTATTTGCTATTAATTTATTCAGTTTGGTATATAACTTCAAGCACACAACACTGGGTTAAACAGACATCTGGTTCAGTACTTCAGTGGGCACATCTACACAAGACACTTAATGCCCAAAGGACTAACTTTACTGAGCATTAGTGCAGCTGCAGAAACCATGCTAATGCGCTAATGTGCAGTAGATTAGTCCAGTGAGCATAAAGGGTCACAAGAAAAGTGTTTGCGCTAATGTGCAGTAGTGCCAACTAAACTTAATACGTCATAACTGAATGTGTAGATGCACCCAGCCTCTATAAATGGATGCCTTTTAGCATTGTGCAATCTATTATTTAAAACGCTTCTCTTGTTTTAATGCTATTTTGTTTGATGTTGCCAAACTGACATTTTTATAGCCAGACTATGGTGTTTAAATATTGTTAGGGGTTCTTTTTAATATTTGCTTTCCATGCAAGGCCTTACGCTGTTTGCTGACCTCACTCCTCCTTTTCACTCAGGAAGGAAACCCAAGTAGGCAGGACTCACCAGCGATCACGGTCTCTTTACACAAACAGAGGATCCTCACATCATCCCGTCATCTGAGGTACGTGTATCCCCTTTGGGTTGGCTGCCTCCCAGTCCTTCTACCAGTTAATCCCGTTAATCTGCCATGCCTTCACCGGGCTTGCATGACCTTCTGCTCTCCAGTGTGTCACTTCTCCGGAGTGACTAAACCTCTGGCCCAACTCGGGTTTTAACTTCCAGGTTTCCTCCTGGAACCAATAAGAACCAGTACCGCTCCCACGTTTCCCCGCCATCGGCGGTACAGGAGGCAGTCAGTGACACCTGGAATCTGGGCAGCGTGTGCAGCCCTATTCTTTTAATTTGCCTTTCACATACAGGTTTTTCTCCTTCCAACAGGTGTCAGGTGGAGCTCTCCTAATCGTAACAGGCACTGAGGAGTTACAGTGGCTTTTAACCAAGTGTGCATTTACATACACAAATCCAGTGCTCCACTGAGAGACCCAAGCCAGCTCGGAGCAAGTTAGCAGTACAGTCACATTAGCGTGGTTTTCCACACACGCTATTATAGCCTGCTTCTCAAGAGATTCAAGAGAAGCACCATCCTAATACAGCTGTACTGCTTCTGGTACCCGAGCTAGCTATCAGCGAGCGCTATACAGTATTGCATTGGCGGATGTCAACATAGCCTGAGCCTAGTTGGATTTGTTGGATCTGAGAATGACATGGTTTAATAAATAAACTAAAAAATATTTTCTTGGTGTTGTAGATTAAACATAGGGACTTTTAGAACTATAATGCTGAGTGTCCCAGGGGGACGAAGGAAAAGGGGTAGGAGACCCCTCCCGCGGCGTGGGTTGAGGCAGGGACAGCCCACCATAACAAGAAGAAAAGCCCTGGGAACAGGGCAAACTTACCTGTCATAGATGCAGCTGGGCCGGACGAGCCGCAGAGGGGTGGAACGCGTGAGTGGGGTGGGCTGAGGCCCCTCCCTAGAATTTCAGTTAATTGTTTTACTTTTGATTCCTTCTAAGCCCCAGGGTGAGAAAAACGGCCACAAGCAATGCTCGGAAGGCAGAGTGAGCTGGGACCAGTTCGGGGACCCCAGCACTCAAAGGGACCCAACACACCACCAAGGTCATCTCACCACCCTCTGTACACCCCAGCATAGTAGAAAACTGGGTCCGGGGCAACAGAGAGGGGACGGGAGGCAACAAGGGGGGGTGACCGAGCTGACCATCAGTTGGCTGTCCCAAGAGGCTGGCGAATGGCTGGGGTCTAGGGGAGGTGGAGCCCCAAGAGCATCTGTTAGTGACAACACCTGGCATGTGCACCGCTACAAGAGGGAGCCCCACTACTGAATGAAAGATCCAAGATGTGGCAAGTGAGTATCGGGGTATCTCTTGCTGAGAGCACGACCCAACGTTGCGGCAGCAGGAGCAGCAGGGCTATCAGAGAGAGACTCTGCAAAGCTAGGCGGGTACACTGAGATTCAAGATAATCATTACCACAAACTCTGTAAATGAAATTTATTTTGCTGCAAGTTTGTTCGTCTCAAAGCAGTCGAACGCATCACAGAAACCAGCTGTACAATTAGTACTGAGCAAAGATGCCTCAGGCTCAGTGTTGAAATGATCATGGAGCCTGAACTTGGCTTGCAGCAAGAGGCTTTCTTCTCTTGCATCAGGTGTATTGTAGGAGCAGCAGATGGGAGCGGTGACAGTTACACGGCTTGTAGACCCGTGCTCTGCCTGTTGTGTGGGCAAGTGCGGGAGTTTAATTATACAGGCCACCAATTCTTTTTGGTTTTCACTAGGGAAGTTTCTTTCATTAAAGCAAGCCGAAAAACCCAGTCCTGTTACCTTTTAAATCAGGGGTTATCAAACTGGGGGGGGGGTCACGAGCACCTTAAAACTGGGCCGCAAATGTCTCTTCCCTCCCCAAGGCGCCAAGGCTCTGCCTGCTTCCCTCCCCCAGCGGGGTCAATAGTTTGAATCATGAGCGGGGAGCCGTGCCCTAAGCGAAGGGCAGCCATCCGCTTGGCTTCGTGGGGAACAGGAGCAGCCGCAGTCAAAGCGCAGGGCTGGCCTCCTTGGAGATTTCATTTTTAAAAGTCTGGGGGACGAGGAAGGGCAGCAGCAAAACCCGGTCGCTCCTAAGGGCGGGATCTGGGAGTGGGGAAAGGCTCGCGTCTGCACGGATGCTGGACGCGGAGGGACCCCTGCAGAGCCGAGCCCGCGGGAGCCGCCCGGGGGCCGCACGACGCAGCTGCGCGGGCGACGGGACAGGTCGCCCCGCCCGG
>NW_017729009.1:24585508-24586970 GCF_001723915.1 Gavialis gangeticus
TGCCCCGGGCTGGGCCGGGCCGGGCCTTCCCCCGACAGGACGCGGCCCTGCTCCTGCCGCGCCAAGCCCCGCGGCGCTGGGAGCCGGGCGCAGGGCGGTGGCAGGAGTTCGGTCGGGCCCGGGGGTCCTGAGCTGGGGAGGCTGGGAGCCGGCGGGGGTGTTTCTCTTCCTGTGGGGGGAGGGGTCGAATCTCTGGTTTTCAGGTCAGTTTTTCCCCTCCAGCAAAACCAAGCCTTGCCTGGCCCCAGCGCTAGGTCCAGGCGGGCAGGGGGTGCCTGGCGCCTGCTCCCTCTGGGCCTGGTGTGTGTAGAGATTCTGACAGGACCGTCTTGTCGCTCCTGTGGGGTTTAGGGCTCATCCTGAAGGGGCAGGCTAGGGGTCCTAGAGCAGGTGCCTTGGTGTCAGAGGCGAGAGGAAGGGTGCCCTGCAGGCAGTGTGGTCCAAAGCGGTGCTTCAGTGGCAAACAGTTAATGAAGAGCTGCTGTTAATAATATTGATGTCAAAGAGTTGAAGCTAAGTAGCCGTGCTTGGTCCTTGCAGAGGTTTTGGTGCTTAAAGGCGTATGTTTTTTCTAGATGGAGGTGATGGAAGGAGAGGCTGGATGAGTTTTCAATAACAAAGCCAGTGCCTCAAGTCAGTGCTCCATCCAATAGAGCCGGAAGAGTAGCGGCTGCCCTAACTGTTTTCCCCTCTTATTTCTAATTCCCAACACTTTCCATTCAGGTGCTGTTGCTAGACAAGACAGTGCCAGCAAAAATATATACATGGCCTATTCTTGTGTAATGTACTGCTTTGTGACAGCAGCCTTCTGGAAGGGGAAGGTTTACATGTATTTTATACGTTTCCCCAATTTTGACACTTCTCACAAATGGAAAAGTGTGCATGTGTGTGTATAGACTTTATTTTCTTCCAGAATGATAGGTAAGGAGTAATCTTTATTGCTGGCAGGTCCAGCCGTTGCTCCCTTAGTAGACGACTTAAACCTTTGGAAGAGAAATGTGTATGGTAGCACTTGTGCTTCGTTTTCCATTGCAGCTTCCAGCACAAAGGCCACGAATGGCAGTTCAGCTAAAACAGTTTAGCTGACAGGCTCAAGTGGGAGAAGAGTGAGAGCATGAAGACAATTTTAAATACATTTATTAACTCTTTAATTCCTTGGACCAAGGGTTGGCAACGTCACCCACAGAGCCAAAGATCCAGCCTGTAGCGCTGGGGCACCCTCAGCTGTGTGTTGGGGTCAAAGAGTGGGGAGCTGTTTCTGCCCCCCAGTCTGGAGGGTTGGGAGGACGGTGGTGGCAGCACTAGGTTGGAACACCAAGCTGCCTCTGACCTGAGCTGGGTTCCTGCTTGTGGCTCTGGAAGTTTGCCAGCTGCTGTCTGAGACTATTCAGTGCAGGTCTCATACTTATTTCAGTTCCCACCTCTTTTGTTGTTGTTTCTTTCTTTTTTTTTTTTTTTTTTT
>NW_017729009.1:24588522-24588773 GCF_001723915.1 Gavialis gangeticus
CGCCCCTCACCATTGGCCAAGGCTGGCCGCCCCATTGAGGGGAGGGGGCCGCTGATTGGCTCGGGGGGCGCCGGGGCGTGGCCTCCCCGCCCCCTCGCGGGTCATAGGCTGCGGCTGGCCCGAGCGCTCGCGCGTCATTGGTGGTGTCGCCTGTGTCCAGTCGCTCCCATCACGAGCGTGAGGCGCCGCTGCAGCGGCAGGCGGGCGGGGCATGGCGCGCTGCGGAGCCGGGGCCGAGGCCGAGGCCGCGG